>NC_044031.1:229941241-230248366 GCF_901765095.1 Microcaecilia unicolor | reverse complement strand
CTCCCAGGTCTTTACAAATTGTCTAGCAGTAGTCGTAGCATTGTTACGCACATTGGGAATTAATGTGTTTCCCTATCGGGATCATTGGCTTGTCAAAAGCACTTCTAAGGACGGAGCACAAGAATCCATGTGCAAAACTGTTTGGGTGCTGTAGCTCTTAGGGTTCATTATCTATTACCCCAAGCCCCAGCTTGAACCTATTGAGCAATTGGAGTTCATAAGAGCCCTGCTCGACATGACTTAGGCCAGAGCATTCCTACTGGACCAGTACATAGATGCTCTAGTCTTTGTAGCACTACAGGTTTAACAGAGTCAGCAGGTATCCACTCGGCAAATGGTGAGATTGTTAGGCCACGTGGCCTCAACTGTCCATTCCTTCATTTGAAGCTGGTCCAGTAGACCCTAGCTTCTCTGTGCCTGTTGTTTCCCTATACATATTTTGAATGGATTTGTGTCTAAATGGACCTATCTGCTGCATGTAACAGCACATAAACATCAATTTCATCATGCACTTTAGAACAAGTTCTACATCTGAAGATCCTGTTCTAAAATTATAGGGGAACTTCAGACATGCCGATTAAGACATCTGATTTCCCATTTTATTCTGTGTGGAGGAGTAGCCTGGTGGTTAGTGCAGAGGACTTTGATCCTGGGGAACTGGGTTTGATTTGCACTGCAGCTCCTTGTGACTCTGGGCAAGTCACTTAACCTTCCATTGCCCCAGATACCTGTATAAACTATGTTGCAAAAACCACAGAGAGGTGGTATATCAAGCCCCATTCCTTTCCCTTTCTAAAATGCCCTTCTATGTGCTTTTATAAAAGAGGCTAAAAGTAGACATCTGTTTACTCTCCAACTTAGGCGACCTGTTATAAAATTACACTTCATGTGGTTTGCCTGCTTGTTGCTCTGTCCATTGTCATGAGAAATTAAGACAATATTGCAAAATCTTGATAATGGTACTAGCTAGGTTTTTTGGGTTTTTTTTTGCTTAGTTGGCTTCCTGAAGCACAGGTGATACAGAAAGCCCTCGATTCAGCTGCTGACAATGTTTATCAATATGGTCGAGAATGGATAACGCACAAGGTGAGGCTGGAAATATTTTTGAAGCATCATTCTGTTGGAATATTTATATTTGACCTGTTACTAATTAATTAGAATCCAGTATTCAAAAGGATTTAACTGGGCAGGAGAGGGTCCTGTCTGGTTAAACCCTGCTGAACTGGCCATCTGCCAATATTCAATGGCACTTAACTGGTTAGTGCCACTGAATATTGCCAGTGACCACCCAGGCACTGTCTGGTTAGTGCAGAGGAGTAGTCCAGGGCAGTAGTTTGGGTGGAGCCAGAACTAAACTGGGTAGTGGCAATATTCAATCTGCTAACCAGCTAGGAAAGCAGACCAAGTTAAAACAGTTGTGTTAACTTTATCCACCAAGCTAACTGTGCATCAGTCTGAATATCAACTGGTACATGGTTAACTTCAGGTGACCACATGTACCTGGATATTCAATGCCAGAGGCTGGACATAGCCTGGCATTGAATATCTGGGGTTAATTCAGCCAACAGCTGTTAGTGGCTTCAAAACCGCTGACCGTTGCATGCTGAATATCTACTCTTTAATTTTGAATATCTTACAGCCTAACATAAATTGCAAGCTGAGCAGATATAAAATAACATTTTAAGTCTTAGATGCCATGCAAGTATAAAACGAAAACTGAACAGGTTCGGTTAGGTAACTGACAAGGTCATGGATTAACACAGTGATATGATGACTGTTAAAGAACAATTTCTTTCTGCTCTGCTTAATTACTCTGCTAAGAATGTATTCCAGCTGCTAGTTGTACCTTATCTAAGTCAGGTTTTTTGTCTATCTCCTCTTGTCCTGTATTATGCCAGGTATATGAGTATGCAAGTGTTCGTATTTAATACCACACTCGTGACCTTCCACTCCTCTGTTTCATACCACTAAACTTTGTTTTAAGTAGAGCTTTTATTCTTAGATGAGTAGTTGAAAATTAAACACCTATTTTCACATTTTGATCTGGGGGGGTTTTGAGGATATGAAAATTTGCATTTATCTATGCTTTTGCATAACAGGTTCTATTACTAGGTATCTTCTAGTGGAATCAAATGCATATATGTGTGTGCAGTTGAGGATTTGAGTATAGAAATGGCACAGAAACAGAGTGGAAGATCCAAGTCAAATAAGGCAGGGGATAAGAGAATGCTAAGAAAGTGATGATGTTCTGTTTATCCGATAAACATTATCAGTACATAGGTTTAGGTATTTATTTAAAAAAAAAAAAGCAAAAATGTTTTGGATGAAAAACAAACAATCTTAAACCATTACTTACACCTTTATATATATATAAAAATTTTAATCCAGGAATTTTTATTCAAGAAAATACATTTTTTTGTACTTTGAAAATTATATATGTGCCCAGTCTTTTAGAAGTGAATTTAGGAAGGAATTCATCAAGCAGCGTTAGGGCCTTAAGTCGCATCACTTGTCTCTTAACGCGTCTTAAATGGCCCTAATGCTACTCTACTAAACTGTTTACTTTAGGACCCTGTTTACTAAGCCGCACTGTAGGCACGCTAGTGTTGATGTGCGCTAACACTAGAGACTCCCATATATTCCTATGGGTGTCTCTAGTGTTAAATATGTGTTAATTTTTAGCATGTACTAAAAACGCTAGAGCACCTTAGTAAACAGGGCCCAAGTGTCCAACTACACTGTTCTGCGCAAGTGGATGTTATCCCCTCCTACTAGCAGATTGAGATAGAGAAAACTGAATTTTCTCCAAGGACAAGCAGACTGTAGGATTCTCACACATGGGTTGGTGATCCGCGCCGGCCCGGGAATCAGCATAAAAATATAGCAAAAAGAAAAATTTGCCAGAGCATTCTGGCGCGCGTTCAGTGCCATGCAGTGCATATGCAGACTGATTTCCTGCCCGTCGCATGACCGCGCTCTTCAGCTTTTTCTCTTCCGCGTGAGGAGCCACAGCTCTCTGTATTTCCTCAGTTGTGCCCGGGAAAGAGCCGCCTTCTTCAAATTTTTGAAGTATTTTTGTTTTTATTCCTTCAGTTTTCTTTTCCTTTTATTGTCTTTAGTTTTGTTTTCTCTTCTCCATTTAAAGTTTCCTTTGTTTTTCGTAGCGGCTGTCTTTTAGGCCGCGCGGTCGGGGTTCTCCCTTTTTTGTGCCTCTTTTTCTTGGCACAATCGAGCCATTTGATTTCGCCGTTGCGGTCTTCTCTTCCATGTCATCGAAGACGCCCAACGGCTTCAAACGTTGTACTCGGTGCAACTGGACCATCTCGGGCACAGATACCCATTCGTGGTGTATTCAGTGCCTTGGGCCTGACCATATCCCAGCTCATTGTGTCCTTTGTCTTGGTAAGGAGAAAATGACCCAAGTGGCTCGAGAAGCCCAGAGAGAAAAACTTTTTGGGGCTCGGTCCTGTCCTTCAACATTGGCATTGAGGTTGGCGGCGTTGACGTTGGCATTGAAGGGATGCATCGACGTCGGGAGTGGAGGTAGGCATGGCTACTGAGAGGCCAGGACATGCTGGGAGCAGTGAGGTATCGAGTGAGTCCCCACCTGCCTCGAGGCCTCCTGCTGTACAGGCCCCCCGGGACCGTCCATTGTTGGACCCGACCCCGAGGCGACGTGGGGTTTCAACGTCCTGTTCAGTGAGGTGCATCAAGCGAAGGCTAAGAAGCACCCACACCGTTCTCCTTCAACAGATGGTGCCGGGAGCTCCGGGACACCAAGGGATTTGGCACCCGAGAAGCGTCGGCACCGGGAGGACCGCTCCCCCTCCATACAGAAGGTGCTCATGCGTCGGCCTCTCAGCAGTCCAGTCCCTGCTCCAGAGCTTCGGAAGACTCTGCCACCGACTGCTCCACTGGCCCCGTGATCTTTTCCGATGGCGGCTCTCAATGAACCCATATGGGCCTTACTTCCAGAGCTTCTGGAAGGACTGCTGAGCCAGTCAACTTTGACATTGGAGGTGCTTGCACCTGCCGTGCCGTCTACTGCAGCTGCGTCTGACCCTCTACCTGTGGTGAGGTCCCCGAGCTCGGTTTTGCGCTCTCGGTTTTGGCTGCCACCCAGGTCGACTCCCTATCGAAGTCATTGGAGGAAACTTTGCCACAGTCCATGCGGGCATCGGCATCTCAACATCGCCATCAAGACCGTAGGTCTTCAGCGTCGAGGCAGGTTCAGTCTCGGAGGTCACTGAGGGAAGTGCTTTCCAATACTGAGGAGGAGCGCTCGTGGGAATCAGAGGATGATCCCAGGTACTTTTCCTCCGATGAGTCCTTTGGGATCTCCTCTGAACCTTCCCCTCCGCCTGAAAGGAGACTCTCTCCTCCCGAGAGCCTCTTCTTTTCATTTTTTGTACGGGAAATGGCTGGTGCCATTCCATTCCCTGTAGACGTGGAGGATGAGCACAGGGCTGAGGTGCTCGAGGTCCTGGACTACACCTCTCCACCTAAAGAGGCTGTGACGGCTCCTTTGCATAGGGTACTCCGGGAAGTCCTTATGCGAAACTTGGCGTCCCCTCTGTCTGGTCCTGTGATTCCCAAAAAGACTCCCAGTGTCAGATCCACGGTGAACCTGGGTTGATGAGGTCTCAGTTACCCCACAACTCCATGGTAGTGGACTCTGCCCTCAAAAAGACCAAGAGTTCTAGACTATTTCTCTGCGCCCCCAGGCAGTGAAGCTAGGATCTTGGATTCTTTTGGGAGGAAGACGTATCAGGCCGCTATGCTTGCTGTCCGTATCCAATCTTACCAGCTCTTCACAAGCATCCACTGCGGAACTCAGTGCGGCAGCTGTCCTCCTTGGTCAATGCCTTCCCTCCAGAGCAGTCCGAACCTTTTCGCCAAGTGGTCAGGCAGCAGAAGGCGTGTCGTAAATTCCTGGCCAGGGGCGCTTATGACACTTTTGATGTAGCATCCAGAATCTCTGCTCAAGGTATAGTGTTGCGCAGACACTCATGACTGCATGTCTCTGACCTAGACCATTTGGTCCAGCAGAGGATAGCGAATGTTCCTTGGGGGGGGGGGGGGGGGGGATAATCTTTTTGGACAGAAGGCAGAAGATCTAGTAGAATAGATCAAGAAGCACACAGATGCTGGGGGTTCTCGCTCCCGCCAGGCACCTTCTGCTACAGCCTCCTCAACTAGGGGCTGTTTTGGTGGGTCGTGGAGTGCTCCCTATTCTTATCCTAAGCATAGGTACACTTCTGTGTCTCGCCAGCCTGTTCAGGCTCAGTCCCAGCGCGCTCGTTCTTGTCAATAGCGTGCGCCCAAGGCCCCTGCTGCTCCCCTGCAAAAACCAGGGACGGTTTTTTGACTGGCTCCAGCAGAGCATAGCCGCCATAAAAGTATCCATGCCAGACGACTTGCCAGTTGGGGGGAGGTTAATATTTTTTCACCAAAGGTGGCCTCTTATAACCTCCGACCGGTGGGTTCTTCAAATAGTCTGGTTAGGATACATCCTCAATCTGGAATCCAAACCTCCAACTTGCCCACCGGGAGCTCATTCTTACAGCTCCCAGCACAGACAGGTATTTGCAGAGGAACTCTCCGCCCTTCTGAAGGCCCATGCAGTCGAACCTGTTCCACCAGGGGAAGAAGGGCAAAAGAAAACATGGGGTATGCACCTCATCCTAGGCCTAAAAGCCCTGACCAAATTCCTAGTCCGAGAAAAGTTCAGGATGGTTTCCCTGGGCACCCTTTTTCCCATGATTCAGGAGAACGATTGACTATGCTCTCTGGACTTAAAGGATGCTTTATACACGCATCCCGATACTTCCAGCTCACAGGAAGTATCTTCGATTTCGGCTGGGAACGCAATGCTTTCAGTACCACGTACTACCATTTGGCCTAGCGTCAGCTCCCAGGGTATTTATAAAATGCCTAGCAACAGTTGCAGCGTCGCTATGCAGTCTGGGAGTGCATGTGTTCCCTTATCTCGACGATTGGCTGGTGAAGAGCCCTTCAGACAGTCCGCCCAGTTGTTTGTCTCTTTTGACCCCAATAGGAGGGGAGTCGCCATCAGAAAACGCACAATCTCCAGTTGGCTAGCAGATTGCATTTCCTTCATTTATGCCCAAGCTGGGTTGTCTCTGAAGGGCCATGTCATGGCTCATAATGTCAGAGCCATGGCGGCGTCGGTGGCTCACTTAAAATCAACCTCCATCAAAGAGATTTGCAAGGCTAAGACGTGGTCTTCAGTCCACACATTCACATCACATTACTGCCTTGAGCAGGATACCCGACGCAGTAATCAGTTTGGGCAGTCAGTGCTGCAGAATCTGTTTGGGGTTTACAATCCAACTCCACCCCCCTAGGCTCGTTTTGTTTTGTTCCAGGCTGCTCTCTCAGCTAGTTGTATATAGTTTCAGGTTAATCTATGTTATGTCCTCGCCGTTGTGAGGCCCAATTAACCAGTGTTTATTGTTTTGAGTGAGCCTGGATGCTAGGGATTCCCCATGTGTGAGAATCCTACAGCCTGCTTGTCCTCGGAGAAAGTGAAGATACTTACTTGTAGCAGGTATTCTCCGAGGACAGCAGGCTGAGTATTCTCACAATCTCGCCTACCTCCCCTAGAAGTTGTTTATTTCTTTATGCTTTGTGATTTAACTGAAGAGCATGGTTGCGCGACAGGCGGGAAATCAGCCTGCTTATGCACAGCGCTGAATGTGCACCAGAAGGCTCTTGCAAAATTTTCTTTTTGGTATATTTTTATGCCGATTTTCAGGCTGGCACGGATCACCGACCCATGTGTGAGAATACTCAGCTACTGTCCTCCGAGAATACATGCTACGGGTGAATATCTTTGCTTTACCAGTGACTTCACCGGTATTAGGTGGTGGTACTTCCTGGAATAATCCAGTACTATCCCTACCTCAGCAGATGGTAGGACTTGCTGTCTGGTGCTCCTGGTCCCTGGCCTAGCTCCCCTCTCTGCTGGCTATGGTCGCACAACTTGGTTAAGCCTAAATGCTTCTCCCAAGTTATCCAGTCACCAGACTGGACCTGGTCGAGTGTGGAATTTGGCTCCGCTGCCCCCAGTTGTGCTTCTTAGCATCCACTGGGTGAAGCATCCAAATTTACTAAGCACTTGGTATCCTGCACATCAAATAGCATATCTGAGTATTATACAATCCTAAAAGGAAAATAGGAGAGAGAGAGAGAGAGAGGAGAAGACAACCAAGACTGGATAGACAGGGTAGGGAGAGAGGAAATGGAACTACAATAAATAACATTTATTTATTTATTTATTTATTTATTTATTTATTTATTTATTAGGGTTTTTTTACCACCTTTTTGAAGGAATTCACTCACATGAAAGATAAGGTGGTAGTGTGGGGGGGGGGGGGGGGGGGGGCTAAGAAACTCGTCTGAGTTGTCCAACAGGCCCACCCTGACAACAGTCTCAAGTTCAGATGTAAGTGTCCTCAAAAAGCCTTTTGATAGGCTGCAAGTTCAGACTTAAGCATCTTCAAAAAGCCTCTGATGGGCTGCCTGTTGTGCAGGATTGTGTAGTATCCTTGTCTGGTCTTGCTAGTAGCTCCATATTAGCCTTGCCAGCCATGAAACAGACTTTGTGCACCTATTAGAAGGCTACCCTCTCCTGTTGCCCAGAGATCAGGGCCTTCACCAGCAATGGATGGTAGAAATGGAAAATCTGCATCTCTTCTGGCTGTGCTCTCAGAAGTCCTACATTCTCTTATGCCAGGGTGTGGACGGTTTTTGAAACCTGGTGTGCGGGATGGTTTCTGTCCCTTTGGAGAGCTCAAGTCCTCTATGTTCTAGGATTCTTGCAGCAGGGACTGGGCCAAGGTCTGGTGCTGGGCTCCCTGAGAGTCCAGGTGGCTGCTGTGCCCAGCATCTTTCATATCCTTCCTACCTGGTCCAGCATCTCTCTCTCCTCTCCATCCTCCCTCTACCATCCAGCTTTTTTTCCCTCTGTCTGTGGCTTCAACATCTGTCCCCCTCTCTTTCCTCCATTCCCCTCATGGAATAGCATCTCTTTCTCTTCTGTTTTCTCTCCCCCCACCCCAGTCCAGCATGTCTTCCTCTCGCTGCCACAGTCAAATATCTCTCTTAATCTCTCCCCACAATAGT
Organism: Microcaecilia unicolor; assembly: GCF_901765095.1. Lineage (NCBI taxonomy): Eukaryota > Metazoa > Chordata > Amphibia > Gymnophiona > Siphonopidae > Microcaecilia > Microcaecilia unicolor. Next base: position 230,240,218 of record NC_044031.1, on the reverse strand, counting down.
CTGGCATCTCCCCCCTCTCTCCCTGTCCCCCCACACACATCCTCCAGCATTAATTTTGTCTGAGGGGTTCCAGCATCTCTCCTGCTCCCTCCCCGTACAAGTCTAGCATCTCTCTCCCTACAAGTCTAGCATCTCTCCTGCCCCTTCCCCCTACAGGTTTAGCATCTTTTTTGTCCCCTCCCCTGTGAACCAGGATCTTTCCTGCCCCCCTCCTTTGAGTCCTGCATATCTCCTGCCCTTCACCCCTATGTCCTGCATATCTCCTGCCCTTCACCCCTACGAGTGCAGCATATCTCTGGCCCTTCACTCCCAGGAGTGCAGCATATCTCCTGTCCACCCCCCCCCCCCCCCATGAGTGCAATGGCTTTCCCTCCCTTCTCGCAAATGTAGCACCTTTCCTGCGCCTTTGCCCTTCTCCCCCCTCCCCCCCACAGGTACCACACCTTTTCTGGTTCTCCTCTGTTCTCCTTTCTGTCCTTCAGCCTTGTTTTCTTTGCCAACTTCTGTTGCAATAAACACACATTGTCTTCAGTCAGCCCTAAAGCCTTCCTTCTGCTGTGTTCTGCCCTTGCTCAAACAGGAAGTTGTGTTAGAGAGGGTAGGACATAGCAGAGAGAAGGTTCTGGGACCAGCTGCAGATAGTGTGTTTGTCGCTGCTGCAGCTGATGAAGGAAACAGGTTTGAAAGACCTCAGGGGTGGGGTAGGATGGTGATCAGGAGGAGGAGTGGGAGAGGTGCTGGACCCAAGGGTTGGGGAGAATGAGAGAGGAAGAGTGAGCTACTAGACTCCTAAGAGGGAGGAAGGGGGACAGGAGAGACACTGCACCGATGAGGGGAGGGAAATGAAGAGACCACTACAAACTTGGCAACAATTACAAAAAAAAAAAAAGTTAAAGAATGGAAAAAAATACCAGACCGTGTCAAGGCAGGGATAGAGAGGGCAGAGTCTTCTGCAGCAGAGCATGAACCGCTCCAAGGCACACCAGTTGAGAAGCACTATCCTAAATGATAAACTTTGCAAAATCCATCTTTGAAGAAGTAATTTGAACAACTTTAACAGACATTTAATCACGCAACACTTTGTCATGCTGCTGTTCATCACATGGCACTTCACCACATATTCAAGCTAAATGTATTCATATTATGTATGTGGAAAACTTGCGGCAAATTGGGGATGGGGCATGCCAGCATATGTCAGCCCCTGTTCTTTTGTGCTTAAATATGAACCTCATTTAAACTTCTTGCACATAAAATTTTAACAGCGCTCTTGCCTGGTTCTACTACTTCTTTATGCAACAGTTAATCAGCAAGCCAGATAAACACCTGACAATTAACCTAAGAACAGCCATACTGGGTCAGGCCAATGGTCCATTCAGCCCAGTATCCTGCTTTCAGCAGTGGACAATCCAGGTCACAAGACCCTTGCAGAAACCCAAATCGCTACCAATCTCAGGGCAAGCAGTGGATTCCTCCATTTCCACCTCAATAACAGGCTATGGACTTTTCCTCCAGGAACTTAAACCTTTTTTAAAACCAGATACATTAATCGCAATTATCACATCCTCCAGCAACAAGTTCCAGAGCTTAACTATTCTTTGACTGAAAAAATATTTCCTCCTATTTGTTATAAAAGTATTCCCATGCAATTTCATTGCGTGTCCCCTGACCTTTGTACTTTTTTAATGAGAGAAAAACCGAGTCACCTCCACCCTTTCCACTCTACTCAGGATTTTGTAGACCTCAATCATATCCCTTGTCAGCCTTCTCTTTTCTAAGCTGAAGAGCCTTAACCTCTTTAGCCTTTCCTCATACAGGAGCAGTTCCATCCCCTCTGTCATTTTGGCCGTTCTTCTTTGAACCTTTTCTAATTCCGCTATATCTTTTTTGAGATACAACGGCCAGAATTGAACACAATACTCAAGATGAGGTCGCACCATGGAGCGATACAGAGACATTATAATATTTTTGGTCTTATTTTCAATTCCTTTCCTAATAATTACTAGCATCCTATTTGCTTCTTGGCCGCCACCACACACTGGGCAGAAGATTTCACCGTATTGTCTACAATGACACCTAGGTCTTTTTCTTGAGTTCGGACTCCTAAAGTGGACCCTAGCATTAGATAGCTGTGATTCAGATTATTGTTCTCAATATGCATCACTTTGTATTTGTCTACCTTAAATTTCATCTACCTTTTGGATACCCAGTCTTCCAGTTCCTAAGGTCTTCCTGCAATTCTTCACAATCCGCATGCGTTTTCACAACTTTAAATGATTTTGTGTCATCTGCATATTTAATCATTTCACTGTTGTTCCGATTTTATAAATATGTTAAATAGCACTGGTCTCAGTAGAGATCCCAGCAGCACTCCTCTATTCACCCTCCTCCATTGAGAAAAATGGCCATTTAACCCTACCCTTTGTTTTCTGTCCAATAACCAATTCCTAATCCACAACAGAACATTGCCTCCTATCCCATGACTATTTAATTTTCTCAGTGACACTTCATCACTTTAGACATTTTTAAAATTTTTTTTTATTTATAACCATTTAAATTTTTACAAGCGATAAAACAACTTCTGGAAATACAGAGGAAGTAATATGTAGGAATTATTTCAGTCAGGTAATTCTATTCTCTTCCTTAGACCACTAAATAGGGAGAGAAACAAGATAAGGAGATCAATTAAACAATAAACAGAAAAAAAAAACGTGGTAGTAACCTGATTATCCCCAGATATTATTCGTCTAATTCATTATTCCACATTGATCATCTTCAAGGCCAATATGGTGTATAGTCAAATCATTTCATTGAAAAACATACTTATTGTCCAATATTAGTTAGAAATAATACATCTAGTTACATTCTTTCTCTTTTAAAAACCAGAAGTTATTTAACAATACATATACTTAAGTCTCTAATTCAAATCCCACTGATTAAAGTAATCCCAGTTTTCACAGGCTTCACTCCTTTTAAAATAATAATTTGAGGAAAACTTTAGGAGTCATACCCAGAACTCTGGGAAAAACAATAATCTCGATATTAATAATCTATAATAATATTCATTTTATTATTCAAAATTTCTGGTCTATTATCATAACCACTTCTTGCTCATGTAGAATCATTTGTTATATCAATTTTTTTACCCTCAAAGGGTTCACTTGAATTGTCCATGTAACTCTCTAATAAAATTATATCTGAAACAAAATTATTTACTGCCACCGTTAGGTCCCGAAGCGCCTTCCAGATGGTATTCCATGTAACCTCCACGGGAGCCAAAAACTCCAAGTTGATTTCTCGTAGGTGTTTAGGAGTGGTTCCGCCGATTCGGGTTCTGCTGTAAACGTCCTCTGTTTCAGCATATACATTTAACTCACTCCTCCACTCCTTTGGACATGGTGGTTGAATAATTCGGGAGCGATGGAGTTGTTTTTTCCAGGTCCAAGAGCGTCGACTCTCCTTCGCCGGCGCTAATCAAAGGACTTGCCAACCCTTTCATCTGTGGGCAGTTTGTCGCGCAGCGGTCCCGCACTTGCTGCTCAGGGGATAAAGCGCTGGCCATCAGCGGCTGACCACTGGTTGTCCCCTTCCTCTCAGTTAAGGTAACTACAATTGCAGGGAGGAAATTTACGTAAAAAAGACGAAACCTCAGAGGGCAGCTGGGCCGTTGGGCATACGAACTTCAGGTCACCATCTTACTACTCTCCCAGTTTGGGACACTCTTTGTCTGGTTTCTTCTCAGAGGCCTGTCTGATATGGGTAACCCTTCAGCATTGCCCTCTAAGTCATTGAAACACACAAGCCTCTCCACCTCTGCAAGGTGGTGTCCCTTCGGAGGGGCACTTTAGACATTTTATCACACACGTCATCATATATTCGGTCTAAAAATAATAAATCTGAACCTAAATGCATTGAAATTATAGATGCGGAAAACTTGTGAAACATATTTAGGTGCTAAACAGTGTTCTTGCCACCTAAATCTAGGCACTTCCTTATAGAATTACCCTCTAAGGGTGTAATTTTATAAAAGATTTTTCACACACCCTATTATATGCACATAAAAGGCATGTTTTTTTTTATATAACCCACTTGTGATCGCATTCAGGGGCATAGTTTTATGTGCAAATAGTGTTTGTATTGCTCATATTTAGGCACTTAAGAATAGGCACCGATATGTGCTGGCATGCCATGCTGCCGCTGCCTCCCCCCCCCCCCCCCCCCCCCCATATGCCACAAGTTTCCCATATACATTATTTGAATATATTTATGAAATTTATGAGACTTTCATGACATACAGAGGGCAAAACTCTCTGCAAAATATAAGTAATTTTCTTATTTAGGTTTTTATGTATACTTTACCAATGATTCACTTTATTTCAAGTACAAGTAGAACAGTTAACTTTACCCTCTTGTATGTTTTTTTAAAGATAAACTTTGTATTTTAGCTCCATAAAATTTTAGGAGAGAGAGTGAACAATACTGCTGTGATTGAGAAGCAAGTGCTGGAGCTATGGGACAGATTGTATCGCAACTGGTTTGTGAAGGTAAGACATGAGACATTTGTGTGCAAAAGACAGCTTCAGCTTTAATTTTTGTAATTTCAGACAAAAACTGTGATATCCTTGTGTGTCTTTGCTATAGATACACACATACACAACCAGCTAGAATTTAGTCATATAGTATAAAGAGTAGTTACTTACCTGTAGCAGGTGTTCTCCGAGGACAGCAGGCTGCATATTCTCACATGTGGGTGATGTCATGTTGGCCCAGAGGATTTTCTAGCAAAATCTAAAAAGTCTCTTCAAGTGCGTTCCGTCGCGCGAGCGATCACACCGCGCATGTGTGCACGTCTTCCCGCTTGCCGCGCAGACACGCTCCTCAGTTGAATCCAAAAGATGAAAAGAATACAGCTCCAAAGGGGAGGTGGGAGCCTGCTGTCCTCGGAGAACACCTGCTACAGGTAAGTAACTACTCTTTCTCCGAGGACAAGCAGGCTGATATTCTCACATGTGGGGTATCCCTAGCCCCCAGGCTCACTCAAAACAATAAACAATGGTCAATTGGACCTCGAACGGCGAGGACATAACAAAGATTGACCTGAAACAAGAAACATCTAACTGAGAGTGCAGCCTGGAACAGAATAAAAATGGGCCTAGGAGGGTTAGAGTTGGATTCTAAACCCCAAACAGATTCTGCAGCACCGACTGCCCAAACCGACTGTCGCGTCAGCTATCCTGCTGAAGGCAGTAGTGAGATGTGAATGTGTGGACTGATGACCACATCGCAGCCTTGCAGATCTCTTCAATAGTGGTGACTTCAGATGAGCCACTGACGCAGCCATGGCTCTAATAATATGAGCTGTGACATGGCCTTCTAAAGTCAGCCCAGCTTGGGCGTAAGTGAAGGAAATGCAATCTGCTAGCCAATTAGATATGGTACGTTTCCCGACAGCAACTCCCCTCTTGTTGGGATTAAAAGAAATAACTGGGTGGACTGTCTGTGGGGGCTTGTCTGCTCCACGTAAAAGGCCAATGCTCTTTTGCAGTCCAAAGTGTGCAACTTGCTTTCGCCAGGGCTTGAATGAGGAGGGGGAAAAATGTTGGCAAGACAATTGACTGGTTCTCGGGAGACACTCTCAGAAAGACCCAAAGAGGTGAAATCTACGCTTTCAACATCCAGGCTATGAGAGCCAGAGACTGGAGGTTGGGATGTAGAAGTGCCCCCTCGTTCTGTGTAATGAGAGTTGGAAAACAGTCCAATCTCCAGTGTTCTTTGGAGGAGAATTCCAGAAGAAGAGGGAACCATATCTGACGCGGCCAGAAGGGAGTGATCAGAATCATGGTTCCATGATCTTGCTTGAGTTTCAGCAAAGTCTTCCCCACCAGAGGTATGGGAGGATACGCATACAGAAGGCCCGTCCCCCAATGAAGGAGAAAGGCATCCAATGCTAGCCTGCCGTGGGCCTGAAATCTGGAACAGAACTGAGGGACCTTGTGATTGAATTGAGTGGCAAAAAGATCCACCGAGGGGGTGCCCCACTCTCGAAAAATCTTTCTGGCAATAGTCATGTTCAATGACCACTCGTGAGGCTGCATTATGCTGCTCAACCTGTCGGCCAGACTGTTGTTTACGCCGGCTAGATAAATGGCTTGGAGAAACATGCCATGCTGGCGAGCCCACAGCAACATCTGCACGGCCTCCTGACACAGAGGGCGAGATCCAGTACCGCCTTGCTTGTTCGTGTAATACATAGCAACCTTGATTGTCTGTCTGAATTTGAATAATTTGGTTGGATAGCCGATCTCTGAAAGCCTTTAGAGCGTTCCAGATCGCTCGTAACTCCAGGAGGTTGATCTGCAGGTACTTTTCCTGAAGGGACCAAGCTCCTTGAGTGTGAAGCCCATCTACATGCGCTCCCCACCCTAGGAGGGATGCATCCGTCGTCAGCACTTTTTGTGGCTGTGGAATTTGGAATGGACGCCCCAGAACCATATTGGATCGAATTGTCCACCACTGAAGAGAATTCCGAAAACTGGCGGAAAGTTGGATCACATCCTCTAGATTCCCTGCAGCTTGATACCACTGGGAAGCTAGGGTCCACTGAGCAGATCTCATGTGTAAACGTGCCATGGGAGTTTCATGAACTGTGGAAGCCATGTGGCCCAGAAGTCTCAACATCTGCTGAGCTGTGATCTGTTGAGACGCTTGAATCCTGGAGGCTAGAGCCAGAAGGTTGTCCGCTCTTGTCTCTGGAAGATAGGCACAAGCTGTCTTTGTGCACAACAGAGCCCCTATAAAATCCAATTTCTGGACTGAGATGGGACTTTGGGTAGTTGATTACGAACCCTGGCAGCTCCAGCACCTGAATAGTCATCCGCACGGACTTTAAGGCTCCTTCCTGGGAGGTGCCCTTCACCAGCCAATCGTCGAGGTAAGGGAACACATGCACTCCCAGTCTGCGTAGAGACACTGCAACAACTGCCAGGCACTTGGTAAATACTCTGGGCGCAGACGCCAAGCCAAAAGGCAACACACAGTACTGAAAGTGCTGCTGGAAGTATCGAGATGTGAGTATAAGCATCCGTTAAGTCCAGAGAGCATAGCCAATCGTTTTCCTGAATCATGGGAAGAAGGGTGCCCAGGGAAAGCATCCTGAGCTTTTCTCGAACCACATATTTGTTCAGGCCCCCTTAGGTCTAGGATGGGACGCATCCCCCCTGTTTTCTTTTCCACAAGGAAGTACCTGGAATAGAATCTCAGCCCTTCTTGCCCTGGTGGAACAGGCTCGATCGCATTGGTGCTAAGAAGGGCGGAGAGTTCCTCTGCAAGTACTTGCCTGTGCTGAGAGCTGAAAGATTGAGCTCTCGGTGGGCAATTTGGAGGTTTGGATTCCAGATTGAAGGTGTATCCTAACCGGACTATTTGAAGAACCCACCGGTCTGAGGTTATAAGAGGCCACCTTTGGTGAAAAAATTTTAACCTCCCCCCGACAGGTAGATCGTCCGGCACGGACACATTGATGGTGGCTATGCTCAACTGGAGCCAGTCAGAAACCCTCCATGGTTTTTGCTGGGGAGCTGCAGGGGCCTGCTTGGGCGTACGCTGTTGACGGGAACGAGTGTGCTGTGGCAGAGCCTGAACCGGCTGTCGAGAAGCAGGAGTGTACTTACGGCCCCTAGAGGCATAAGGCGCACTTCTCTTTCCTTTAAAAAACTTCCTAGATGAGGAAGTAGATGCAGAAGGCACCCGGCGGGAGAGAGAGTCCATAACGTTATCACGCTGATAGAGATTATCAATCAACTCTTCAACCTCTCCAAAAAGATGATCCCCCCGTCATGGGATATCCGCAATTTTCTGCTGAGTTCTCTCCTCCAGGTTAGAGGCACGCAGCCATGAGAGTCTGCGCATCACTATACCCATAGCAGAAAATCTGGATGTCACATCGCAAGTGTCATAAATGCTCCTGGACAGGAACTTGAGACACGCCTTCTGCTGTCTGGCCACTTGGCAAAAAGGCTCGGCCTGCTCCGGTGGGAGTGCATCGACCAAACTCTTAAGCTGCCGCACTGAGTTCCGCAAATGAATGCTCGTAAAGATCTGGTAGGATTGGATTTTGGATGCGAGCATGGCAGCCTGATACGCCTTTCTCCCAAAAGAGTCTAAGGATCTATGCTCTCGCCCCGGGGGCGCCGAAGCAAAGTTTCTAGAACTCTTAGCTCTTCTGAGAGCAGAATCCACCACCGCAGAATCATGAGGTAACTGAGGCCTAATGAAACTGGGTTTCCTGTGGATCCGATACTGGGATTCAGCCTTTTTTGGGGATAGTTGGACATGAAAGAGGCTTCTCTCAGTTCCTTAACAGCACTTCCTTGAGTGTATCATGAAAAGGAACTGTGGTAGAAGGTGGAGATGGATAGTCCAGGACCTCGAGCATCTTGGCCCTGGGCCGATCCACAATCTCCACAGGGAAGGGAATGGCCTCAGACATTTCCCGCACAAAAGATGAAAAAGACAAACTCTCCGGAGGGGAGAGCTGCTTTTGAGGTAAGGGAGTCGAGTCTGATGGAAGACCTAGAGAATCCTCAGCAGAGAAAACTCCATGACCTTCATCTTCATCAGATGAGCCATCATCGGATGGAGCTAATAACTCAGACAGTCTCGACATGGAGGTGCAGTGACCTCGATGACGGTGTTGAGAAGTCAACTCCCCAGGCGACTCTAGTGAAGCTTCCTGCACCGACGCCGATGGAGAATCGACCCGGGAGGCTGCCGGCACCAATACCGGAGGCGGTACCGGTGAAGGGGACCTGACTGCAAGCGAAAAGCTAGATGCCGCAGGAGCCTCCGGCACTGATGGTACTGATGCCGGAGGCAGAATCTGCAGAGGCTGGGGAGTCGGTACCGGACTGCCAGATGACCTGCGCGTCGATACCTCCATAACAGAGGTGGTACCTGATGGTACCGACCGATGCCGGATCTGCAGAGCAATCCTCTCGGCACCGACGCTTCTCGGGTACCGAATGCCTCGATGACCCGGAGCTCCTGGTACCGTGTCGAGAAGGAGATCGATGACGCCCGTCATCGAAACTCCTCGGTACCAGTGTGGAAGACATGAAATCCACACGCTTCCTCGGGGCCGGGACCGATAGAGGTTGGTCCCGGGGGGCCTGCAAAGCAGGAGGCGCCGAGGCGGGTGGAGACCCACTCGATGCATCACTGCACCCAGCGTGCATCATTCTCTTGGCAGCCGGTACCGTGACTCCCGATGCCAACGCTGCCCTCAACGTCGATGGTACCGATGTCGACGCTGACATCGTGGTACTGGATCCGAGAAGTTTTATCTTTGGGCCTCTCAAGAAAGTTGAGTGCGCTTTTTCATTTTCAGGCAAAACTTACAACTTTCCGGACGATGGTCGGGCCCAAGGCACTGAAGGCACCAGGAGTGCGGATCAGTGCCAGAGATGGTCCACTTGCAGCGGGCGCAAGGCTTGAAGTCGCTGGGCGTCTATGATGACCTCGCGGGAAAAATCGCCTCCGCAAAATCAAAGGACGTGATTGTCAGAAAAAAAGAGGGGATAGACAATACCTGACCGAGCAACCGAAGAATGGTCGCACGAAAAAAGAAGGAAACTTATAAAAGAAACACTACAAAAGTAAAGGTTTTTTTTTTTTAAACAGTACCTGAAAGGGTAAAACAAACAGGAAGAGAACTTAACTCCGAAGGCCTGAAAAAACGCGAAGCGCTACCGAACTCCGTGTCTCCTCAGATGCGGAAAAAGAAGAACTGAGGAGCGTGTCCGCGCGGCGAGCGGGAAGACGTGTGCGCGCATGCGCGATGTGATCGCTCGCACGACGGAACGCACTTGAAGAGACTTTTTGGATTTTGCTAGAAAATCCTCCGGGCCAACGTGACATCACCCACATGTGAGAATATCAGCCTGCTTGTCCTCGGAGAAAGCTATTACTTGAGTGAAACATAAATGCCAAAAGACTTTAAAAAGCCACCATTTCCTCTTTGACTAAGTGCTTTCCAGAAAATCCTTTGATGCCACAGGATTGGTAACTTCTTTGAAAGTCAGACAGCATACTTCAAGATTTCATTAGAGCTTCGAAACAGTTGAGTGCTAGAGGTTGATACACAATATCAAAGGACAATAATGATTTCACTTGTGAGTTATATTACTAACCATCATATTTATTGGATCAGAGTTAAGTTATTTTCAGAGGTTTTTATTCTATCTGCAGTTTTCAAATGATAAAATTATATGGCTAGAATAATATCTTAAAATGCTTTCAAGTCATCTTACACCAATTTACAGTAGTATATGCTGAGTATTCTGTATTGATATTCTGAGTTTAGCTGCCATCCTGGAAACCTTCAAGAGTAAATCTAGATCTGCACAATGTCTGCTTCATTTGCTGTCTGAGACACTTGGGACCAAAGGAACGTAATTAATAGTCTCTAGGAAGAACAAATATTATCAGAACATAGGATAAAGTGACACTTGATTTTAGCTGACTGAAAGTATTGTTGTGCTTGAAATTTACTTTGATTTCCTAGGACTAAAAGCATAATACTGTTTTTCTGAGGACAAGCAGGCCATATTCATCTCATATCTGAGGACAAGCAGGCAATGTTAATCTCACATCTGGGTGACATAGTTCATGGAACCCGGTGTGGAAACTCTGCCTAGTGTAGTTTTCCTTTAAGAGTTTGAGGCAGCACTCCCACTATGCATGCTTAAGTGCCTTCTCGTCTGAGTCACGAGTGAGGGACCAACAATCATTCTTCATCTGCAGTTCTCTTCAATGCTTTTGTTTTTTTGCTTGTAAGGTATCTTCCCTTGTGAGATTTTGTCCTTTATTCCTTCAATATTTTCTCCTTTTACCAAGTTTTCCTTTCCTATATCTTTTATGAGAGTTTTCCCCCACTTTTAAGTTTTTTTTTATTTTTTCAGCTCTGAAGGCCTTGTTAGACCTTAGCACCAGCTGGGTAGCATCAACATTTTTTTCAGGTAAGCTTGCCCCTTTTTTTCCCTCACCATTGCATCATTTGATTTTTGCTTCGGTCTTTCCCCTTCCATGTTATCTAAGGTTCCCAGTGACTGTTATTTCTGTACCCGGTGCAATAAGACAGTCTCTGAGGCTGACACCCATTCCTGCTGTATCCAGTGTTTGGAGCCAGACTAGAGAGCTGCACAGGAACAGGAATAGCAGGATTCTCACTGATCACACAGGAATCCCGCAGGGATCTCTTCCATGTTTGCGGGGATCCCGCGGGGTTGGATCCGTCTCTGCAGGAATCCCGTGGGGATGGACCTAGATCCTGCAGGATCCCCACAGAAGTGCCTTCCCTACCACGAGAGCAGAGTGCCTTCCGGGCACATACCTCAAGGTACCCTGGTGGTCTAGTGGCTTCTTTATAGCAGGAAAGATTCCTACATTTTCCTGCCCGCTGCCGCAGCATTGATCCTCTCCTCTCTTCTCTTCATGGCTGCCAAGACTTCCAGAGGCTCAAAAAGAGAAGATTTTTGGAGCGAAGTTCAAATTGTCAGTGTCGGCCTCTGTGTCTGCACCAGCATCAGAAGCATCGGTCCCCATGGCTACCAGACCCATGCCTGACGCTGGGAGTGGGCACATACTGAATGGGACTTCATCTGCCTCAGCACCTGCCACTGTGCAGGGCGTCTGGGACCAGTCAGTATTGGACTCAACACTGAGGAGGCATGTGGATTCGACATCGTCATTGTTGGCATCAGGTGAAGACCAAGAAGCAGAAGCATCGATCTCACTCGATGCACGGTGCTGGGAACTCTGGGGCATCGAAGACTTTGGTACCCAAGAAGCACCAGTGCCAAGAGGAGCGCTCCCCTCTTTTGAAGAAGTTCCTTCGCATTGGTCTTCAGGTAGCCGGGACCCAGTTCCTGCTACTACTACTACTTATCATTTATATAGCGCTACAAGGCATACGCAGCACTGTACACCTTACACAAAAAGACAATCCCTGCTCAGAGAGCTTACAATCTAGATAAGACAGGCAAACAGACAGAACATCCAGCCAGTCAGGGTTTTCAGGACATCTCCATTGAATTCAGTGGGGATATCCTGAAAACCCCAACACCAACAAGTCTGCAGATTGTCTCAGAGCCAGCGCCCCAGGCTTTACTGATATTTATTTATTTATTACATTTGTACCCCGCGCTTTCCCGCTCATCGCAGGCTCAATGCGGCTTACATAGTAACAAAAGAATACAATCTGTAGTATCAGAATCAACAAAGGAGGTATGTGATAGGACAAATGAACAAGGAGTAAATGGAATAGAAGAGATGTGAGAGAAAGGATAGGGATAGGTAAGGAGGTGGGGTGATAAAGTTGGGAAGAGCATGGAGGATAAGAAGGTTAGTAGGAGATGTTAATAATGAGTTGAACCGGTAAATAGATGGATTGCTTATGATTACTTATGGTATGTCAGGTTATTCGGGGCTTCTTCAGGTGCAGAGCCAATCAGTACTGGGAGGGACTGCACCAGCCATGACTCACAGGGCCTTCAGCTTGTGGTGCAGTTACTAATGCTGGTGCCACATAGGGCATCGGTGTTGACACCTGCCTATGTGGTTACCCCCTTAACATCTGTGGAGGAAGCTTTAATGGAGTCTAGGGGTGAACCCGCATCTCAGCACCATTCTAGGCATGGACCTGGTTCCTCTAGTCTGAGGCAGGCATTGACTCAGTCCTCCCATGCAGAGTATTTTGCTGGTTCCGATTCAGATTGGTCTTGGGAATCTGATGATGATGCAATGTACTTTTTGGAGGAGGAATCCTATGGAATTCCATTAGATCTATCTCCTGAGGAGAGATGTACATCTCCACCTGAGAGTCTCTCCTTCCCTGCTTTTGTTAAGGAGATGGTAGCTGCCCTCTCTAGTAAAGTAACATGGAAGACGAGCCCAGGACTGAGATGTTTGAGGTTCTGTACTGCCACTCTCCTCCTAGAGAGGCTATGACTGTCCCTCTTCACAAGATCCTACAGGCGAAGAATTGGAAGTTCTCTCTGTCCCGATTATGCCCCCCAAAATTGACTCCATGTACCAGATTCAAAGTGCACCTGGATTTGATAGGCCACAGTTACCTCATCACTTCTTAGTGGTTGAATCTGCATTCAATCGAGCCAGGAACTCCAGGGATTTTGCCTTGGCTTTCCAGGCAGAGAAACCTGGACACTGGATTATTTTGGGCATAAGATGTACTAGGTCTCGATGCTCATCTCGCACATACAATCATACTAGCTCTACACGAGCCTTTACTTGCGATGCTTGGTGCTTTTGATCTTCCAGAGGGTGTCTCCAAGGTTTTGCGGGCTTCCAGGAAAGATTCTGCTAAGAGGTGTTATACTTTCAAATGGAGGAGGTTTGTCATCTGATGTGAGAGAAGGGCCCTATATCCTCTTTCATGCCCTACACTGAACCTGCTTGGATACCTTCTTACACCTCTCTGAGTTTGGTCTCAAGATCAACTCATAAGGGATTACCTTAGTGCAATTAGTTTGTATCGTGTTGAGCAGGGTTGTCCTTGAGGCCGCAATCTAATCGGGTTTTCAGGATTTCCCAAATGAATATGCATGAGATCTATTTGCATGGACTGCCTTCATTTTATGCAAATAGATACCGTACATATTCACTGGGGAAATCCTGAGAACCGGACCTGGCAAGGGCCAAGGTTGGACACCACTAGTGTAGAGGGTAAACTCATCTGTAGACAGCCTCTAGTTGTTCGATTCATTCAAGGTTTACTTTTAACGAAGCCCCCAGTTAAACCTTCACCTGTGTCATGAGACCTCATCGTCCTCACCCAACTGATAGACTCCTTTCGAGCCACTGTTCTCTGAAGTACTTGACCTGGAAGGTCTTGTTTTTGGTGGTGGTCACTTCAGCAAATAGGATCAGTGAACCTCAGCCCTAGTAGCAGATCCGACTTACACAAGATTTCATCATAACAGAGTAGTTCTCCACACCCATCCTGATTTCCTTCCTAGGGTTGTTTCGGAGTTCCATTTTAACCAGTCAATTGTTCTGCCAAAATTCTTCTTCAAACTGCATGCCCATCCTTGTGAAAGTTCACTGCACACCTTGGACTGCAAAAGAGCTTTGGCCTTTGCCTGGAGTGGGCTAGGCCCCATAGACAGTCCACTCAGTTTTTTTATTTCTTATGATCCCAACCGGATGGGGATAGCCATCAGTAAAATCACTCTTTCAAACTGGCTGGCAGACTGCATCTCTTTCACTTATGCCTATTCTGGACTGATTCTGAAGAGCCATGTCAAGGCTCACAATGTCAGAGCTATGGCTGTGTTAGTAGCCCACTTGAGATCAGCCGCCATTGAAGAAATTTGCAGGGCTGCACATTCACATCCTACAACTGTCTTGAGCAGAATACCCGATGCGACAACCGATTTGGTCAGACAGTCCTTGAGAATTTATTTGGGGTCTAGAATCCAACTCCACCCTCCTAGGCCCATTTTATTCTGTTTCAGGCTGCACCCTCACAGCCAGTTTGTATATAGTTTCATGTTAATTGATTTATACAATCTCTTCATTGCAAATCCTTATTGTCCTCGTATTGTTTTCGGTGAGCCTGGTAGCTAGGTATTCCCACATGTGACATTGATATAGCCTGCTTGCCCTCGGAGAAAACAAAGTTACTTACCTGTAGCAGGCATTCTCTGAGGACAGCAGGTCAATTATTCTCACTTACAGTTACAATTTATATACCGCTGATACCAACAATTGGTTCAAAGCGGTTCACAATAAGATAAGAATCAAATACAAAAGGAAATACAAGTAGTAGAGCTCAATCCAGTGGTGTGCTGGTAAATGTTTAACAACAGGCTCTCTCCCCGGTCCACCTCTGCGCCCCCACCCGTCCAACTCTGCGCCCCTCGTCCACCTCTGCGCCCCCCCCCCCCAAATTGCAGAGCTGGCTATAGCCGGGGAGAGAACCTGGGGGGGGGGGGGCAATCTAATTCATGTTTAATGTGGGATAAAATGCCATAAATAAGTAATAAACTTTTAATGTTGAGCACCTGATTCTCAAAGTGGACATATTCCAAACACTATAATGAAAATAAAATGATTTTTTTCTACCTTTGTTGTCTGGTGACTTTGTTTTTCTGCTCATGCTGGCCCAGTATCCGATTCTGCTGCTATCTGTCCTCTTAACTCCATTTCCAGGGCTTCCTTACCATTTATTTCTTTACTTTCCTCCTTTCTTCTTCATTTCTGGTCCTCAGCTTCTGCCTATTTTCTTCATCCATGTGCAGTTTTTCTCCTCTCTTCCTTTTCCCTCTTCTCATCTCCTTCCTCACTCTTCCCTCCCCTCCATCCATGTCCAGCATTTCTTCTCTCTCCTTTCCCTCTCCTCCATCCATGTCCAGCAACCCTCCTCTCTCCCCTGCCCTCCATGCACCCATGTCCAGCAGCAACCCCCTCTCCCCTGCCCTCCATGCACCCATGTCCAGCAACCTTCCTCTCCCCTCCATTCACCCATGTCCAGCAACCCTCCTGTCCCCCCTGCCCTCCATCCACCCATGTCCAGCGACCCTCCTGTCCCCCCTGCCCTCCATTCACCCATGTCCAGCGACCCTCCTGTCCCCCCTGTCCTGCATCCACCCATGTCCAGCAACCCTCCCTTCCCCTGCCCTCCATCCACCCACCCATGTCCAGCAACCCTCCTCTCCCCTGCCCTCCATCCACCCACCCATGTCCAGCAACCCTCGTCTCCCCCCTGCCCTCCTCTCCATCTGCCTTCTTCCAGCCCTCCCCACTCCCCTGGTCGTCCATCTTCCGTCTGCCCTCTGCAGCTCTGCTCCCCGATAGTAGCCCTGGTTTCCTTCTTGCCCCGCCGCCCTGCCTTTAAAATTTTTATTTTCCTCTTGAGGTGCGCCAGCGTTGAAGCGAAGGCAGCAGACTCAGCTCGGTTCCAGCCTTCATTCCATTCCTTCGCATCATGGCTACGCCCTCGCCTGACGTATTTCCTGTTTGCGCGAGGGCGGAGCCATGATGCGAAGGAACGGAACGAAGACTGGAACCGAGCTGAGCCTGCTGCCTTCGCTTCAACGCTGGCGCGCCTCGAGGGAAAATAAAAATTTTAAAGGCAGGGCGGCGGCGCAAGAAGGAAACCAGGGCTACTATTGGCAGAGCTGCAGAGAGCAAAGCTTTTGCATCCCTATATGTGGTCATGTGCTGCCGGAAACTCCTCTGTATGTTCTCTATCTCAGCAGGTGGTGGTCACACACAGCAGCAGCTCTGGCTAGGTCTCCAAGCCTAATTTTTAGGTTTTGTTGAGTACCTGGGGTTGAGGGCTCTTCTTGAGCAAGTGCAAACCTGGTGGCGCCAGGTCCCTCCTTTTCTCCCCCCTCCCGCTGGCTCTATTAAAAAAAAAAAAAAAAAATTTTGGACGTCCTTAAGGGCGTTTATTTCGACGTTTATTTAAACGTTTATTGCAGCTACTCACTGGGACACCAGGTCGTTACAGCTCGGAGCGAGAAGCAGGTAATTTTTACCTTTTTATAGCGGGCAGGGGGTTCCCCGATCGATCTCCACGTGGCCTATGGCGTCAGAGGGCGAGGGCGCGAAGAATCGCTCCCCGGACCGCGTGTGCGCTTCTAGCGGGGATGCGGGGGTCTTAAAGTCTGATTCGCCCTTGTTGGGTGTCAGTTCGGAGGCCGGTCAGTGTCCCGGGTCTTCCTCCGGTGCGGCGGTTTTTCCCGCCATAAACGCCCATCCCCCGCTGCTCGCCTCCGCCATCTTGGCCGGCCACTCTGCTCGGACGGCTTCTTCTTGGGCCGCCCTTGAGCTGGGAGACGTTAATGCCATGGCCGCCCTTGATTTGGGCGACGGCAAAAAAGCAGCTAAAGTTAAGCGCCGTTCTTCCCGCGCGGCTCCTTCGCGGAGTGTCGCGCCGGACGCCATTTTGGAAGCGCAGCATGTTTCTCCCCCGCTCTTGCGAGCGCCGGTTGAGGGTGCGTCTAGGGCTGTGGCCCAGGCTGCTGAAGTGCACAGTCTGGGGGGTTTCTCCCCCGAGTTTATTTTGCTGCTGCATCAGGCCTTTCTTATGCAAAACGCTGCCCCTTCTCCCTTGTCCGATAAAGGGGTTGAGGCCCCCGGAAGTAAACGCCCTCGGGTGGATTCCCAGGCCTTAGAGGACTCTGTTTCCTCTGATGTAGATGAGGGCAGCGTATCTGAGTTCTCCCAACGGTCCTTTAGGGATTCCTTGGAGGAGACGGATTCCCGCTCGGATGGAGCGGATGACCCCTCTGCAGCACGGATCTTTCGCTCAGAGGATTTGCCCAACCTGTTAGTGCAGGCCATGAGCATTTTGAAGATTTCCTCTCCGGAGGACGTCTCTCCCTCAGCCCCTGTTGGCTCTGCCATTATGCTGGGGACGAAGCGCCTGCCTAGAACCTTCCACGTGCATGATGCCATGCACACCTTAATTTTGGCTCAATGGGATGTCCCGGAAGCGAGCCTTAAAGTGGCTAGGGCTATGTCCCGCCTCTATCCTTTGCCTGAAAGTGAACGTGAGGCCTTTCTTTGGCCTACCGTGGATTCTTTAATCACTGCGGTGACTAAGAAAACGGCGTTGCCGGTGGAAGGTGGCACGGTCCTAAAGGACGCCCAAGACAGAAGATTGGAGGCGGCCTTAAGGTCGTCCTTTGAGGCGGCTGCCTTAAGTTTGCAGGCCTCAGTTTGCGGCTCCTACGTGGCCAGGGCGTGCCTGACGATTGTGCAGCGGGCTTCCCCCTCGGATCCTTCCTTGAGGGCTGATTGGCCAGCCCTGGAATTGGGCTTGGCTTATTTGGCAGACTTACTGTATGATGTCTTGAGAGCCTCGGCTAAAGGTATGGCTCAGACCGTCTCTGCGCAGCTTTGGCTTTGGCTTTGGCTGAAACATTGGTCTGCGGACCACGCCTCTAAGTCCCGCCTGGCTAAGTTGCCTTTTAAAGGCAAGCTGCTCTTTGGGGTCGAGCTGGACAAAATTGTGACCGATCTCAGCATGTCTAAGGGCAAGAGGTTACCAGAGGTCAGGGCTCGGGCCAGTGCTCGCCCCGGTAACTCCAGAGGACGGTTTCAAGAAGCCCGTCGGTACCGCCCGGGCAAGTCGGGCTCCTCTGCCCCCTCTTCCTTCAAGAGGAACTTCTCCCCCAAGCAGCATTCCTTTCTCAGAGACCGCCGTCCCGGAGGTGCGCCCTCCGGTCCTCCCCCAGGGTCTCGTACCCAATGACGGGGTCCTGGTCCATGGCCCAGTGCAGATTGGAGGACGCCTGTCCTCGTTTCTGGGCGTCTGGACCAGGGTAACTTCAGACGCTTGGGTGCTGGAAGTCATCAGAGACGGCTACAAGCTAGAGTTCTGCCGACCCTTAAGAGACGGGTTTGTACTCTCTCCCTGCAAGTCTCCGGTCAAAGCTGTGGCAGTGCAGCAGACCTTGGACAATCTGATCCGCCTGGGCGCGGTCGTTCCGGTGCCAGAAAATCAGCTTGGCAAGGGACGTTACTCCATTTACTTTGTGGTACCAAAGAAAGGAGGTTCTGTACGGCCTATCCTCAACCTCAAAGGGGTCAATCGGGCCTTGAAAGTTCGGCACTTTCGCATGGAGACTCTCCGCTCTGTTATAGCGGCAGTGAAGGCAGGGGAGTTCCTGGCATCCTTGGACATCAAGGAAGCGTACTTGCATATTCCCATCTGGCCTCCTCATCAACGCTTTCTGCGTTTTGCAGTCCTGGGCCGACACTTCCAGTTCAGAGCCCTCCCGTTCGGGTTGGCTACTGCTCCGCGGACCTTCTCCAAAGTAATGGTGGTCATCGCGGCCTTCCGGCGAAAGGAAGGATTACAAGTCCATCCTTATCTGGACGACTGGTTGATCCGAGCCCCCTCTTATGCAGAGTGCGGCAAAGCTGTGGACCGGGTGATTGCTCTTTTGAGCTCCCTGGGGTGGATCATCAACTGGGAGAAAAGCCAGCTGCGCCCGACTCAGTCCCTGGAGTATCTGGGAGTTCGATTCGACACCCAAGTGGGCAGAGTGTTCCTGCCAGACAATCGGATTGTCAAACTTCAGGCTCAGGTGGACCAGTTCCTAGTAGCCTCTCCGCTTCGGGCTTGGGACTATGTGCAGCTGTTGGGCTCTATGACGGCCACGATGGAAGTATTGCCCTGGGCCAGGGCTCATATGAGACCACTACAACACTCTCTGCTGCAGCGCTGGACTCCGGTGTCGGAGGATTATGCTGTGCACCTTCCCTTGGACCCAGCAGTGCGCAAGGCACTGAGCTGGTGACTGAAGACAGACAAGTTGTCTGCAGGGATCCCTCTTGTGACCCCGGAGTGGATTGTCGTCACGACGGACGCCTCTTTGACGGGCTGGGGAGCCCACTGCTTGGGAAGGACAGCGCAGGGGCTCTGGTCTCCTGCAGAGGCAAAGTGGTCTATCAACCTCCTGGAACTCAGAGCCTTTCGGTTGGCGCTTTTGGAGTTCCTCCCGGTACTGGCGTTGAAGCCAGTACGGGTCCTGTCGGACAATGCCACGGCTGTGGCCTATGTCAACCGCCAGGGAGGTACCAAGAGCGCCCCTCTAGCCAAGGAAGCCATGAATCTATGCCAGTGGGCGGAAGCGAACCTGGAACAGCTGTCAGCAGCCCACATTGCCGGAGTCATGAATGTCAAGGCGGACTTTCTCAGTCGCCATACCTTGGATCCCGGAGAGTGGCAGTTATCGGCTCAGGCGTTCTTGGACATCACGAAGCGCTGGGGCCAGCCGAGCCTAGATCTGATGGCGTCATCGGCCAATTGCCAAGTGCCGCGCTTTTTCAGCAGAGGACGGGACCCTCGATCTCTGGGAGTAGATGCTCTTCTCCAACAGTGGCCGACTCAAGAGCTTCTCTATGTGTTCCCGCCCTGGCCCATGTTGGGCAGGGTACTAGACCAGGTGGCAAAGCATCCGGGCCGGATAATCCTGGTGGGTCCGGACTGGCCCAGACGTCCCTGGTATGCGGACTTGATCAGGCTCTCAGTGGACGACCCTCTGCGGCTGCCAGTGGAGCAGGGCCTGTTGCATCAGGGTCCCGTGGTGATGGAGGATCCCTCCCCCTTTGGTCTTACGGCCTGGCTATTGAGCAGCAGCGTCTGAGGAAGAAGGGCTTCTCAGACAAGGTCATCGCCACTATGCTGAGAGCGAGGAAGCGCTCTACTTCTACTGCTTACGCCAGGGTTTGGCGTACCTTTGCAGCGTGGTGTGAAGCAGGCTCACTTTCTCCCTTCACTGCTCCAATTTCTTCAGTGCTGGCGTTCCTGCAAGAAGGTCTGGAGAAAGGCCTGTCGCTCAGTTCCCTTAAAGTCCAGGTAGCGGCTCTGGCTTGCTTCAGGGGCCGCCTGAAGGGTGCTTCCCTGGCTTCGCAGCCAGATGTGGTACGTTTTCTCAAGGGAGTTAATCACCTGCGCCCTCCTCTGCGCTCAGTGGTGCCTGCGTGGAATCTCAACCTGGTGCTAAGAGCCTTGCAGAAGCCGCCTTTTGAACCCTTGTCGAGGGCATCTCTGAAGGACCTGACGTTGAAAGCAGTTTTTTTGGTGGCTATCACTTCAGCCAGAAGAGTTTCCGAGCTCCAGGCACTCTCATGTCGAGAGCCTTTTCTGCAGTTCACTGAGGCAGGAGTGACTATTCGCACAGTGCCTTCCTTCCTGCCCAAGATTGTTTCTCGCTTCCATGTGAATCAGCAGCTCTGTCTCCCTTCCTTTCGTAGGGAGGACTACCCAGAGGAATACTCTGCTCTCAAATATCTGGATGTGAGACGAGTCATCTTCAGATACTTGGAAGTGACCAATGATTTCCGGAAATCGGATCATCTGTTTGTCCTGTTTGCAGGTCCTTGTAAGGGTCTGCAGGCTGCTAAGCCTACAGTGGCAAGATGGGTCAAGGAAGCCATTGCAGCGGCTTATGTGGCCGCGGGGAAGGTGCCGCCTATCCAGCTGAAGCCTCACTCCACTAGAGCTCAGGCGGCCCTCGATGGCAGAGGCCGGGTCCGTCTCCTTGGAAGAGATTTGCAAGGCGGCAACTTGGGCATCGGCCCATACCTTCTCCAGGCATTACCGCTTGACTGTGGCTGCTCGGGCGGAGGCCCGGTTTGGAGCTTCAGTGTTGCGGTCAGGGATTTCAATGTCCCGCCCTGGGTGAGTACTGTTTCGGTACATCCCACCAGTCTATGGATTGATCAGCATGATGATATGGAAGGTAAAATTATGTATCATACCTGATAATTTCTTTCCATTAATCATAGCTGATCAATCCATAGCCCCTCCCAGATATCTGTACTGTTTATATTCTGGTTGCATTTCAGATTCAAGTTTAGTCTTCAGTTCCTGTTCAGGAGGACTTGTGTTCAAGTTTTTTCAATTGGATTCTTCAAGAGTTGAGACGAGTTGTGTTACAGTGAGCTGCTGCATTCCTCTCCCCTCCGTTTTACGGGGCTGGATTGAGACATAAATTCTGCCGGCGCTCCCTCCCGCTTCGTGCGGCTGTAGGGCAGCTTTGTACCCCTTCCGCTTCGGCGGTGTTAGGGTCAGTCAGCTCCTCCCGCGGTTTGCGGTTGCAGGATAAGCCAGATCCCCCCGCATCGGCGGGGTGATGTCCCTCCCCCGCTCCGCGGGGATGAGCTGGACGGATTCCCCTCCCCCACTTGTGTGGGGATGAGCTGGGTTCATTCCCCTCCCCCGTTTCGGCGGTGGTGAGCTGGGCAGAGTGTCCCTTTGTGGGTGTAATTCTCTAAGTGCTGAGTCCTGCGGATGGAGCTTGGATATCGACATACTGAGGAGTTTCCGGCAGCACATGACCACATATAGGGAGGCAAAAGGATTGCTCTCTATCTCCACCTGCTGGTAGATGGACACAACCCACCAGTCTATGGATTGATCAGCTATGATTAATGGAAAGAAAATTATCAGGTATGATACATAATTTTACCTTAGCATATAAGCGCAATATTTTAGGGGCTTGATAAGCAAGCAGTGATTTCCAGATCTTCAACCGTTTCATCCCCTTAACAGAAGGAAAGAAGGAGAACTTGCCTGCTTCTAGAAGAACTTAGCAATTTGAAGTGAGATAACATATATGCTGGACATTCTCCATGTAGTACCTGAAACATAAAACAGGAAATCTTAAACCTGATTATTGCCTCAACAGGCATCCAATGAAGTTCCTTGTAAAATTTAGTAATCCTGTCATATTTACACAAGGAGTATATTAACCTAACTGCCATGTTCTGAATCGTTTGCAAGCGAAGGAGATTAAATCTCGATGTTCCAAGAAATATAAGGTTACAATAGTCTAATTTTGACAAAAGTAAAGCATGGACAAGTAGTCTAAACTGAACAACTTCAAAGAACTTTCTAATTCTTCTTAGGCTTCTCAGAAGAAATAAGGACCTCTTTAACAAAGAATTAACCTGTGATACTAATGGCAAGGATTGATCTAGAACAGCTCCAAAAATTTTAATACAAGGTGAAAGAGAGTATTTTTTTTTTATCTACAATAATATTGTCAATTAAAGAATCAGGGTTATTGTCCAAAAGTAAACATTTAGTCTTATCTGAGTTTAAGCTTATTCTTTAACATCCAAGCACTAATTGTAGATATGCATCTTTGAACAGATGATGAAATAGAATCCAGAGAATCAAATATTGGAATAAGGACAGTGATATCATCAGCATACCCTCCCACTTCTTCTAGGAGTTGGATTTATTTTTAGCTATGTTATAAATACTGTTGGTCCCATGCTTGCGACTTGGGCGGGATGGCATCTGAGTGCTGCCTCAAACTCTTAAAGAGAAACTAGGCTAGGCTGCATTTCTGTACCATGCTCCGTGGATGATGTCACACACAGGTGAGCATAATCGCTTGCTGTCCTCAGAGAATACCTGCTACAGGTAAGTAAATTTGCTATACCCTCAGAAGAAGAAATGACATTTTTCCTAAAGTTATTTCTCATGTGATTGGAACTTGGTGTGCCAAGAGTACTTTTGTGATCTCATAGACACTGGTAGAAACCCTGCTGAACTTCACCCCTAACAGTGTCCTTATTAGTTCAAATTGAAGGGTAGGAGACTTAGAGAACAGCTAGATTTGGGTTACCATCCACCTTATAATCGAAAGAGAAAAACGCCTATATTCCGACCTAAATCGGGAGATGGACGTCTTTCGCGGGTGCCCAAATTGGTATAATCGAAAGCCGATTTTGGGCGCCTTCAACTGCACTCCGTCGCGGGAACGAATAAAGTTGACGGGGGCGTGTCGGAGGCGTGGTGAAGGTGGGACTGGGGCGTAGTTATCGGCCGAGCAGAGATGGGCGTCTTTAGGTGATAATCGAAAAAAAGGCGTTTTTACCGCGATTTTGGGTCACTGTTTTGAGACCCTTTTTTTTCCACGAACAAGTCCCAAAAAAGTGCCCCAACTGACCAGATGACCACTGGAGGGAATCGGGGATCTTCTACCCTGACTCCCCCAGTGGTCACTAACCCCCTCCCACCAAAAGAAACCCACTTTGAAAACTTTTTTTGCCAGCCTGTATGCCAGCCTCAAATTCCGTACCCACCTCCATGACAGCAGAATGTGTTCTATCCTCTGACAGCGTTTCCCTGGTTCTGATGTGGGTCTCGGGTGAGTGTGACACCTTTTCTGTTAAGGGCACTGCAGAGTCACATCAGCAAATGCATTGTGGTGGGTGTAGGGTATTGGGCTCCGTGATTCCACTAGCTTGTGTTAAATGCTCACGATGTTGGTAGTTGGTAGGCTCTACTCCCATGGTGCTTTTCCCTCTACTTACTGGGTCAGAGTGTGCCCTGTTGCGTTTCCGGTAGTCCATGAGGTAGTGGCCATTTTTGTAACACAGTTTTAGATCCCTTTCATGTGTTAGCTACGTTACAGAACCTAGTTCTTACCTTGAATGTTGGTGAAAGAGGGCATTGTACAGCATTTTGCCAGCTCTGACCTACTGCTAATCTCAGTACCAGTGAGACTCATTGCCAGTGGGGCACAACCTCTGATCTGCAGTTAACTGTGAGTAAAGGTGCTTATTCAAATAAAGGACGTTTTCAGTTAGATTAGGCTTCAGGTGTGAACTGCTGTGTCTAGGTTATACACCAGCAACAAGTCCTGTCCCTGGAGCAGTTTTAGTGGGTACTGCAGTGCACTTCAGGCCGGCGGACCCAGGCCCATCCCCCTCCCACCTGTAACACTTGTGCTGGTAAATGGGAGCTCTCCAAAACCCACTGTACCCACATGTACGTGCCCCCTTCACCCCTAAGAGCTATGGTAGTGTTGTATATTTGTGGGTAGTGGGTTTTGGGGGAGGGGGGTTGGGGGCTCTGCACCCGTGATAAGGGAGCAATGCTTGTGGGAGCAGTTTCTGAAGTCCATCGCACTGACCTCTTGGGTGCCCAGTTGGTGTCCTGGCATGTCAGGGGGGCGAGTGTACTACGAAACCTGGCCCCTCCCACGACCAAATGGCTTGGATTAGGACGTTTGTGAGCTGGGCATTTTTAGTTTCCATTATCGCTAAAAAAAAAACAAACGCCCAGCTCACAAACGACTAAATCCATGGCACATTTGGTCCGTAAAAACCGTATTTTCGAACCGAAAGATGGACGCCCATTTTTTTTTCGAAAATACGGTCTGGTACGCCCCTTCACGTACCCGTTTTCGGAAATAGTCGCCCATGGAGATGGGTGTTCGCGTTCGATTATGCCCCTCCATATGGCTGTAGAAAAAGGAGGACAGATTGAGCCAGTCCGGGTTTTACTTCCATTACGTTCAATGGAAGTAGAATCCAGACTTACTCAATCTGTCCCTGAGCAGGACCTAGAAATAAGACTGAATCATGGTGAAAAAATGTTTTAAACATCTGTTGGTATGAGGGGAGAGCAGGGAAGGTGCAATCTTATGCACTTAGTAAGAATGTGCAATTTTCTGTGTATTGATACTATAGCTGTGAACAGACTGTTAGAATGTTCAACCAGGACATGCTCTAATAATGTGACATGTATTCAGATAACTAGTCTAACGTAATTACCCCCTTATTTGACGCACACATCCCTGTAATATAGGTAAATACAATTTGTATTGTTCTGTGTCATAAACTCTTACTGTACCTACTGACTCATAAAGATCCAGTCCTGCCTAGAACTACTGCCCTGCACAAATGGTGAATCTTGAGTCTAAGGATTATCAGTTGGTTTATGCAGTTTAGATTGTTCCTTGTAATACCAACAGAAAACCAGAAGATGGCAACCAATCCACATAGATCTAATGTTGTTGCTTAAAGTTAACCAATGTTCTCCTTTGGCTGTGGTTTTCATAGAGGGTTAAAACATTCACTAAATTAGATATTCATGGGAATTTTTCATGATATTTAAAAAAAAACATCTGATACCAACTGACCAGTCAAAGTAAATTGAGCAGGAGACCAGTGGCTTGTATTTGTCAGCCAAATCATTCAGATGTAATCTTTCGCATTCTTTTATGCTAATGTGTAACATTACATTTTACTTCTGTTTCTTTTAACAGAATGTTACCTATGCTGGAAGACACAAAGGGCACAAGATGCATATACACCGCCAGAACAGCTGGCTGGGTGACATTTTGGAGTGGCAAGACGTTGCCAACTTTGTTCATGAGAACATTGAAACATTTCTTTCTGTAAGTGTTTGCTTTTCCCACATCTCTTACACTGTAAGGGGATCTGTAAGGAAGTTCATTGTAACATGTACAATTGGGGTACTTCACTTAGTGAAACAGAATAAGAGATCACTGATCCAGTACCTTGATGAGGCAAATTATTTTCCTTTTGGTTATGCTGATTAAGCAGAAAAATTTAGTTTTCTAGAACAGTTACTCTACCACAGCCACAATAGTCTATTCAGTAAGTTTCATTGTAATTGCAAATGGCCTAGTAATATGCAGCATGTTGCAAAACTGGTTGGAGATGCACAGTGATTTTAGATACTTTTTACAGGGAATACTGGAAAATGGCTTATGTCAATGACAGTTTTCATTTGTGTCTTTATCAGCCCTTTCAAAATTACATGTTTAAATTCCACAGAGTAGATAGATGTGTATGCTGTCTGTATAGGATGCAGCAAGATGGTATCATATACACCATAGGCAGCATATTTCCAGTGTGACAGAACTTAACACACATAAATTGACCATTAAAGGAAAGTTGTGCACATAAGGAGAAAGTTACTGTTGTAAATCAGCAAGGAAACAAATGCATAACTCCATCTTTCACAGTCCACACATACATGCATACTCTTTATGACCCCCATTCTCACTTAACACACATCCTGTTTTTTCATGCTATTCCATCACATGTAAATATTAAGGCTGCACATCAATTAAAAGTTTTTTTAATTGCAGAGGAAATTATGTCATCCTGCTGATTGCTGCCTAGCCCACGAGCTCCTCCAAGCCCTAAGCAATTAGCTGTTATTAGCGGCTGCAGAGGTTGTATATAGTGCCTTAACAGACTGGGATCACTGTTGCTTGCTGGCTAGTTAAAAAACAAACAAGACTGATCTCAAATCTTTTGTTTATCGAGCCGCTGGTTCCTTAGAGCAGGTGCTTGCCAAGATGGCGGGGACTGTGGTTCCTTCTTCACCACCGCAAGGTGTTTCAGAGGAGGAAGATGCAAGCAGTGACCCACTGCTGAATCTACAGGATCTGATTAGCAGGAGGGACTTGAATGAGTGGATGGCAGACCTCAAATAAACTATTGTGACCTTTAAGCATGAGTTGTAAGCGGATGGGACAGTTTGCATAAAAAAAATTGATGATATGAGTCACCAGCTTAATGATTGTGAGGAGCAAGTAATCCAGCATGATCAAGATGTGCTGGACCTGCCGAAGCTTGCAGATTCTCTGGACACTAATATGAGGAGCTTTTAGCTAAACTAGATGATGGCAAGAATTGAGCACACTGCAACAATCTGTGTGCTTGGGATGTACCTGAAATGCAGCGAGACCATGATGTGGGAGGACCAATGCAGCAGGTATGCCACCAGTTCCTGTTTGAGGCAGATGGGATAGCGACACTGGGCTCCAAATTAGTAGACTGGCCCCACAATATAGTTTCATGTTTCCTCCATTTCCCTTTGAAAGAGCATATTCTGTAGTCAGCCCACAAGGTGGGCACATTACTTTGGAAGGTGCACAAGTGGAAATTTTTGCAGACATCTCGGCTATTACTTTGCACTGCAGGCGGGAGTTTCAAGCAGTCACGAGGTGCCTGACTGACTGTAAGGTGAAATAACAGTTGCATTATCCGTTCAGTTTGTCATTTGTGTTGAATAACAAATTCGTTAAAGTCACGACCCTGTGGGAGGCTAAGCTCTGGAAAGAGGATCCTGCCACTGCGCACTCTGAGACCTATTCTGTCTGCATCCATGTCACAATCCTCCTATTATATTACTCATAAAGCATATTGGACCCCCTTCAGATTATCAAAGCTCCCCTTTGCTGGTCATGCAAACTTTCATCTGGGGATAACATCACCCTATATTTTAATGTCCTAATATTCAAATATTTTGGTCAGCAGTTTGGGAAAAGATAATCTCTATTATACCAGTAGAAACTCCTAAGCAAATAACATACAGTGTTATCGTTCTAAGTTCCTCCAGCCCTGACTTACAACTCCTTGAATGCTATTCCAAATTATTTAACATCATGTTGGCTATAGTGACTCACCTATTTATTCTTCATTGGAAGGGTTACTCAAAAATTACATATATAGAATGGTGTTTGTATCTATGTTCCATTAGAAAATATGAATTAGCAAATTCTTTATGTAACCACAATTTTTCTCAAACTCAAAAGACTTGATGTCCTCTAGAAAAGTTCTGTAATAATAATGATATATAGGTCCTGACTATAGCTGTTTCTATATATGTTGTAACTCATCTATACTATTATATATAAATACACAGTGTCATGTAATTCATTCCATACCTGTTTGTTTTTCCCTTAACAAAATGTTGTTGTTTACATAATTGTTAGCTATTGAACACATCTTGTATACTTCTGACAAAATTTGAATAAAAAATCATAAAAAAGAAAATAAAGCCCACCTCATTTTTTAAAAAACCTTTTATGCATTTTTTTGAAAACCGTAGTAGCCCCTTCTTCCTCTTATTTTTGTTTAATTTCCTAACAAAAGGTTTATAGCCTTTACATCTTTCAATTATGCCCACTGTTACTCAGTTTTTTTCCAAGTGTTCCTATCCTGCTAATACTTAATGTCACAGCTCACACCAGTATAAACTCACACATATATTTTTTTGATATAGAGAACCCTCAGATATCTTCCACTGTTCATGTAGACAATAATGCTGCTCTAAAGTGGTATAGCACTTCTTTCATCGGGTTGCTCTAAAGAATTTTTTTGGGAGACTCTTTCTCATTTTCATTTGCTTCCCAACACCACAGTGCTATAATAATCACATTGGCTTTAAAAATATATATACTTGGTGAAAAGCTGTGCACTTTATCTCGCCTCGCTGAAAATGCTAATTTTCAGTGTTCTTCAAACGCCTTCCCCTGGAACCGCCTGACTCCGCGGGTTTCAATTGCTTTCTTCAGAGACGAGGGTTAAGGCTAAGGAGTTCTCTTCTTCCTTAGTCACCAAGAAAAAATGTGAGAGTCTCCTTAGATTTGTACCAAAAATTCATAAAAGTCTAAGGAATCCTCCTGCTCGTCCATTGTGGGCAGTAACGACTCATTGCATGAGCCTCTGTCCCAGTTTTTGGACTTTCATCTACTGCCTTTACTGAAAATGAACCCGTCGTATGTTACATTATTCTAGCTTCCACCCTCTATCTCAAAAGAAGGCTATTCCCTTTGGACAATTTTTACGGGTGAGGAAGATATGTGATTCAAGAGTGGGCTTCAGTAAGCATGCCACAGAAATGACACACAGATTTGAGCAGCGGAGGTACCCACGTAAAGTCATAAGGAAGGCTCATAAAAGAGCGTCTTAACGCTCGCAGGTGTTGGTTGTTTGAACCTCGACAGGAGAACAAACAAGTTTATGATGATGATATTATGACGTGTGTGTTACCTTTTTCCTCGAGGACATCTCAAATCAAGAGTATCATTAAGTCCCACTGGCCCATGATGCGGTTACATGGTATTGCCCCTTTGCCCCGTTTTGCTTATACGAGATCACGGAACTTGGGTGAGCTCCTTAAGTATAAGGAACGTGCGGTGACTCCTGCCCATAGCAGAGGACATTTTCAATGCCAAGGCTGTACTTATTGTTGTTATGCGTGGGTTACTACACAAGTCACGCATCCGGTCACAAATCGCATCATACATTGCAAGATAGGACCGATTGTGATACGACACAAGTCATCTACGGCATCAAATGCCCCTGCTCGCTATGGTATATTGGGCAAACTAAACGGAAAATTAAACAGAGAATTGGGGAACATCTTAGTAACTTGCACACTCACAAGAAAGAGGCTCCGCTGGTGGGCCATTGGGACTCAGAGGGCCATACAGAGGAAGATTTGAATTTTCTTGTTTTAGCTTGTATTCAACAACCACATGGTGGTAATATTGTGTCTAATTTACTGAACAGGGAAGCTCAATACATCTATGATTACTACTACTACTACTATTTAGCGTTTCTATAGCGCTACAAGGCGTACGCAGCACTGCACAAACATAGAAGAAAGACAGTCCCTGCTCAAAGAGCTTACAATCTAATAGACAAAAAATAAATAAAGTAAGCAAATCAAATCAATTAATGTGAACGGGAAGGAAGAGAGGAGGGTAGGTGGAGGCGAGTGGTTACAAGTGGTTACGAGTCAAAAGCAATGTTAAAGAGGTGGGCTTTCAGTCTAGATTTAAAGGTGGCCAAGGATGGGGCAAGACGTAGGGGCTCAGCAAGTTTATTCCAGGCGTAGGGTGCAGCGAGACAGAAGGCGCGAAGTCTGGAGTTGGCAGTAGTGGAGAAGGGAACAGATAAGAAGGATTTATCCATGGAGCGGAGTGCACGGGAAGGGGTGTAGGGAAGGACGAGTGTGGAGAGATACTGGGGAGCAGCAGAGTGAGTACATTTATAGGTTGGTAGAAGAAGTTTGAACAGGATGCGAAAACGGATAGGGAGCCAGTGAAGGGTCTTGAGGAGAGGGGTAGTATGAGTAAAGCGACCCTGGCGGAAGACGAGACGGGCAGCAGAGTTTTGAACCGACTGGAGAGGGGAGAGGTGACTAAGTGGGAGGCCAGCAAGAAGCAGATTGCAGTAGTCTAAACGAGAGGTGACAAGGGTGTGGATGAGGGTTTTGGTAGAGTGCTTGGAAAGATAGGGGCGGATTTTACGGATGTTGTAAAGAAAGAAACGACAGGTCTTGGCAATCTGCTGGATATGAGCAGAGAAGGAGAGAGAAGAGTCAAAGAAGACCCCAAGGTTTCGAGCTGAGGAGACAGGGAGAATGAGAGAGCCATCAACAGAAATAGAAAACGGGGGGAGCGGGGAGGTGGGTTTGTGGGGGGGGGGGGGGAATGAGAAGTCGGTTTTGGTCATATTTAATTTCAGGTGGCGTTGAGACATCCAGACAGCAATGTCAGACAAGCACGCTGAAACTTTGGTTTGGATGCAAGGTGAGATATCAGGGGTAGAAAGGTAGATTTGGGAGTCATCAGCATAGAGATGGTAGGAAAAGCCATGGGATGAGATTAATGAACCAAGGGAAGAAGTGTAGATAGAAAAGAGGAGGGGACCAAGAACAGAACCCTGAGGTACGCCGACAGGCAGAGGGATAGAAGTAGAAGAGGATCCACCAGAGTGAACACTAAAGGTGCGGAGGGAGAGGTAGCAAGAGAACCAGGAAAGGACAGAGCCATGGAATCCAAGTGAGGACAGGGCATCGAGAAGTATGCTGTGATCGACAGTGTCCAAAGCAGCAGAAAGATCAAGAAGAATGAGGATGGAATATTGACCTCTGGATTTAGCCAGTAATAGGTCATTGGAGACTTTAGTAAGCGCAGTTTCGGTTGAGTGGAGAGGGCGAAAACCAGATTGTAGTGGGTCAAGAATAACATGTGAGGAGAGAAAATCAAGGCAGCGGCGGTGAACAGCACGCTCAAGTAATTTGGAGAGAAAAGGAAGGAGGGAGATGGGTCGGTAATTAGAGGGACAAGTAGGGTCGAGTGAAGGCTTCTTAAGGAGAGGTGTGACCACAACATGTTTAAAGGCAGCAGGGACAGTCGCAGTGGAAAGTGAGAGGTTGAGAATGTGACAGATAAAAGGAATAAGAGCAGGAGAGATGGCATTAAGAAGGTGGTGTGGGAATGGGATCAGAGGAACAGGTGGTACATTTTGAGGAAGAAAGGAGAAGTGTAGTTTCCTCAATAGTAACTTCAGGAAAGGAGGAAAGGGAATGAGGGGAAGGAGAGAGAGGGGAATGGACTAGTGGAGGGAGAGGTGGTGAGGTAGAGAAAGCAAGGTTTATCTTTTGAACCTTGTTGTGAAAGAATTCAGCAAGGGTCTGAGGAGATAATGAAGGGGGAGTTGGGGGAGGGGGCACCTTGAGGAGAGAGTTCAATGTGGTGAAGAGAAGTTGAGGATTAGAGCCAAGAGAGTTGGTCAGTTGGATATAATAATCCTGTTTGGCACGTAAAAGAGCAGATTGGAAGGAGGTCAGCATGAACTTAAAGTGTAAGAAATCAGCAAGGGCCCGAGATTTCCGCCAGAGGCGTTCGGCGGAGCGGGTACAGGAACGTAGGTAGCGGATATTAGAAGTCAGCCAAGGTTGGGGTTTTGTACGCCTTACAGGGCGGGTCATCAAAGGTGCAAGAGTGTCTAAGGCAGAGGATAGAGTATTGTTGTAAGAAGAAACAGCCTCATTGACAGACGTGGATGGTGCCACAGTAGAGAGGAGGTTTAAAACATGGGAGGATAGAGATGAAGGGTCAATATCGTGAAGATTCCTAGATAAATTAGATAAGATAGGACGGGACTGGGAGGGAGGAGATTTAGGTGTGAAAGTTATAAGATGGTGATCAGAGGAGGGAAGATCAGAGGCAAGGAAACTAGAGGGTGAACAGTTGGAAGATAAGATGAGATCAAGACAGTGACCATTTTGATGAGTGGGGGAGGTGGAGCATAGTTGGAGATTAAAGGAGGACATTAAAGCGAGTAACTTGGAAATATAAGAGTTGGAAGGATCATTAGCAGGAATATTAAAGTCACCAAGGATGAGAGAGGGGGAGGAAGGATCATGGAAGAAGGCAAGCCAGGCGTCAAAGTCACTGAGAAAGGATGAAAGGGACTTATCAGGGGGACGATAAATGACCGCTATTCGAAGAGGCAGAGGAGAGAAAAGGCGGATAGAGTGGACTTCAAAGGAGGAAAAACAGTGAGATTGAGGTGGAAGAAGGGGTTGATATCTGGAGGAGGTAGAGAGAAGTAGTCCAACACCGCCTCCACGGCCAGCAGGGCGAGGAGTATGTGAAAATAGATAACCGCCATGGCACAGGGCTGCGACTGAAGCAGAGTCATCAGGGCAGAGCCAGGTTTCTGTTATGGAGAGCAGATGGAGGTGACGCGAGATAAAGAGGTCCTGGATATAGGCGAGTTTGTTACAGATAGAGCGGGCATTCCATAGGGCGCAAGAGAAGGGCAGAGAAGAGGAGGGGAGTAGAGAAATAGAGATGAGGTTAGAGAGGTCGCGGTGATATCTGTAGAGTTGGGATAATAGTTGGTGAGGGGGGCCAGGATTGGGATTGATGTCACCAGCTGAGAGTAAGAGAAGGAGTAAAGAGAGCGGAGGAGAGTAGGAGAGGTGTGGCCACGAAGGCGTCGAAGGCGAGAGGTATTTAGGTGGAATGGGGAAGGCAAAATGGACGGAAGAAAGAGGCGGAGATTAAAAGCCAAGAGGGAGGAAGAAGGTAGGAGAGAAGGTGAGGTGATGAAGTCGATGGATGGGCAGTGAGTTCCTGTAGCGGAGAGAGGTAGGGGGTGAGGGAAAAGATTAGGAAGGGACAGGGCTAGGAAGAGAATGTGAATAGGGGCCATAAATGACTGAGGTACTTTAGCAACTGGGAAGAAGATTAGATGTAAAGAGAAAAATGCACCTAGAGCGGAGGCCCTGAGTGGATCGGAGTGGACCTGGGTGTCACCCCGGAGAAGGCTGTAAGGATATGCAGATGAGCTGCAAGTCCTCCACAGCACCTGAAAGGCAGCCGGTGGTAGAGCTGGGCACCTCTCAACTGAGGAAATGCTTACCAGGGGTTAGACCGAAGCCAGCATTCCTCCCCCTGAGGGTCGCCTGATCCAGACTACATATCCCAGAGGCCTCAACAAAGCTATCGATTGGTGGGCAGTTACCCACTTGTAATAGGGTATTGAGTATATAATCATACAGCGCATGCATTGGCATTCTACTGTCCTGATCGGTAGTGCTGACTGTTTTCTTCCTGGCGGTTTTTCCGCTAAGTAAGATAAGTGTTTTTTAAATCTTTAAATTTTGATGAGCGTTAGTAGGCATGAGCATTATAGTTGCTATTATCCATTTTATGTTTTAGATTTCGTTCTCCTGAAGATGCCACTAGGCGAAACATGTGACTGCATGTTGAGAGCGTGAGCGAGTATGGATGCCAGTGTATAACTTCACCAGTGATTGCACAGCATACAAAATATAGGAAAAAATATATAATAAAAAAGAGTAGCATACTTCTGGGACAAGTATAGCTGTCTACTGTGTTGGGCTATGTCAGCCCCAGCTGAGTAGTGGTGTTTAGTGCAAGGTTAAGATAACACCACCAGTATTTACATCTAGGCAGGAAGGGAGGGCTGACAGTGCAATGATGCAGGTTTGTGGTGATGAGTGTACTGTCTGACAGCTTTACTCATGTGCCCAGTTCTGAGCACTGTTCACATTTAATATATTTATTTTTTATTTTTTAAATTTAGTATTCTGCTCTATACTATGTACAGAGTTTGAATTTAGTATCATAGATGCTGATGTAAACAGGTTTCTGTTTCTAAGTATTTAATATAACTGGAGAGACCTCATAGTATCTATATCCCCAGTTTACTTTTGTTTACCAAAATTTAGGTGCCAGCTTATAGAATTGCCTTTCACATGCCTACTGATTTTTTTTTAATAGATCAAAATACTTTGAGCCCTATATTCAGTGGAGGGCCAACTGTATTACTTCAACAGATAAGTTTCTGTTTACAACCGTTGAATGTACATATGTCTTTACAAATAATGTGCTGTTTCTGCTGAGTATATGTGGATAACTTTAAATGGATAGCTCATCTGTTTAAATTTTAATAATTGCTATTTTGCTGCCAGTATTTTGAAGGATAAGTTATGTGGAGAATGGTGAAATAAGATGCTATAATTTTTTTCCCTCCAGATTCTAGATTCCTTGTGGATTGTGATGAGCCGCAATGTGAGTCTGCTGTTTACCACAGTGACCACACTAGTAACTGTCCTGTTTTATAGTGGCACTGCTCTTCTCAACTTTGTGCTATCATTGGTATGTACATCATTCTATGCTCAAATGTTTAGTCTTTTTGTCTGTCACAGGGGCGTATCTGGAATCTGGCGGTAGGGGGGGGCCAGAGCCAGAGAGGGGGAGCACATTTTTGCCTCCCTCCCCCTCCCCCCCCGCCGCCGCCGCCACTCTCCATCCCCCCCCCCCCCCGCCGTCAACCCTCCCCCACTGCTTACCTTTGCTGGCGGGGGGCCCCAACCCCCGCCAGCCGAGGTCCGACCCGCAGTCTTCATATTTCATCTTCCTCCGACTCCTCCGTGGCCATGCTGTAAGTAACGCTGCTGATTCGTTGAATCCAGTTCGGAGTCTGACGTCGCAGCACGTTGTACGCGCGTACAACGTGCTGCAACGTCAGACTCCGAACTGGATTCAACGAATCAGCAGCGTTACTTACAGCATGGCCACGGAGGAGTTGGAGGAAGACGAAATATGAAGACTTCGGGTTGGACCTCGGCTGGCGGGGGTTGGGGCCCCCCGCCAGCAAAAGTAAGCAGCGGGGGAGGGTTGACGGCGGGGAGGGGGGCCAGGGCGAAATCTGCGGGGGCCCAGGCCCCTGTGGCCCTACGCAGATACGCCTCTGGTCTGTCAGTTTGGCTATTTAATGAATATAGAAAAATGCTGGGATTGATATTCAAAGCAATTTAACCAGCCAGAAATGGCTGCTTGCTAGTTAAATTGCTTGTTCGGGTCTAACCGGCATCTTGAGTGGCCTTTAACCAGTTAATGTTGCTGAAAATGACTGGTTAGCGCTTAACACTGTTTCTGGGGTGATCCTTGGGTGGAGTCAGCACTTGGCCACACTTAACTGACCAAGGTCACCACATAAATAGGACTGCATAAGTGTCAGTCTTATATGTGGTGCCCTATAGCCGGTTAAGTGCTGAATATCAGACAATCTGCTATTGTTTCGCTGGCTCTGTAAACACAGAAATTCAATGTCAGAGCCTGGACATGGCCTGACATGGAATTTCTGGGCCTAACGCTAGTGGCGGTCAGCAAAATGATGAGCGCCACTGGCTAAGTATTGATCCCACTGTTTTTTAAAACCTTGGGAACAAACACTGTATTGTATGTAATGCAGAGGTATGTTCAGTGGCGTAGGAAGGGGGTCGGTGGGGCGGTCTGCCCCGGGTGCACGCCGCTGGGGGGTGTCGGCGCCTCGCTGGTTCCTTGCTCTCTCTGCCCCAGAACAGGTTACTTCCTGTTCTGGGGCAGAGAGAGCAAGGAACCAGCGAGGCGCCGACACCCCCCCAGCAGCGTGCTCTCGGCGGATTGGCCCTCCCACCCGCCCCTCACCGCCTTCCAGGTATGTTCTCGTGGGCGGGGCGGGGGGTTGCGCTACGGAGGGGGGGAGGGTGCGTCGCGCTGCACCCAGGGGGGGGGGGGGTGCGCAGCGGCGACCCGCCCCAGGTGTCAGCTGCCCTCGCGACGCCATTGGATATGTTAGAACCAGTACAATTCCTGCACAATTACTAGTCTGAGAAATCAGACAGTTATCCTGCTGTTAGAGGGAGTCTCAGTTTATAAAAGTTTCTACTGTGGCTTATTAAAACCCTAGTAATAGTGATACACAATAAAGGAATATTATATTTAATGACAGGCAAACTGTTTTCCTTTGAAATGTACACCTTCCTAGTATAGAGTAAGGATTGGAAATATCATTCATTCACATGATTGACTCTCTACCTATCCTCAAAGCAAAAAAATAAAATGAATCACAATGTTTTGTGGTCCATAAGCAGCATCTCTTAAGATCTTTTGAAACTAGAGAGCTGCTTCAGCACTTCTTTAAGCCATGAGGGCAGAGTTCTGGTCTTTTTATTAGACAGAGAGCAGGCCAAAAGTGAAACTTACTTCTACAGTTAGCATGCGGAGGCAAGAATCTGATGGTTAGATAGCATGCCAGAAGGATTTTCAGGGAAGTTTTTGGTGTAAGCCCCTTCCTTTATATTGGAGCATCTTTTAAGCTCGTTCTCTAAATGTAGTTGTAGGATTCTTAGTTGTCCTTCATGAACCAATTAATTACAAGAAATAAACAGATGATGAAAGATATAAGTAAAAATTCCTTCCCCAAAGCTTTGGTACAAGTGTTTTTTGCAAGGTTACTGAGCTAGTTAATTATAGGTAGCTGTGTTTCTTCATTGTTAGCAGAAGCTCCAGCTTGTTCCAGCCCGCCTGTTCAGCTTCTCCCTGCCTGCTCCAGTCCTTCTGCTCCAGCCTGCTAACCAATCAACCTGCCTATTAGCCAACCACCTGTTCCTGCCCACCTTCTAACCAATCATTCAGCCTGCCTGCTGGCCAATCATTCAACCTGCCACTTGTCAGCCCTTCAACTTGCCTGCTTGTCTGCCATCAACAACCTGCCACTTCCCAGCCCTTCACCCTCCTGACTGGCTACTCACCTTGAAACCTGCCTGCCATCCAGTCATCGTCAGCCCATCACTCTCCTGCACAGCTGCTCCCCTCAACCTGCCTGTCTCCCAACCCAGCTACCTGCCCCCATAAATACTCACTGCCCCCATAAACACCTCACTCACTACTTGTGGCCCCCATTCACATTCTATTCCTCGCCCTATCCCTCCCTAATCTTTTCCCACTCCCTCCGCTGTATACCACGCGAACTCACTAACCCATCCTCCCCGTCCGGCTCACTACTGCATACCCTACCGACCCCTATCCCCCACCTCCTCACCATCCCTACTGTCCTCCTCCTCCTTCCTAGCTCTCAACATCCAACACCTCCTTCCTGCCATGAACCCTTCCCCATTCCTCCTAGGCGCATCCCGCCTTCGGCGCACTATGCCTCCCCCACCCTTCTCCGCTCTCTCTTGCTCCTTCTCCTGCTATCCGCGGGAGACATCAATCCCAACCCAGGTGCACCACACATGTCCTCATCTCCTCTATGCAAACGTTCCCACGCTATCTCTCCAATCTCATCTCCATTCCCACTCCTCCCCTCCCCTTCTCGTGTGCCTGTGGAATGCCCACTCATCTGCACAAACTTACCTTCACCCATGATCTCTTCATATCCCATTCCCTTCAACCTGCTCGCCCTAGACCGAAAACCTGGCTCACCCCCGACGACTCTGCATCAGTCGCAGCCCTCTACACGGAGGCTACTTTTCTCCCAGTTAGCCGCGGTGGCGGCGTTGGCCTACTACTCTCGCCGTCCTGCAGTTTTCAACCCCTCTTCCTACCACAGTCTTACTGCTTCTCATCCTTTGAAGTCCATTCCATCCGTCTATTCTACCCGCTGCCACTCCGAGTTGCAGTCATTTACCACCCCCCTGATAAGTCCCTCCCCTCCTTCCTTACTGACTTCGATGCCTGGCTCTCCGTTTTTATTGAGCCCTCATCCCCATCCCTCATTCTTGGTGACTTCAACATACACACTGATAACCCATCCGACTCATACGCTTCTCAATTCCTCACTCTAACCTCCTCCTTCAACCTCCAACTGAGCTCCACCACCCCTACTCACAAATCTGGTCACTGTCTTGATCTCGTCCTCTCTTCTACCTGCTCGCCCTCCAATTTCTGCGTCTCTGCTCTTCCCATTTTTGACCATCACCTGATCACATTCACACTTCGTCATCCTCCCCCTCAGTCCCGCCCAACACTAACCACTACCTCCAGGAATCTCCAGGCTGTTGACCCCCCACCTTATCCGCTAGTATCTCTGATCTCCTCCCGTCCATCATGTCCTCTGAGTCTGTCGACAAGGCTGTTTCCACCTACATGCCACTCTCTCCTCTGCCCTAGACACCCTTGCACCGTCCGTTTCCCGTCCCACAAGGCGCACTAATCCCCAGCCCTGGCTTAACCCTTGCACCCGTTACCTTCGCTCCTGCACCCGATCGGCTGAACGCCTATGAAGGAAATCTTGCACCCATACTGACTTCATTCACTACAAATTGATGCTATCCTCCTTCCAGTCCTCCCTATTCCTCGCCAAACAGGACTATTACACCCAATTGACTAATTCCCTCAGCTCTAACCATCATTGTCTCTTCGCCACCCTCAACTCCCTCTTCAAAGTGCCCTCCGCTCCCACCCACCCCCACCCCCCACTCTCTCCTCAATCACTGGCTGACTACTTCCACGACAAGGTCCAGAAGATCAGCTTCGAATTCACCACTAAAACTTCTCCTCTTCATCCTATCACCCACTCCCTCAACCAACCAACCCAGGCCTCCTTCTCCTCTTTTCCTGATATCACCGAAGAGGAAACCGCCCATCTTCTCTCCTCTCGAAATGCACCACCTGTTCCTCAGACCCCATCCCCACCAACTTACTTAACACCATCTCTCCTACTATCACCCCCCCCCCCCCCCCATCTGTCATATCCTCAACCTCTCTCTCTCCACTGCAACTTTCCCTGACACCTTCAAGCATGCTGTAGTCACACCTTTCCTCAAAAAACCTTCACTTGACCCTACCTGTCCCTCCAACTACTGCCCCATTTCCCTCCTACCCTTCCTCTCCAAGATACTTGAACGCCCCATTCACTGCCGTTGCCTTGATTTTCTCGCCTCCCATGCCATCCTCGATCCGCTTCAATCTGGCTTTCGCCCATTACACTCGACAGAAACGGCATTATCCAAAGTCTGTAATGACCTGTTCCTCGCCAAATCCAAAGGTCATTACTCCATCCTCATTCTCCTCGACCTATCCGCCGCTTTTGACACTGTCAATCACAACTTACTTCTCGACACACTGTCCTCTTTTGGGTTCCAGGGCTCTGTCCTCTCCTGGTTCTCCTCTTATCTCTCCCATCGTACCTTTAGAGTACACTCTCATGGTTCTTCCTCCACCCCTATCCCGCTCTCTGTTGGAGTCCCTCAGGGTTCTGTCCTTGGACCCCTTCTTTTCTCAATCTACACCTCTGGGCTCCCTGATCTCGTCTCATGGCTTCCACTATCATCTTTATGCTGACGACACCCAGCTTTATCTCTCCACACCAGACATCTCTGCGGAAACCCAGGCCAAAGTATCGGCCTGCTTATCCGACATTGCTGCCTGGATGTCCAACCGCCACCTGAAACTGAACATGTCCAAAACTGAACTTCTTGTCTTCCCACCCAAACTCACTTCTCCTCTACCTCCACTCTCTATCTCGGTTGATAACACCCTCATCGTCCCCGTCTCATCTGCCCGCAACCTTGGTGTCATCTTCGACTCCTCCCTCTCCTTCTCTGCGCATATCCAGCAGATAGCCAAGACCTGTCGCTTCTTCCTCTACAACATTAGTAAAATCCGCCCTTTCCTCTCTGAGCACACCACCAGAACTCTCATCCACTCTCTCATTACCTCTCGCCTTGACTACTGCAACCTACTCCTCACTGGTCTCCCACTTAGCCACCTATCCCCTCTTCAGTCCGTTCAGAACTCTGCTGCACGTCTTATCTTCCGCCTGAACAGATACACTCATATCACCCCTCTCCTCAAGTCACTTCATTGGCTTCTGATCAGGTACCGCATTCAGTTCAAGCTTCTGCTACTAACCTACAAATGTACTCGATCTGCCTCCTCCTTACCTCTCAGCCCTCATCTCCCCTTATGTTCCTACCCGTAACCTCCGCTCTCAAGACAAATCCCTCCTGTCAGTACCCTTCTCCACCACCGCCAACTCCAGGCTCTGCCCTTTCTGCCTCGCCTCACCCCATGCATGGAACAAACTCCCCGAGCCCATATGCCAGGCCCCCTCCCTGCCCATCTTCAAATCACTGCTTAAAGCCCACCTCTTCAATGTCGCCTTCGGCACCTAACCACTACACCTCTACCCAGGAAATCTAGACTGCCCAACTTGACATTTGTTCTTTAGATTGTAAGCTCCTTTGAGCAGGGACCGTCCTTCTTTGTTTAATTTGTACAGCGCTGCGTAACCCTAGTAGCGCTCTAGAAATGTTAAGTAGTAGTAGTAGAAGGAGCAAAGGCAGTATTCTTTATTTTTTCAGGTACATTCAGGACAACAAATGGTACATTCAAATATTCTTACAATGAAAATACAACTTCCCCACCCTTTCCTGAACTAATGTAACTTCACCCATTGTTGTGCAAAAACACTGTCACAGGGCAAATATCCTGAAATACACAAATAATAGTTAAGCGACAGGGATAAGGAGTGCCCCTCCCTATTATGGGAATAGGGAGGCAAAGGCAGTATTCTTAAATCAGGCTTAGTCTGACTACAGCATCCCAGAGTCCTTTATTTCTAGAGTCCATTTTCTTTGGTTTATACAGCACATAGCTCCATATGAAGAGACTTAAGGGCCAGTGCTGAAAAGTGCACTAGACTTTGCACTCTGGTTAGCACACAATTTTGTGGATACCTTATGCAAAAATGGGGTTTGTGCCTGAAGTAGCCATGCGTAAAGCCTAGTGCACAACACATTTAAATTGGCAGTAATTAAGCTATTGGCTGGTTAGCACAAATGCAGAGAAATGTGTAAGAGACCAAAGGCTGAGCACAACACTAGAGATTTAACACCAGATGTGAGGAGGCATAAAAGGATAGTTCATACTCTCTGTGGTATTGTGCATGAGGATTCCATTCCTAGCCCTTATTGTCCTGCCAGATCAGTTCAGATGCTTGGGTTTGCCTTCTCCTGCCAGCAGATGGAGACTGAGAACCACTGAATTAGTGATATTACTGTTTAAATATCCTGTATACCCTCAGTATTTCTCAGTCAGGCAACCTGTGTAGTCTGGGTCGGGTCTGCTAGGGTCAGGTCAAGGTGGTTAGTTTAGGTGGATTCTAAATTCAGTTCCCCCTCTGATTACCAAAAAAAAAAAAAAAGAGAGAAAATTCTAACCTGAGAACTGCAAGTAGGATATTGGTCTTGTAGCAGGCTTTGTTTCGGTGATGCCATTTCATACAGCCCCAGGGAGTTACACCCAGTGGTGCTGTCAACCCTCCTCCTCCCCTCCAGCTGTTATAGTTCCCATTGGGGATTGGCTGTTTGTGCTTTGGCCCCCTTCCCTTTCTTTTGGAAGGGGGTCCATGAGAACCCCTAGGAACAGACTCAGCTAGGTAAAGTAGGGCACTTTAAAGACATACTGGTTCCCTGGCATCCAAGACTATCTGTTGGTGGCAGAAGTGCCTGAGGTAGTGTTGGCACCAGGGGGAAGCAAAGGAGTAAGATCATTTTTTTTCTTTAGTCTGCGGTGGTATGTTTGTCTTGGTAGTGTTCTGGCAGGTGGCTGGGCCACAACTTGTATAGCAGCATGTACTGAGAGGAGTCAAGCCTGTCCAAATTGCTGCGAGTGTTACAGCTTCCTTGAGCAGCATAGCTGGTAGTGGGCAGCCATATGATATGGAGCCAGCCTGCAGTCCTGGTTCTGGGGTTTTTCCATGGGAAATTGAGGACCCAATTTTGATGGAAAAAGCCACCATTTCCTCTATTGCACAAGGAAAGGAAAACCCTCTGGTGCTTAATCGTGCTGAGGACCTGATAACTGTTGGAGCTATTAATAGAGCCTCAGGGAGTCATTGTCTCAACAGGAGCACTATGTGCAGGGCTTTTGGCCTGAATTTGTGCTCTCGATGAATAAAAACTTTTGTATGAAAAAAGGATTGCTGACAGAGGGACCTTCAGATGCAGGAAAGGTCCGAGATTCCTTCAAGGAAGGGGCTTCTTCCGAGAAGCCTTGTTTGAAATTGATTAAGACTAGTTGGAGAATGATTTGGTAGCTTTGGTGGAGATACTGCAGAAACTCGGTTCAGGGACC
The DNA here is from genome assembly GCF_901765095.1 of Microcaecilia unicolor. Taxonomy (NCBI): domain Eukaryota; kingdom Metazoa; phylum Chordata; class Amphibia; order Gymnophiona; family Siphonopidae; genus Microcaecilia; species Microcaecilia unicolor. The sequence goes on along the minus strand of NC_044031.1, from coordinate 230,197,886 downwards.
AAGAGAAACGGCTACAGGAAGATGAAGTCGCTTCAGGGGAGGATGCTATGGTAGTTAGAATTTTATATGGATGAGTTTCCCTTTCTAATTGTCCAAGTGGTCTCAGTTTTGAATATTTCAGACTCAGAATCAATGGGCAGTGTGGACTCAGGATCCGTTGCTTGAAGGTATTAAATACCTCAAGCTTTTCTGGTATACAGGGCAATTAAAGAGATGATAGAAACAGAGTGGGACACCTCAGAAACAGGGTTGAAGTTTTGCATCTTCCCAAGGTGGATGCACTCAACTTGCAGTCGCAAAGAAGACCACTGCTTTGATGGGAGGAGGTGCGGCCGTAAAGGATCCACTGGACCAGTGAATAGAAATTCTGTTGAAATAAGCATTTGAGTGTTGCCATGGCCTTGTGGTGGTTTAGAAGCCAGGACTGTGTTTGTTGGACTGAAAAGTTACCTGAAGATGCTCCAGAGGGCGATTCAGAAGGAATTTGGGGAGATGGATGCCTCCTTTTTGGCTGATACTTTATAGTTTTATTGAAATCTGTCATAGTTATGGGTCTTTTGGTAGCCATCCATCATATTGGCATGCTGGGATTAGTGGTTCTGAACATAGTAGATTTTTTTTCCCCAGCGGCAGCCCTTTCAGGGTGGTCAATGAAGAAGCTGAGGTTGGACCTGTTTGTACAGGAAGTGTTAGACCCACACAATGAAATTTTGAGGGTCCATGCTCTGGCATCAACCGTGGGTTTGCAAGATTGTTCATGAGGGTTGTGTTCTCGAGTTTCCCCATCTTCTCTCCAGCATTTTTTTGGAATCCTCATGCTGGTGCTGGTCACCAGTAAAGATGGCTGTGGTCAAGTTAACAACCAAAAGATTGGTGCAGTTGCAGGCCGTGGTCCTGATTCCTTTGGAAGATCAAGGAAAACGTCAGTGCCGTATCTCAAGCAGGTCAACAGGGTGTTGAGGATTTCAAGATTTTGGATGGAGATTTTAAGATTGGTGATAGTAGTGGTCTACTGTAGAGAGTTTCTCATGTTGTTGGACTTGATGGAAAGCAGAGCATCAGCAGTATCTGGTTCACGAATATATTTATTTTATTTATTTATTTATTTATTTATTTATTGTTACATTTGTACCCCACATTTCCCAGCTATTTGCAGGCTCAATGTGGCTTACGTAGTACCGTAAAGGCGTTTGCCAGGTCCGGTAGAAGAACAAATACAGTGTAATGTTAAGGTCGAATGAAGTAGACCGATACAATGTGATGTTAAGGGCGGATAAGGTAGGTAAGTTTCAGGCAAGTTTGGGTTCGAAGATGGGGGAGGTTATATAGTATCCAATATGATCTTTTGGTTTTGCTGTGTTGCTGAGTTGAGGCATTTATGTTGGGTCGGTAGGGTACGCCTTATTGAACAGATATGTTTTTAGTGATTTCCTGAAGTTTAGATGGTCGTAAATTGTTTTCACGGCTTTTGGTAGTGTGTTCCATAGTTGTGTTCTTTCATAGGAGAAGTTGGATGCGTGGGTTGTTTTGTATTTGAGTCCTTTGCAGTTTGGGTAGTGGAGGTTCAAGTATGATCGTGATGATCTGGTTCTGTTTCTGGTTGGTAGATCTATGAGGTCTGTCATGTATCCGGGGACTATACCGTAGATAATCTTGTGGACCAGGGTGCAGAATTTGAAGGTGATACGTTCTTTGATTGGGAGCCAGTGCAGTTTTTCTCGGAGGAGCTTGGCACTTTCAAATCGTGTTTTGCCGAATAGCAACCTGGCTGCTGTGTTTTAGGCTGTTTAGAGTTTCTTTGTGAGTTGTTCTTTGTATCCCGCATAGATTCCATTGCAGTAATGTGCATGACTTGGTACCATTGATTGAATTAGGTTACGGAATATTTCTCTCGGGAAGAAAGGTTTTACACATTTGAGTTTCCACATTAAGTGAAACATTTTCTTTATAGTGGAGTTTACTTGGCTCTCCAGTGTAAGATTACGGTCAATTGTAACTCTGAGTATTTTGAGGCTGTCTGAAATAGGGAGGGTGTGGTCTGTGGTGTTTATGGTTGTGGGTTTGTAATTATTATGTTGGGATGATAGGATGAGACAATGTATTTTTTCAATGTTCAGCTTCAGTTGAAATGAATTTGCCCATGAATCCATGGTGTTCAGACCGCGTCTGATTTCATTAGTGATTTCTGTCAGGCTGTGTTTGAAGGGGATGTAGATTGTGACATCGTCTGCATAGATGAACGGGTTGAGGCCTTGATTGGATAAAGGCTTGGCCAGTGGGATCATCATTATGTTGAAGAGTATTGGTGATAATGGTGATCCTTGAGGTACTCCGCAGTCTGCTTTCCACAGTGGTGATATGTTTGTATTTGATTTTATTTGGTATGTTCTGGTGGTTAGGAAACCTTTGATCCAGCTAAGTACCTTTCCACCAATCCCGAAGTGGTCTAGGTGTCTTAGTAGTATATTGTGGTTTACCATGTTGAATGCGCTTGGCATGTCAAATTGGAGGAGAATTATGCTTTTACCTGTGGCTATTTCATGCTTGAATTTGGCCAGGAGCATGACTAGTACAATTTCAGTACTATGTAGGGGACGGAATCCTGATTGAGATTCATGTAGTAATGAGAACTTATCCATGTAGTCAGTAAGTTGTTTGGTCACCAGGCTCTCCATCAGTTTGACAACTAATGGGATAGATGCGACTGGGCGGTAGTTAGTGAGATCGTTCGTTTTTTTCTTTATGTCTTTAGATAGTGGGGTGAGTAGGGTGTTACCATGATCCTCAGGGAAGTGACCTTGCTGGAACGTGTAGTTTAGATAGGATGTGAGGTCTTCTATGAAAAGAGCGGGGATGAATTTGAGTATATGGCTGGGGCAGGTGTCCAGTTTGCAGTGGGTATTGGAGAATCTATGAGTCGCTAGGGTAACTGATTCAACGGTGAGGAGAGCAAATTTTGACCAGGTACGGTCTGCTGGGTATTCTCCAGATTAAGCAAATTCAACAAGATATAAAAGAAATTAAAAACACAGAGGAAGTACTGATAAAAGATAAAATTATCATTAACAGAAAAATTGAACAATTGGAAAACTTTAATAGACGTTTAAACCTAAGAATCCTCAATTTTCCTGTGGTGGAAGGTATAAATCAAATGGAACTATCCAAACTCAGCTATTCCTCCGGTGAATAAAATATATTATTTGCCATTGCGGCCACTAACTGGAACAGAATCTTCAAAAATGGAAAATATGCCAACTGAACCATTGAATATTTCAGCTTTATTAGAAGACTCTTTCTGATGTTACTCAGCGAAGAACTTTAATTGTGTCTTTAGTATTTGAGCAAAATGTGAATTTGATTATAAAACTATACTTCAAAAACTGTTTAAAAAAATTTTGTGGACAGAGGATTGGCTCTTCCATGACATCACGAAACCAACACAGGATAGAAGAAAGAGATTTTTGGCTCTGAGAGAAGAAACAAAAAATCTGGGGGCAACATTTTCTTTAGTATAACCATGTAAATGTCTGATAAAGTTCTCGGGGATGAAATGTGTCTTTTTTGAACCAGATCAGCTTCAAGTTTTCTTAGATAGTAAAAAGATTCCAGATAATCAAGAGGTTTAGAGAATAGGCCAGACCCTTTTCCTTAATTTGGTGTTACTATATAAATATCTCCTCATTTATAAAGCTTCCCCCCTGCTTTTCTTCTTATTGTGGTCTAAGAAAGTGATTGACTGGATAAAACATTCTTGCTTTTATTTCTTTTTCTTTTTATGTATTGTATTAGATTACAGTCATCTCTGTATTACTGTTTGCAAGTGACCCTTGTAAAATGAAAGATTATAAATAAAAATAAATCTCTACTATAATAAAAGGCACCTTCAACATTCTGAAGCTGACTCCGTGGCTTCACTGAAGTGAAGGGTTCGTAAGGATCGTAAGGTTCGTCGCTCTGTAACCATCTCTCTCTGCCCCGCCCTCGTGCCTCTGATAGGTCCGCCGCCCTCGACGTAATCACGTTTTGACGTCGAGGGCGGCGGACCTATCAGAGGTGCAAGGGTGGGGCTGAGAGAGATGGTGACAGACTGACGAACCTTACGAACCCTTCAATGAAGCCACGGAGTCAGCTTCACAACCTTGCAGATGCGTTTTATTACAATACACAGCTCCCTAATTTTTCACTTAAACATCGCAGGGTGGCTGGAGGGGGGGGGGGGGGGGGGGGGTAAGAGGGGGAGCAACTACCCTGGAACTGGGAGGGAGGGAGAGAGGGGGGGCAAGGACCCTGGAACTGGGTGGGTGGGAGGGAGGGCGGACCCTGGAACTGGAGGGGGGCCAGGCGAACCCTGAAACTGGGAGGGAGGGAGGGGAGACCCTGAAAACTGAGAGGGAGGGGGGCAACGACCCTGGAACTGGGTGGGTGGGTGGGAGGGAGGGCAGACCCTGGAACTTGGAGGGGGGTGGGCGGACCCTGAAACTGGGAGGGAGGGAGGGAGGGGGCCCCTGGAACACACTCTCATTCTCACACACACACACACTCTCGCACACAGTCTCACTCTCTCTGTCGCACACACTCACACATTCACTCTCTATCACACACGCACTCTCACACACACTCTGTAAAACACACACACTCCGAGGAAAACCTTGCTAGCGCCCGTTTCATTTGTGTCAGAAACGGGCCTTTTTTCCTAGTAAATAAATAAACCATGGGATTGAGTTTTGTCTTCTTGTTGTTCTTATTCTTAAGGGTGCTATATCGTCTAGTACGTTTCTACATCTTTCGTCCCAATCAGAGAGGTAGTGTATGGAGTCTGTTCGTGCTTTCCATTCATTGTCGTATATCTGTTGCCAAAATACTTTTGGGTCTATTTGGCCTCTTATGCTGTAAGGTAGTATGTTCTTGTGTAGGGTATGATCCCTTCTTCCGCCAGTTTAAGGATAGGTTTAGTTTGTAGTGATCGGTCCACGGTGTTTCTGACCATTTGATATCTGTTACTAGTATGGTGTTGTCTATGGACAGTTTGTGTGAAAGGAGGTCCAGTATATGCCCTTTGATATGGGTGGCTTGCATGTGTGGCCATTTGAGATCCCATGAGTAGAGGAATTCCTTGCATTCTCGTGCGTTAGTAGAGTTTGGGTCTTCTAGATGGAGGTTGATGTCACCCAGTATTAGTGTGTTAGAGTTGGTTACACAAGTGTTAGAGATGAAGTCCATGAAATTAGGTTGGCTTTCGTACCAGTTGCCGGGTGGTCTGTAGAACAGGACGCAATCCAGGTGATCAAGCAGGGATTTGTTGTGAATTCTAATTGAGGCAATTTCAAGTTGGGTTGTTATGGATTCGGCAGTGGTTTCGGTGGTGAAATGGGAGCTGTAAATTAGTGCTATGCCTCCGCCTCTCTTTTCCTTTCTGGTCCAGTGAGTGATTTTATATCCTGGGGGGCATAGATCAAGGATTATGGGGTCTTTTTGATTGCGGATCCAGGTTTTGGTGATGAAAAGTAGATCGAGGTTTACTGACATGATTCCGTCTGCTTTGATTCAGTCTGGAAATGGTTCCAAAGACTTTCTTAAAGGTAATGGAAGCCTTGTGGAGAGAGGTTGTGTCAGTTCATCTGTATTTAGATGATTGGTTAATCAGATCAGAATCTTAACAAGAGTCTACAAGATAATGAGCGGAGTAGAGCGGACAGATGTGAAGCGTTTGTTTACATTTCAAACAGCAACAAAACCAGGGGACACAAGATGAAGCTAGAATATGGTAGATTTAAAACAAATAGGAGAAAGTTTTTCTTTACTCAGTGTGTAGTTAGACTCTGGAACTCGTTGCTGGAGAATGTAGTGACAGCAGCTGGCCTTACGGAATTTAAAGGGGGTTTGGACAGATTCCTGAGGGAAAAGTCCATTGAACATTATTAATTTTTTTTTTGGAGGGGGGTGGTTGCCGGGTTCTTGAAGCCTGGATTGGCCGCTGTCGGAGACAGGATGCTGGGCTTGATGGACCCTTGGTCTTTTCCCATTACGGCTACAATTCGTATGATATTTATTTATTAATTTCTATATTTATATCTTACAAATTCTAGATGCAGTACAATATTACATACACAATAATTAAATTTGTTAACAGTAAAACAGACTCAGCAAAAAATAACACAAACTCCATATTACTATATTATCATCAGCACTCAATAGTCCATATTCCTACAGGTCAGACATTAATTTCACTCCAGATTACCACAGCAAAACTTCCAGAAGTACAACAAATTTATTTCAAAAGCATCTTGAAATAAAAAAAAAAGTTTTCAACCTAACTTTAAATGCCTTCAAATCACACAGTAAGCAGATTCCATCAGGGGGTGCATTCCATAGCTTAGGATCTCTTATGTAGAAAATATAGTTTTTCTATACTCCTCTGGAAAAACCATGAAATGAAGGTACAATCTAATGTTTTAAATCCTGCAGATCGCTGTGACCTCGAAGGTTGATGATAGTGTAAGAAAGATGCTATCACAGGACAGATCTTCCCACATAACACTTTAAAGACCAGTGATGACATATTGTAGTAAGTTTTTGAATCTGTCGGTAACCAAGGAAGAGTTATTAAAGATGGTGTAGTATATTCAAATCTTGTTACCCTTTTGATCACACACGCTACAGCGTTCTGTGTGGACTGAAGAAATCTTTCTGGAAGAATTGAGCTGGGTGGTAAAGTCAGCCAAGAACAAATTGCTGCCATCACAGACAATAGAGTATTTAGGAGCTCTCATTGATACCTGTCAGAGAAAAATATTTTTGACCAATAAGGGAGACTCAAATTGCAGAGACAAGTCAGTAGTTTCTCAGGAAAGCCTCTTGGCTAGTGGGTTACCTGGAGGCAAGAGCCATTCACGTGGCCCTGGAGGCTTTCAGCCTGAAGTTACCTCAAATAGCAGTGCAACTCTTATGACTGACACAGCAGTATTTTATGTCAGTTGGCAGAGAGGAACCAAGAGTCAGAGAATGGCAGATGAAATGGGTGGGACCACAACCTGTTGATGTTGTTGGCAGCTCTTGTAGCAGGAGTAGAGACTTCTCTAGGAGGCACATTCTGGAACCAGGGGAGTGGAGTTTGTTGGGGAGGCCTTTGCGCTTATTGTTCAGTGATGGAGAACACTGGTGATGGATTTTATGACTTTGAACAGGAACATCAAAGTTCCCGTTTTTCAGTCAAAGAAGAGGTCTGCTGTTGATAGGCATGGATGTGCTGGTTCAGTGATAGCCTTGGGGAAAGTTGCTTTGTTTCTTCTGTGGCTACTGCTGGGCAAAGTCATTCAGAGAATAGAAGCTCAATAGGGTCTGGTGGTGTTGGATTGGCCAAGGAGGCCTTGGTGCAGAGAACTCATGTGGCTTGGAATGGAGAATGCTCTAATGTTTCTGATTATCAAAGGTCTATTGGTGCTGTGGCTGATCTGTATGTGGGACATGTCTCAATTTTGTCTTATGGCCGTGCTGTTGAGAGGGCAAGGCTGCAGAAGAGAGTCATAGCAATTCTGTTGCTTTTGAGAAACACATCAACATCCATGGCATATATAAGGGTGTGGAGAGTTTTTGAATAGTGGCACAATGAGCGGCAGGTGGTGCCTTTGAGGGCTTCTAATTCAGAAATGTTAGACTTTCTCTGCAAGATGGTTTAAACAAGGGACTGGCCTAGCCTTCCTGAAGGTACACATAGTGGTGATTTTCTTTTTATAGAAGTTTGGTTTGGGGCCAGTCACTAGCAACCCATATAGATGTGGTAAGGTTCCTGAGAGGTGTTAAGCTGTTGAGACCTCATAGGTGCCTGGTAGCCCCTCCTTAGTATCTGAATTGTGCTGTCCTTGCTAGTAGATGCACCCTTTGAGTTCCTTAAACATTCCACCATAAAGGATCTTACATTTGAATACAGTGTTCTTGTTGCCTGTTTGTTCAGTGACATGCATTTCCGAGTTGCAGGTCTTGTCTTGGTGAGAGCCTTTCCTAGTTATATCATGTGATAAGGTGGTCAAAATACTGACTAGTGAAGGACTGCATAAGGTACTCAATTCATGATGTCTCTAGTTCAGTGGTTCTGTCTCCATCTGCTGGCAGGAAAAGGCAAACTCAAGCATCTAGTCTGATCTGGAGGGACTCAAGGAAAGAATATAGTTAGGTAAAGTCTAAGTTCTCCTTTCTTCCCTTTACTGTGTGCCCAAAGTGATCCATACATTTTTTGGAGCATGAGAGAGGTGTTCTGATACAAAGAGCATAAGTACAAATGCTGGGGACAGACAGGTTTGTGCCCACAAAATTGTATTGACCCCTGAATTGTATGCACATATGTCTGCACAGATGCTGGAATGCTATTCAGTGTATTGGTATCACAAATATTTTATGCACAGAATTGCATCCAGCAAATGCGCAGATGTTCAAATGCAACTCCAGGTGCTGTTGTTCACAATTGCTAGCGCAGACTTGCATGCACATTTGTCTGATGCACTCTTCCATGTTAGCATATGTTTTTTGTTCAGGGCCGATTTGTATATTTATTTGTTCACTACATTGAAGAGCAAAACTTTGGTATTACTCTTGTATTAGGAGGTGATATTGCTGAAGGGCAGAATGGTAAGGTTCTCTTCTTTGCGGATGATAACCAGAATCTGCAAGAGTAGATACCCCTGGAGGTGTGGATGAGGAAGGACCTCATGTTATCCACACTCGAATGGTCGAGAATTTGACAACTAGAATTTAATGCTAAAAAAACGCAGGGTCATACATTTAGGCTTCAAAAATCCAAGGGAACAGTACAATTTAAGGGGTAAAAAATGTTTGTGTATGAAAGAGGAGCAGGACTTGGGTGTGATCATATGTGGTGATCTTAAGGTGGCCAAACAGGTAGAAAAGGCAATAGCGAAAGCTAGAAGGATGCTTGGGTACATAGGGAGAGGAATGGCCAGTAGGCAAAAGGAGCTGATGATGCCTATTTATAAGACTCTGAGACCTCATTTAGACTATTGTGTACAATTCTGAGACTGCACCCTCAAAAAGATATAAACAGGATGGAGTTGGTCCAGAGAGCAGCTACTACTAAAATGGTCACTAGTCTTCATCTAAAGCATATGAGGACAGACTTAAATATCTCATTGTATGTACTTTGGAAGAAAGGCAGGAGAGGGGAGATATGATGAGATGTTTATATACTTCTGTGGCATAAATGCACAGGAGATGAGTCTCTTTCAGCTGAAAGGAAGCTCTGGAATGAGGGGGCATAGTGAAAGAGGACACACTCAGAATTAACCTGAGAAAATAGTTTTTTTTACAGAAAGGGTGGTGAATTTGTGGAACAGCCTCCCAGTGATGGTGGTGGAGACGAAAACTGTAATTGAATTAAAAAAAAAGCTTGTGACAGGTACATAAGATCTCTAGGGGAGAGAAAGGGATAGTAGTTTCTGCATTGGCCCTTTAGGCTGTAGCTCCTACAGTGTGCATGTATTCATTTATAGCTGCATTGCCAATGCTCATATATTGTATATTTCTGAAATATATATATCCTTCCTTCCTCTTTCAGATAGTTTACTTGTTAATAAAAAGAAGGCATTACTCTGAGTTATGTACAAGTGTTTGTTGCAAAGATTTCCTAATCACACATGGCTTTGCTATTTGTAATCCATGTTGACATCTCTCTAAAATCCAGCAAAGGAAGCAGTCTGCAGGCAGATAAACTGATGACTTTCTGCTTTCTTTACATCTTTAGCAAAAAGAGATTTTAAACTTTTGGGCCTACTGGCAGCTCATACCACCGAATAGTCCCTGTTAGACTTCAATTGGTTAATGACTAGAGATTTTGAAAATAATTCATGAACATTTTAATGACTCATTCTTACATGGCATTGCCCAGATAACTGTCTCCCAGGTAAGTTACTAGTAGGGGTCTTGTTAAAGCAGTTTTTGAAAATGGAGGTGATTTGAGGGGCCCTCTTACAGAGTGGCGGTAAGCCCAACACGGCCTTACCACTCGCTCTTTTGGGACTACCGCCGGACGAAAACAGTGGTGGTAGTCCCACCGTGAACGCGCCATATCCGGGGGAAAAAGAAATGGCTTGTGCAACGGTAATCTGGCATTGCCGCGCGCTCCCCAGTTACTGCAGGAGCTTTTATCACCACCTCAGTGGGTGGCAGTAAGGGCTCCCCGTCGCATGGTGATGTGTGCTGGGGGCTTTTTTAGCTGCTGCGGTAAAAAGGGCCCTGGTGCGCAGGAAAAACGGCCCCTGCCGCTAGCTCAGGGCCCTTTTTCCCGCAGCTTGGTAAAGGACCGCTGAGTTTGCTGTGACAAGGGGTATAAAGACATGCAACCAAGACTTTTTGGTTTCTTAATTTTTGAATATTTATATAATTATTCTTCATATGCTATGTAGATCAGAGGAACAAAGTCCTACTTTTTTTTTTAACATCAGAATGTGAAAACTATATAAAGATGTGAAGATTTTTACAATGCATTTTGTATGCCTTACTTTCACTAAGGAGACTGTCACTTTGATAATTATCCCAAGAAAAATACCTGCAGACACTTCACAAATTTACACCTACTAACTTGTGCTGTTTTTTGGTTTGGTTTTTTTTTAGTTAAAATAGTGCATACGTCTTAAAATCCAAAATCTTCAAACTCGTATCCCGTATTGCCCTCAAACACAGTGCCTGTTTGGACTGTAGATAAATTTGCAGATATATTTTTACCTGTGTGTAGAAATTCCATTTTTATTAAAAAAAAAAATCAAACAAAACATTTTTCGGTAAAGTACTAAAAAAAATGCTTTTAAAATACCCCTCCAGGCAAGATATTAAAGAGAAGCATCAGAAAGAGTTCTTTTCAAAAGAGAGATATTTTGCAACAATTTCTGAAATGATTTTCTGAACATACTGTGGTGAACTGAGGCAATTACAGCAGATTATTTTTGTGATTTTCTTTGTTGATTATGGTAAATTATCTTAAAACGTACATCAATTTCATTTCCATTGCAGGATCTACTTGCTCCTTAGTGCTTTGCTTTTAAATGTAATTTTTTTCTCTTTTTTTATACGAATACAAAAATGTGCTTCACTCAAACTTTTGTTTCTCTTATCTAGAACCTGAACATATAACCTTTTAAATATTAGATACTTTTATCTTTTTACTTTTTTACTTATGTAGTTAATTGGAAAGAAAAAGCATCATAGAGCTTCACAGGCCTATTGGCGTCTCACCTGCTCAGTGTTTCATAATAATAGGCAAAAAACCTTCCTTTAAAGAAATATATGTGTTCTGCCAAAATTATAAAAGCATAGTCTTAAAAACAAAACATATATCCTCCTTTTTCAAAGGTCCATCTCCGATGCCGTCCAGCATTTCATGGTAATACTACTGCCTTAGGGAACCAGAACCGATATGTTGATAAAACAAGTAAGAGGATATTAGTTCCAAAAAAGTGCCAAAAAAACTCACAGCCCTTAACTTACATACTTTAAATAAAACACAGGTTCTCTTTCTCAGTGTGAAAAGAAACAAAATAACACTATGGTTCTAAAATAATACACAGACTCCAAGCAGCCAGTCGAAACACATTCTTTGTTTCCATGTTTTGCAGTTTATCTTACTTTAAAAATAGATCATGTCCCTTCCTCTATTAGAGGTGGTGACCTCAAGAAGAGACTACTACAGTGTGAGCAAAGATGGTTTTTTTAATTTAGGCATTGTGGCGCTGTGGAGTTTAAACCTTTGTATTGAATGGAGGCATTTTGTTTCAGATAATGACAGACTGCTCAGTCAAACAAATAAAGATAAAAGATGTGTTTAATTGGCTGTCTTGGAGTCTGTGGCACCTTTTTTAGAGCTGTTGTATCATTTTGTTCTCACACTGAGAAACCCGTATTTCATTTAAAGTATGTAAATTAAGGATTATGAGGTTTTTGGCCACGTTTTTTGGATCTAACGTCCTTTGTTTTATAGACATATTGGTCCTGGTTGCTTGAAGCAGCAGTATTGCTGCAAAATGCTGGCCTGCGTCGGAGATAGACCTTTGAAAAATAGTATACAATATTAAGGCCACCTTTTACCAAACCTGTAAAAGTAGCCTTAGCACGTCCTTACGCAGGTCATTCCCACGAGCTAAGGCCATTTTTTCCAATGAGGTAAAATGGCCAATTTTCATAATGTTAGAATTAATGGCCATGTCTAACTTTTCCATTAGCGTGTGAGTCCCTACCTCCCTACCGCCACTCATTATGGAGATGGTAAAGGCTCATGTGCTAATCAGTTAGCATGTGTCAATGTAGATGCAATAACCGATTTGCACAAAACATGCCTACTCTCCTCCCCAGACCCAGCACTAGCACTAAAAAATAATTTTTAATTTTAGAGTGTGGGTAGCATGTGCACTTGGCAAAATACTGCGAGACCCTCAGTATGCCCGCAGTAAGCCAGTTTTTGCTGCAGTAAGCATGTGTTGATGCTTACTGCAGCTTAGGATCTGTAAGTGCTTTATTGACTGAGGATATAGGTTTTGTTTTCACAACTATTCTTGTATAATTTTAGCATACATAAACATTTCTTTAAAGGAAGGCTTTTTGCCTATGATTGAGACATTGAGCAAGTGATAAGACAACAGTATTTGGCCCCTGAAGCTCTGAGGCTTTTTCCTTTTTATTAAGTGAATAAGTAAGAAAAGTAAATAGATAAAGTATCAAAAAATGTAAAAGGTTATATGTTGGGTCCTACATAAGTGACGAGTTTGAGTGATGCACGTTTTTGTATTTATATATTATTTCACTTCATGTCCTCCTTTTTTCATTGTTTTCTTTTTTTTTTTCTCTTCTTACAGGTAATTTTCCTGACCACGTTGTTTTATTTGTTAAGCTCCAGTGATAAGTACTACAAACCAGTGAAATGGGTAATTAGTCTGACACCACTTTCACAACCAGCTCCTCCTCTAATATAGTGGCCAGTCTGTAGAGGAAGCTATAAGGTATGCTGTTACTGCTATTCTATTGAGAAATTGGTATATATTTTCAATAGATATTTGAAAAACTCGCAATCCAGTTTTGATCGTTTTCATCTTGTATGAATATTATAGTTTGTATGTGGGTGTTGTAGGGATTTGAGTGGGAGAGAGGAAAATAGATATGAAGTTGTAGAATTCCATTAGTGTTCATTCAGAAATTATTTCGGGTAACCTCAAGAAGGCATGTTCATCAGTTAAATCAGAAGCTCCGGTGTCACATAGGTTCATTATTATGTGATATGAAAATGCAATGCTATTAGTCTTATGTCCTGCAAAATCCCTAGATCTGCAGTTTCAGAGTGGGTTACATTAGACACAGAAAAATACATCCAAAACTAACTTATGTTATTCATAATACATAACACAGCCTAATGTTCAAACACCATGTTTTCAGTCTCTTCCTAAATAGATCCTAAATGGACTTTCTTGTATCTATACCCTTAAAAGATGGAAAAGACAAAGTCAAACATTCATAACTGTGGGTTCTGGACTGACTACCCAACAAACTAACTAAAAGTGGAAAGTTATCAAGAGTATCACCACATAGAGGGGCATAATCGAAAGGGGCGCCCAAATTTTCCTGAGGACGTCCTCGCAGGACGTCCCAGCGAAGGGGCGGGGAGTATCACCACATAGAGGGGCAAAATTGAAAGGGACGCCCAAGTTTTCCTGAGGATGTCCCGGCGAAGGGGCGGGGAAACCCGTATTATCAATACAAGATGGGCGTCCATCTTTTGTTTCGATAATAAGGTCGGGGACGCCCAAATCGCGAAATTTAGGTCAACCTTAGAGATGGTCGTCCCCAATTTTCGGTGATAATGGAACCCGAGGACGCCCATCTCAGAAACGGCCAAATGCAAGCACTTTGGTCATGGGAGGAGCCAGCATTCGTAGTGCACTGGTCCCCCTCACATGCCAGGACACCTACCAGGCACTGCAGTGGACTTCAGAAATTGCTCCCAGGTGCATAGCTCCCTTACCTTGTGTTCTGAACCCCCCCCCCCCCCCCCCCACACACACACACACACACACAACTGTACACCACTACCATAGCCCTTATGGGTGAAGGGGGGCACCTAGATGTGGGTTCAGTGGGTTTCTGGTGGGTTTTGGAGGGCTCACATTTACCACCACTAGTGTAACAGGTGGGGGGGGGGGGGCTTGGGTCTGCCTGCCTGAAGTGCACTGCACCCACTAAAACTGCTCCAGGGACTTGCGTACCGCTGTCATGGAGCTGGGTATGATATTTGAGGCTGGCATAAAGGCTGGAAAAAATATTTTAAAAAAACTTTTTTGAGGGTGGGAGGGGGTTAGTGACCACTGGGGGAGTAAGGGGAGGTCATCCCCGATTCCCTCCGGTGGTCATCTGGTCATTTAGGGCACATTTTTGTGGCTTGGTCATAAGAAAAAAAGGACCAGGTGAAGTCGTCCAAGTGTTTGTCAGGGACGCCCTTCTTTTTTCCATTATTGGTCAAGGATGCCCATGTGTTAGGCACACCCCTAGTCCTGCCTTTGCTATGCCTCTAACACGCCCCCGTGAACTTTGGTCGTCTCTGCGACGGAAATAAGTTGAGGATGCCCAAAATCGGCTTTCGATTATGCCAATTTAGGCGACCCTGTGAGAAGGACGCCCATCTTGCGGTTTGTGTCGAAAGATGGCCACCCTTCTTTTTTAAAAATAAGCCTGTTAGTGCATACGACTGGTAGCGCTATAGAAATGATTTATAGTAGTAGTAGTTAGTGTTTTAAATACTAAACAACATAATTTGAATTTAACCCATGTTTCAACTGGCAGTTAGTGCAGATCCAAAAACAAAGGAGTCACATGGTCAGACTTAGATCTTCGATATATCAATCTTGCTGCTGTATTTTGAATCAAGTGTAACTTTTTCATAAACTTCACTGATAACCCAGTATGTAAATCATTGCAATAATCTAGCAACAATAAGATCACTGATTGCACTAACACTGTAAAATACTCTTGATAAAAACTGGATCATATAAGTTGTAAGTGTTTTAATTTAAAAAAGGATTTTTTAACAACTAAATTAATCTGTAGTTCCAAAGTTAACGATGAGTCCAAAAGGACATCCAGTACTCCAGAGACAGTTTCAGTCTTAAAAAGAGTACCATCAGATAGTTGAATAGATTCTGGAATGATATCCTTTTTCAACCCAAACCATAAAACGTTTGGCTTTTCCATATTAAGTTTTAATCTGTAATTCACAGACCAACATTTAATTTGTTCCATTATCTCCAATACCCCCAAAAGACAATGATGAAACTTCAGTGTACAGGAATCAATAAAAATATATCCGTATATAAGAATATCCATTCTCCTAGCAACAACTGAATCAATCATACACAATGTGCTCATATAGATGTTATGTGACAAAGGGGATATTGGTGCGTTGTGGGGGACACCACATGAGGGCACCCAAGTTTTAGAAAAAACTCCATCCTTCAACACCATGTTTTGTCTAGAGTTCAGAAAGCCTTTAATCCATTGTAACACCGTCCCAGACACCCCAATCTCTGACAACCTATATAATAGGATGTCATGATTGTGTCAAAAGCCACAGACACATCGGATTGTAAAAGCAGCATCTAACCACCCTGGCTCAATTGTTCTCTAACAGAAGATATAATTTCTGTCAAGAAGGTTTCAGTACTAAAAAAAACTCCTAAACCATATTGAGATGACAACAAAACATTAATATTTGAAATAAAAACATTTAATTGAGAGGCCACTACAAATTCAATCAATTTAGTAATAAGTGGAATCCCTGCAACTGGTCTAAAACTTGCAGTCAAAGATAAATCCAAATCAATATATTTCACTATTGGAGTAAACACTGTTTCTCCAAATGAAGAAGAGAGCAAGCCTCAAGATAAAATAGCATTCACCAAACACATCAGCCAATCGATTATAGTAGAGCGAACATCAGCTAATAAAATTGCTGGACAAATGTCCAATGGGCAATGAGTGTTAGCCTCTTAACAATGCACTCAATCTCAGAGCTTATAACTTCCTGAAAAGGTGATCAATATCTATCAGCAAGTATACCGTCAACATTAGTCCTTTCTAAAGTACATTCTCTATAAAGGGCAAACTTTGTTTTCTGTCGAAAAGCAGGATTAAGTAAGGGACACACATAGGACTGAGTCAAGCACAAAAGTGTGTCATGGCATCTGATGACATAGGAATGGAACTGCTCTCCCATAGCTCACAGTAGTTCAGAGTTCTGAGCATGCACAGTCCATCCTGCACACATCAGGGGAGTGCTAGGGAGGTAAAATTCCTAGATGTAATAAACGACTGCTTCTTAGAGCAACTGGTCCAGGAATTGACAAGAGGGGAGAGCTTTTTTAGATCCATTCCTTAGTGGAATGCAGGGCTTAAATCGAGAGGTAACACTATTGGGTTCACTGGGAAATAGTGATCATAACATGATCAAATTCAAGCTAATATCTGGAGTGAAGTCAGTAAGGAAATCTACTATAGCAGCATTTAATTTTCAAAAGGGCAACTATGATAAAATGTGAAAAATGGTTAAAAAGAAGCTAAAAGGATCAGGCATGGACATTGTTAAAAATACCGTCTTGGAATCCAAGATCAGATGTATTCCATGTATTAATAAAAGTGGAAAGAAGAGCAAACAACAACCAGCATTGTTTAAAGGTGAAGTGAAAGAGGCTATTTGAGCCAAAAAAAACATCTTTCAAAAAATGGAAAAAGGTTCCAAATGAAGAAAACAAGAAGCAACAAAAGCACTGGCAAGTTAGATGCAAAGCATTGATAAAGAAGGCTAAAATATGAAGTGAAACTTGCCATAGAAGCAAAAACTCACAGTAATAACTTTTTCAGGTACATCAGAAGCAAAAAGCCTGTGAGGGAATCAGTGGGACCATTAGATCATCAAGAGCAAAAGGGGCACTCAGTGAGGACAAGGCCATAGCAGAGAGACTGAATAAATTCCTGCTTCAGTATTTATTAAAGAAGATGTAAGAGATCTACCTGTACCAGAAATGGTTTCAATGTGATGATGTGGAGGATCTGAAAGAAATCTCAGAGAACCTGGAAGACATACTGAGCCAAATTGACAAATTAAAGAATAGTAAATCACCTGAACTGGATGGTATGCACCTCGGAGTACTAAAAGAGCTCAAATATATGATAGCTGATCTGCTGTTAGTGATCCAGTAACCTGTTAAAATCGTCCATAGTACCTGAAGATTGGAGGGTGGCCAATATAATGCTAATTTTTTAAAAGGTTTCCGGGGTGATCCTGGAAATTACAGACCAGTAAGCCTGACTTCATTACTGGGCAAAATAGTTTCCACTATTATAAAGAATACAATTATGGAACACATAGACAGACATGGTTTAATGGGAGAGAGTCAGCATGGATTCAGCCAAGGGAAGTCGTGCCCTACCAATTTAGTTCATTTCTTTGAAGGTGTTAATAAACATGTAGATAAAGGTGAGCCAGTTGATGTAGTGTATCTAGATTTTCAGAAAGCTTTTGACAAAGTCCCACATGAGGACTCCTGAGAAAATTAAGAAACCATGGGATAGGAGGCAGTGTTCTGTTGTGGATTAGGAACTGGTTAATTGATAGAAACAGAGGGTAGGGTTAAATGGCCATTTTTCTCAGTTGAGGAGGGTGAATTGTGGAGTGCCACAGGGATTTGTACTGGGACTGGTGTTGTTTAACATATTTATAAAGGATCTGTACATCGGAACAACAAGTGAGGTGATTAAATTTGCAAATGAGATAAAACTATTTGAAGTTGTTAAAACACATAGAGACTGAAAAATTGCAGGAAGACCTTAAGAAATTGGAAGACTGGGCATCCATGTGGCAGATGAAATTTAATGTGGACAAATGCAAAATGA
This sequence comes from Microcaecilia unicolor, assembly GCF_901765095.1. Classification (NCBI taxonomy): domain Eukaryota; kingdom Metazoa; phylum Chordata; class Amphibia; order Gymnophiona; family Siphonopidae; genus Microcaecilia; species Microcaecilia unicolor. The sequence continues at coordinate 230,179,955 of NC_044031.1, read as the reverse complement.
TGTACATTAGGAAGAATAATCTGAATCATAGTTACTTGCTGCTAGAGTTCACCTTAGGAGTCAGCACCCAAGAAAAAATCTAGGTGTCATTGTAGACAATACACTAAACGTTTCTACCCAGTGTGTGGCAGTGGCCAAAAAAGTAAACAGGATGCTAGGAATTATTAGGAAAGGGATGGTAAATAAGATTTAGGATGTTATAATTTCTCTGTATCACTCCATGGTGCAACCTCACCTTGAGTATTGCTCACTATGTCTCAAAAAAGAAATAGCAGAATTAGAAAAGGTTCAAAGAAAGGCAACCAACCAAAATGATAAAGGGGATGGAACTCCTCTCATATGACTTGGGGACACTCAATGAAGTTACGTGGTAATACTTTTAAAATGAATAGAAGGAAATATTTTTTCACTCACCGAATAGTTAAGCTCTGGAAACTTGTTACCAGAAGATGTGGTTACAGCTATTAGTATATCTGGGTTTAAAAAAAGGTTTGGACAAGTTCTTAGAGGAAAAGTCCATAATCTGCTATTGAGAGAGACATGAGGGGAGGCACTGCTACCTGGGATCGGTAGCATGGAATCTTGCTAATATTTGGGATTCTGACAGGTACCTATGACCTTGATTGGCCACCGTTGGAAACAGGATACTGGGCAAGATGGACCAGATATGACTAGTCTAATGTTTTTATGTAACCCTTTGACCTTAACAGCTGTTACTAAAACATTGTATACCATCAAACCAATAATAATCCACATAATCTAATTCCTTTTAAAATAATTAAATATTCTAGCTCCGTTCCTTTATGCAGTGATCTCCCATAGCCTAGACGTGGGTATAATTCCGGAACCATGGAAAATAGTTCATATTTGTCCCAAACTGAAAGATTCAAAAACAAATCTATCTCAACTTTCCCACTATTATCTCACTGCAAGTTTACCATTTGTTTCAAAGCTTACAGAAACTTGTAGTGGAACAGTTGACTACTTATGTAGAACAAACCAATATATTATATCTACATCAGTTAGTATTCTGTTGTCATCACACTAGAGAAACAGCACTATACCCACATATATCTATACCCACCTTGATCAAGATAACCACCTTCTGCCCTTTTCTTTTGACCTCTTCACTGCATTTGACCAAGTAGATAATTCTTTTCAGAGGCAACAGGAAATTGGAATTTCTGGCACTGCATTTCTGTAGTTCAAATGCAGGCATTTAACTTCTTGAAAGTTTTAGAGACTTAAGGGTTTCACTAAGCCATGGTAAGTTTTCACAGATAGTATGGTAACTGCCAAAATTAACACATGATAGCTGAAAAATTTCAACATTGAGAATTTCCTAATATTTTATCATGAAGTTCATGCACATAAAATATTGTTACTTCATGTTAACTGCATTGTAGATAATGCAGTTAGCTATACTTATCATATCTTTCATGATACCAGTTAATGAATGTAGCTACTTCCACGTTAACTGTACAGTGCAGTCCCTGTCCATTCCAAGCAACCTCCTATATTAATAAGCAGTCATTCCTGTGTTAAACTGCTAACTGTTAAGATGTTGCATTAACTGTTAGCATGGTCTGTAGTGCACAGTAATTCCCACATTAAGTGGCTAGCACAGCTTGGTAAATAGGCTACTAATGCTTTTGCATTATAGCTGTCTTACAAGGTGTACAAAGTGCTTTACAGAAAAGACTGTCCCTGCTAAATGAAGCCTACAGTTTAGTCAACAGGCACTCATTGTTGTTCCTAATAAAAGAAAGATCTCCAAAATGACTCTAAGCCTATTAAGTTAATGGTAAATGTAAATCATATGTATACAGGTTTTGTAATTTTGAGATTTGGAAACCTGTGTCTCTAAAGCACTTTGTACACCTTGTAGTACAATATAAATGTTTAATAATAATAATAATAATAATAGTAGTAGTAGGCAGCAGTGTGGCATGTTTCACAACTGAATTGGCTCTGGTGATGGCCCATGCTTTCTGTCAGTCAGTCGCTCTCAGTGAACAAAATGATGGATTAGAATTTTTTTTGTACAAAACAGAAGCAGAAAAGAATGAGTTACAATGAATGTCTCTCTTAAACAGAACTCTTTTGTATGTATAATTCTTTGTTGTATGAAAATATGCAGATGTTGATCAGAAATGTAATATCTGTTTCCCTACAACTTGCTTATGGGACTGTGTAAAGAAAATAGTTAACTGGCATTTCTTCCTGTCTTTTCCTGCATGACATTCTCTTCTGGATATATGTTCTAGGCATCTAAACCCCTAGAGCCATTACTCTCTATTTTCTTCACCTCCTTCACCAGATTCAGTTCTTTTCAGACCCAAAACAAGACTAAAACCAAAGCAGCACAGTACTGCTGTTTTCCTTGAAGTATGACACAGAGTATAAGATGGCTCAGTAAACCCACACTATTAAACTGAATGGATACACTGCTGATGCTAATACAATTGAATAGCTCACTTACAAAAGCATCATCAGCAAACACAGTAACACATTTGAATTGCACTTTCTTTGCTTAATGGCTGAGGCCCATGTATGTTGTGAATGGTATCATCATAAAACAAAATGCATGTTAAGTCTAACATAAAATCTTGAAAATAATATAAAATATTTTAAGTGTGATTGTGCAGTTATTCTACAGATTCCATGATGGCATCACAACTAGAAGGTAGGCCTTTTCTGTTAGATTGAACATCTAATAGAAAAGGCAAATTTGATCTACCTTCTTAAAGTATCTGCATCTTTATGATACTGATACTTTGACTTCCAAGTTAGACGAGGTCATCGTATAACACCAAGCGAGCAGGAGAAGTCGAACTAGTCTTGGTTTCATATTCATTGCATTCATAGCCTTGTGGGTTCAGTTTCTTAAATACATGGATCAATATTCAAAAGGACTTGGGTATGAAGGCATATTTTAAAAGAACATACAAATCGGAATTGAGATGTCCAGATCAAGATGTCTCAAGTTCCACTAGCATTTTATAATGGGATCTCCTGACATAGAGCCTGTTCTAAAATACATAGAAACATATGTGTTGACGCATTGGTTACATTGAGCAGGAGCATCCATTTTAGAATCATAATTGTCTAAAATATCAATGGGATAAAACAGGCACATAAACATTTGCAAAGAAACAGGAACATAAATATTTGTCAGCCATTTTAGAAATATAAACTTTTATTTTTTCTGAAGCTGTCACAGAGCCCAGAATCCCTTGCCAATTTCGCTTTTGGGAGGACATCAACCACTGGAGGGGTTAAATAGGTGACCTCCCCTAATCCCTCTAGTGAAGCACTACTCAGTATATATATATATATATATATATATATTTGTTTTTTTTGTATATACAGTATATAAACATACATTCCACTTCTGAAATGGGGAATATGCAATTATTTAGCCCAACAATGCATGTCCAGACCAGGCCCCCTTGCCAGATGCATGTTTTTCTGTTTTAGATGCATATAGCCTGGCTTTGTAAAATTTGGATTTAGATGCTTATGCAGTATAAACATCTAAATGTTGGTTTATGCATGTCTAAAACCCAAATAGTGCTTCTAAAACAAGAACATTGGTATCATATGTCAACTACATAAGTTCTTTTGTTTAACAAGTACATGCCAACTAATGTACTTTGTGGTGGGACAACTTGATTATCTGGCTAAAATGTATCTCAGTAAGAGGACAAGCATACCAGGGGGCAGGGCTGGAACAAAAAAGTTATTCAAGTAGCAGTGATATTCACCCATTATGTGGATAACTTATCTGGTTAGTAGGACTGCATGAATTCTGTCTTGAACAGATAAGTTATCATTTAAGTTTAGGACCACATATTTAGCAGGCACAGCTAAATGGATAGAACTGCTAAATATCAGGCTTAAAGATGAGTGAATAAGTTATTAGCTTATCTTTATGTACTGGCTTAGCTACTGAATAATGCCCTCAGAAATTACGAAATCAGAACTGGCTCAGCCCCTCACTGTGGAAATAGAATTATATGGTGATCCTAATTTGGAACCATGATGTGACTGACTATTAAAAGAATATATATTGACTATAGCCCTGATTGCATGTCTACAATTGGTTTGGTAAGGGGATACCTCTCCTTTATATGCATAAGATGAAGAGTGCATCTTGAATTATTTGATCTCTGCCTGTGGCATGCACACCTTTTTGCTTGAACCATTTTCCTTTCCCTGTAGCAGCATGTTGTATCTTACTAAATGTATCATATCCTTCTTCCCTGAAGCTCTCATTCTGCTTGCTCTGGTGGGGATATTGCACATTACTAAGTTGCATGTTGTCACAGTCCCAGTGCAACTTAGTGTGTGCGATATTTTCACATGAGTGCATGCACACGGGGTATGGCGCTGGCTTTTAAATTTGTGGTGGTGCAGTTTTTTTAAACTTTTGTGGGGAAGAGTAGGGATTAATTTGCATCCTGCAAGGATGATTTACTTCTAGATCAATGTTACATTTCATTTTTTGTTCATGTACCTATTGTACAAAATTTGTTATCACCATTATGGCTACCAGTTCTTTTTATTAATTTATGGTAGACATCAAAAGAATGTTTACTATAGTTAGTAAAATTTTCATCAATGATTCAATTTTTGTTACTTGAATGTAAAAATGGAAGATGGCATTTTCTAAGGTGAAACATGGGGAGGCCAGTGTTTTGGATAATGGTTTCACTTTTTTGGGTATTGGTGTAGGCTGTTAGCTACTGCTAAATAATATCAATAAATAAACAATCCAATCTAAGAATAGAATGGAGGAAAAATGTCTTCAGTTGTAACAAATGGCAACTGAACATGGCATATTTGTATGCCACCAATGAAAATGTTTACCAATATGCATTCTTATTTTGCCCTTAAGGTCAGGTTCAGAGATGCAAGCTTCCATGGGAAGAGAGATGGGACGCTGATAGTAAATAAGCTTTGAAGAAAACAGGAAGCAACATAAACACTAGCTAGTTAAAATCAAAGCATTGATAAGGAGGTCTAAAAGAGAATGTGAATAGAATTGTGCCATGGATGCAAATTCTCATAATAGAATGTAGTAGTAGCAATAGAATAGAGCTTCCGAAACTGTGAATCTTGACCCAAATGGGGTCATGCACACTAAATTGGGATCGCAACCCAGCCCAGAAGTACATATGGGTATCATTTTCACATGGTAGGGTTGCTGGTATCATTGCAGCCACAACCATAAGGTTGTGGTCCAAAAAGATTTGGTAAGCTCTGTAAGAGAAACATTCAATTCTCCGAGGACAAGCAGGCTGCTTGTTCTCACTGATGGGTGACGTCCACGGCAGCCCCCTCCAATCGGAATCTTCACTAGCAAAGGCCTTTGCTAGCCCTCGCGCGCCCATGCACACCGCGCATGCGCGACCGTCTTCCCGACCGAACCGGCTCGGGTTCGTCAGTCTTCTTTTGTCCGCGCTCGGGACGGTCGTGTTTTGCCGCCGTTTCGTGCCCCTCAAGTTGACCTCGCGCGTCTTCGCGATTTTCACTTAAAAAAAAAAAAGAGAGACCGATCCGGTCTTTACTCCTTTCCCGTGTTTCCAGCTTTTTCCCCGTGTAAGTTTTCTTTTGCTTTCGGGACCGGCCTATTTGGCCTCGGTACGGGTTTTTTCTCCCTTCTTTTTGGTGCCTTTCGTCATCATCGCGAATTTTGATTTTGCCGGCGTGATTTTTCCGCCCATGTCATCGAAGTCTTCCAGCGGCTTCAAGAAGTGCACCCAGTGAGCCCGGGTAATCTCGCTCACTGATAGGCACGCTTCGTGTCTTCAGTGTCTGGGGGCTGGGCACTGCCCGCAGGCCTGCAGTCTTTGTGCTCTTTTGAAAAAGAAGACTCAGGTAGCGAGATTGGCCCAGTGGAACGCGTTGTTCTCGGGCTCTGCGACGACAACAGCACGGGACTCGTCGAGTGCATCGACGTCTACAGCATCGAAGTCTTCGACCTCTGCATCAGCATCGAGGCTTCTACCTCCTGCATCGTCGGTACCGAGCCATCGAAAGGCTGCGTCGACGTCGGTGGTACCGGGACCTCCGCTATTGCTGATGTCGTCGGACGGTGGTGCTTCGTCTGGAGTGCAGGTGAGGGCTGTCCATTCCCCTGCTGGTGGCGGTGAGCCTTCGGGTGGGTCTCCTCCTGCCCTGAGGGCTCCTGTGGTACAGCCCCCCGAGATCGACCTTCTTCGGCCTCAGCCCCGAGGAAGCGACGGTTGGATTCTACGTCCTCCTCGTCGGTACCGGGAAGCTCCGGTGACATGCTTCGCTTGAAGAGGTCGAAGAAGCATCGACACCGGTCTCCTTCCCGTCTCGGTACCGAGAGCTCTGGGTCGCCGAGGGAGTCGGCATCCAGTAGGCATTGGCACCGGGAGGACCGCTCACCCTCTATTCAGGAGGTGTCGATGCGCTCCCCCGTGGACAGCCCGGAACCGCCTCCACGCCCAGAACAGACTCTGACCTCGACGCCTGCATCGGCTTCTCAGTCTTTCTCCACAGCCGCTCTGCACGAGAGTCTCCGGGCCGTTCTTCCAGAGATTCTGGGAGAGCTGTTGCGCCCTTCTCCTCAGGTACCGGGGGTGCTTGCGCCTCCGGTACCATCGGGTGAGGCGATGGCTGGCCCTTTGCCCGAGGTGAGGTCTCCGGTATCGGTACCGCTTGCGGTACCGGCTACAGCCGCCTCCCAGGCAGACTCCCCGACGACGTCGGCGGAGGGAACTTCGCCGGTGCTGGCGAGGGAGTCCACCTCTTGACGCTCCTACCGTGGCCGTGTTCCCACGGAGTCGAGTCGGGCACGGCTTCAGACGCAGGTCCGTGAACTTGTGTCTGATACCGATGGTGAGGCCTCGTGGGAGGAGGAGGAGGACATCAGATATTTCTCTGACGAGGAGTCTGATGGCCTTCCTTCTGACCCCACTCCCTCCCCTGAAAGGCAGCTTTCTCCTCCCGAGAGTCTGTCTTTCGCGGCCTTTGTCCGGGAGATGTCTACGGCCATCCCCTTCCCGGTGGTCGTAGAGAATGAGCCCAGGGCTGAGATGTTTGAGCTCTTGGACTATCCTTCTCCACCTAAGGAAGCGTCCACAGTACCCATGCATCATGTCCTAAAAAAGACATTGCTGGCGAACTGGACCAAGCCATTAACTAATCCCCACATTCCCAAGAAGATCGAATCCCAGTATCGGATCCATGGGGACCCAGAGCTGATGTGCACTCAGTTGCCTCACGACTCTGGTGTGGTGGATGTGGTCCTAAAGAAGGCTAAGAGTTCTAGAGAGTATGCTTTGGCGCCCCCGGGCAGAGACTCCAGAACCTTACACTCCTTTGGGAGGAAGGCCTATCATTCCTCTATGCTCGTGGCCAAGATTCAGTCCTACCAGCTCTACACGAGCATCCATATGCGGAACAATGTGCGACAGTTGGCGGGCTTGTTGGACAAGCTCCCTTCTGAGCAAGCCAAGCCATTTCAGGAGGTGGTCAGGCAGCTGAAGGCGTGCAGAAAATTCCTGGCCAGAGAGGTATATGAAACCTTTGATGTTGCGTCCAGGGCCGCTGCTCAAGGTGTGGTGATGCGCAGACTCTCATGGCTGCGTGCCTCCAACCTGGAGAATAGGATCCAGCAGCAGATTGCGGACTCCCCTTGCCGAGCGGACAACATTTTTGGAGAAAAGGTCGAACAGGTGGTAGAACAGCTCCACCAGCGGGATAACGCTTTCGACAAATTCTCCCGCCGGCAGCCTTCAGCATCTACCTCATCAGGTAGACGTTTTTATGGGGGACGGAGGGCTGCTCCCTACTCTTCTGGTAAGCGTAGGTACAATTCTCCTTCTCGCCAGCCTGCGGCCCAGGCTAAGCCCCAGCGCGCGCGCTCTCATCAGCAGTGTGCGCCTCAGCAAGGCCCCACGGCTCCCCAGCAAAAGCAGGGGACGAGCTTTTGACTGGCTCCAGCAGAGCATAGCCGACATCAACGTATCTGTGCCGGGCGATCTGCCGGTCGGGGGAGGTTGAAAGTTTTTCACCAAAGGTGGCCTCTTATAACCTCCGACCGTTGGGTTCTTTAAATAGTCCGGCTAGGGTCCACCCTCAATTTGGCCTCGAAGCCTCCAAATTGCCCACCGGGAGCTCAGTCCTACAGCTTCCAGCACAAGCAGGTAATTGCAGAGGAACTCTCCGCCCTTCTCAGCGCCAATGCGGTCGAGCTCGTGCCATCCGGGCAAGAAGGGCTGGGATTCTATTCCTTGTGGAAAAGAAAACAGGGGGGATGCGTCCCATCCTAGACCTAAGGGCCCTGAACAAATATCTGGTCAAGGAAAAGTTCAGGATGCTTTCCCTGGGCACCCTTCTTCCCATGATTCAGGAAAACGATTGGCTATGCTCTCTGGACTTGAAGGACGCCTACACGCACATCCCGATATTGCCAGCTCACAGGCAGTATCTGCGATTTCGTCTGGGCACACGTCACTTCCAGTACTGTGTGCTACCCTTTGGGCTCGCCTCTGCGCCCAGAGTGTTCACGAAGTGCCTGGCTGTAGTAGCAGCAGCGCTTTGCAGGCTGGGAGTGCATGTGTTCCCTTATCTCGATGATTGGCTGGTGAAGAACAATTCCGAGGCAGGAGCTCTACAGTCCATGCAGATGACTATTTGACTCCTGGAGCTACTGGGGTTTGTGATAAATTACCCAAAGTCCCATCTTCTCCCAGTACAGAGACTCGAATTCATAGGAGCTCTGCTGGATTCTCGGACGGCTCGTGCCTATCTTCCAGAGACAAGGGCCAACAATCTGCTGTCCCTCGTCTCCCGGGTACGAGCGTCCCAGCAGATCACAGCTCGGCAGATGTCAAGATTGCTTGGCCACATGGCCTCCACAGTTCATGTGACTCCCATGGCTCGTCTTCACATGCGATCTGCTCAATGGACCCTAGCTTCCCAGTGGTTTCAGGCTGCTGGGGATCTAGAAGACGTGATCCACCTGTCCACGAGTTTTCTCAAATCCCTGTACTGGTGGACGATTTGGTCCAATTTGACTCTGGGACGCCCTTTCCAAATTCCTCAGCCACAAAAGGTGCTGACTACGGATGCGTCTCTCCTGGGGTGGGGAGCTCATGTCGATGGGCTTCACACCCAGGGAAGCTGGTCCCCCCAGGAACGCGATCTGCAGATCAATCTCCTGGAGTTACGAGCGGCCTGGAACGCTCTGAAGGCTTTTAGAGATCGGCTCTCCCACCAAATTATCCAAATTCAGACAGACAACCAGGTTGCCATGTATTACATCAACAAGCAGGGGGCCACCGGATCTCGCCCCCCTGTGTCAGGAAGCCATCAGCATGTGGCTGTGGGCTTGCCGTTACGGCATGTTGCTCCAAGCCACATATCTGGCAGGCGTAAACAACAGTCTGGCCGACAGGTTGAGCAGGATTATGCAAACTCACGAGTGGTCGCTCAACTCCAGAGTAGTGCGCCGGATCTTCCAGGTGTGGGGCACCCCCTTGGTAGATCTCTTTGCATCTCGAGCCAACCACAAGGTCCCTCAGTTCTGTTCCAGACTTCAGGCCCACGGCCGACTGGCATCGGATGCCTTCCTCCTGGATTGGGAGGAAGGCTTGCTGTATGCTTATCCTCCCATACCTCTGGTGGGGAAGACTTTGTTGAAACTCAAGCAAGACCGAGGCACCATGATTCTGATTGCTCCTTTTTGGCCGCGTCAGATCTGGTTCCCTCTTCTTCTGGAGTTGTCCTCCGAAGAACCGTGGAGATTGGAGTGTTTTCCGACCCTCATCACACAGGACGAAGGGGCGCTTCTGCATCCCAACCTCCGGTCCCTGGCTCTCACGACCTGGATGTTGAGAGCGTAGACTTTGCCTCTTTGGGTCTGTCGGAGGGTGTCTCCCCTTTCATCCTTTCTCAGTGACTTTGACGCCTGGCTTGCCTTCTTCCATGATCCTTCCTCCCCCTCTCTCATCCTTGGTGACTTTAATATTCCTGCTAATGATCCTTCCAACTCTTATATTTCCAAATTACTCGCTTTAACGTCCTCCTTTAATCTCCAACTATGCTCCACCTCTCCCACTCATCAAAATGGTCACTGTCTTGATCTCATCTTCTCCTCCAACTGTTCACCCTCTAGTTTCCTTGCCTCTGATCTTCCCTCCTCTGATCACCATCTTATAACTTTCACACTTAAATCTCCTCCCTCCCAGTCCCGTCCTATCTTATCTAATTTATCTAGGAATCTTCACGATATTGACCCTTCATCTCTATCCTCCCATGTTTCAAACCTCCTCTCTATTGTGGCACCATCCACGTCTGTCAACGAGGCTGTTTCTTCTTACAACAATACTCTATCCTCTGCCTTAGACACTCTTGCACCTTTGATGACCCGCCCTGTAAGGCGTACAAAACCCCAACCTTGGCTGACTTCTAATATCCGCTACCTACGTTCCTGTACCCGCTCCGCCGAACACCTCTGGCGGAAATCTCGGGCCCTTGCTGATTTCTTACACTTTAAGTTCATGCTGACCTCCTTCCAATCTGCTCTTTTACGTGCCAAACAGGATTATTATATCCAACTGACCAACTCTCTTGGCTCTAATCCTCGACTTCTCTTCACCACATTGAACTCTCTCCTCAAGGTCCCCCCTCCCCCAACTCCCCCTTCATTATCTCCTCAGACCCTTGCTGAATTCTTTCACAACAAGGTTCAAAAGATAAACCTTGCTTTCTCTACCTCACCACCTCTCCCTCCACTAGTCCGTTCCCCTCTCTCTCCTTCCCCTTATTCCCTTTCCTCCTTTCCTGAAGTTACTATTGAGGAAACTACACTTCTCCTTTCTTTCTCAAAATGTACCACCTGTTCCTCTGATCCCATTCCCACCCACCTTCTTAATGCCATCTCTCCTGCTCTTATTCCTTTTATCTGTCACATTCTCAACCTCTCACTTTCCACTGTGACTGTCCCTGCTGCCTTTAAACATGCTGTGGTCACACCTCCCCTTAAGAAGCCTTCACTCGACCCTACTTGTCCCTCTAATTACCGACCCATCTCCCTCCTTCCTTTTCTCTCCAAATTACTTGAGCGTGCTGTTCACCGACGCTGCCTTGATTTATCTCCTCACATGCTATTCTTGACCCACTACAATCTGGTTTTCGCCCTCTCCACTCAACCGAAACTGCTCTTACTAAAGTCTCCAATGACCTATTACTGGCTAAATCCAGAGGTCAATATTCCATCCTCATTCTTCTTGATCTTTCAGCTGCTTTTGACACTGTCGATCACAGCATACTTCTCGATACCCTGTCCTCACTTGGATTCCAGGGCTCTGTCCTTTCCTGGTTCTCTTCCTACCTCTCCCTCCGCACCTTTAGTGTTCACTCTGGTGGATCCTCTTCTACTTCTATCCCTCTGCCTGTCGGCGTACCTCAGGGTTCTGTTCTTGGTCCCCTCCTCTTTTCTATCTACACTTCTTCCCTTGGTTCATTAATCTCATCCCATGGCTTTTCCTACCATCTCTATGCTGATGACTCCCAAATCTACCTTTCTACCCCTGATATCTCACCTTGCATCCAAACCAAAGTTTCAGCGTGCTTGTCTGACATTGCTGCCTGGATGTCTCAACGCCACCTGAAATTAAATATGACCAAAACCGAGCTTCTCATTTTCCCCCCCAAACCCACCTCCCCGCTCCCCCCGTTTTCTATTTCTGTTGATGGCTCTCTCATTCTCCCCGTCTCCTCAGCTCGAAACCTTGGGGTCATCTTTGACTCTTCTCTCTCCTTCTCTGCTCATATCCAGCAGACCGCCAAGACCTGTCATTTCTTTCTTTACAACATCCGTAAAATCCGCCCCTTTCTTTCTGAGCACTCTACCAAAACCCTCATCCACACCCTTATCACCTCTTGTTTAGACTACTGCAATCTGCTTCTTGCTGGCCTCCCACTTAGTCACCTCTCCCCTCTCCAGTCAGTTCAAAACTCTGCTGCCCGTCTCATCTTCCGCCAGGGTCGCTTTACTCATACTACCCCTCTCCTCAAGACCCTTCACTGGCTCCCTATCCGTTTTCGCATCCTGTTCAAACTTCTTCTACTAACCTATAAATGTATTCACTCTGCTGCTCCCCAGTATCTCTCCACACTCGTCCTTCCCTACACCCCTTCCCGTGCACTCCGCTCCATGGATAAATCCTTCTTATCTGTTCCCTTCTCCACTACTGCCAACTCCAGACTTCGCGCCTTCTGTCTCGCTGCACCCTACGCCTGGAATAAACTTCCTGAGCCCCTATGTCTTGCCCCATCCTTGGCCACCTTTAAATCTAGACTGAAAGCCCACCTCTTTAACATTGCTTTTGACTCGTAACCACTTGTAACCACTCGCCTCCACCTACCCTCCTCTCTTCCTTCCCGTTCACATTAATTGATTTGATTTGCTTACTTTATTTATTTTTTGTCTATTAGATTGTAAGCTCTTTGAGCAGGGACTGTCTTTCTTCTATGTTTGTGCAGCGTTGCGTACGCCTTGTAGCGCTATAGAAATGCTAAATAGTAGTAGTAGTAGTAGTCTTGCTTGCTTTTTATTTATTTTTTTGTTACATTTGTACCCCGCACTTTCCCACTCATGGCAGGCTCTATGCGGTGGGCAATGGAGGGTTAAGTGACTTGCCCAGAGTCACAAGGAGCTGCCTGTGCTGGGAATTGAACTCAGTTCCACAGTTCCCAGGACCAAAGTCCACCACCCTAACCACTAGGCCACTCCTCCACTCCCAGAAAAGATTCCACTAAGAGGAGTTACTTCTTTTTATGGAAGAGATTTGCCGTCTGGTGTGACAGCAAGGCCTTAGATCCTCGCTCCTGTCCTACACAGACCCTGCTTGAATACCTTCTGCACCTGTCTGAGTCTGGTCTCAAGACCAACTCTGTAAGGGTTCACCTTAGCGCAATCAGGGCATACCATTACCGTGTGGAAGGTAAGCCGATCTCAGGACAGCCTTTAGTTGTTCGCTTCATGAGAGGTTTGCTTTTGTCAAAGCCCCCCGTCAAACCTCCTACAGTGTCATGGGATCTCAATGTCGTTCTCACCCAGCAGATGAAACCTCCTTTTGAGCCACTGAACTCCTGCCATCTGAAGTACTTGACCTGGAAGGTCATTTTCTTGGTGGCAGTTACTTCAGCTCGTAGAGTCAGTGAGCTTCAGGCCCTGGTAGCCCAGGCCCCCTACACCAGATATCATCATAATAGAGTAGTCCTCCGCACTCACCCTAAGTTCTTGCCGAAGGTAGTATCGGAGTTCCATCTGAACCAGTCAGTTGTCTTGCCAACATTCTTTCCCCGTCCGCATTCCTGCCCTGCTGAACGTCAGCTGCACACATTGGACTGCAAAAGAGCATTGGCCTTCTATCTGGAGCGGACACAGCCCAACAGACAGTCCGCCCAATTGTTTGTTTCTTTTGATCCCAACAGGAGGGGAGTGGCTGTGGGGAAACGCACCATTTCAAATTGGCTAGCAGATTGCATTTCCTTCACTTACGCCCAGGCTGGGCTGGCTCTTGAGGGTCATGTCACGGCTCATAGTGTTAGAGCCATGGCAGCGTCAGTGGCCCACTTGAAGTCAGCCACTATTGAAGAGATTTGCAAGGCTGCGACGTGGTCATCAGTCCACACATTCACATCTCATTACTGCCTGCAGCAGGATACCCGACGCGACAGTCGGTTTGGGCAGTCAGTGCTTTAGAATCTGTTCGGGGTTTAGAATCCAACTCCACCCCCCTAGGCCCATGTTTATTCTGTTCCAGGCTACACTCTCAGTTAGTTTGATAAGTTGTTAGGTCAATCTCAGTTATGTCCTCGCCGTTGCGAGGCCCAATTGACCATGTTTGTTGTTTTGAGTGAGCCTGGGGGCTAGGTATACCCCATCGGTGAGAACAAGCAGCCTGCTTGTCCTCGGAGAAAGCGAATGCTACATACCTGTAGAAAGTATTCTCCGAGGACAGCAGGCTGATTGTTCTCACATACCTGCCCGCCTCCCCTTTGGAGTTGTGTCTTCCCTTGTCTTTGTCTTGCTATATAGGGGACTGACGAACACGAGCCGGTTCGGGCGGGAAGACGGTCGCGCATGCGCGGTGCGCATGGGCGCGCGAGGGCTAGCAAAGGCCTTTGCTAGTGAAGATTCCGATTGGAGGGGGGCTGCCGTGGACGTCACCCATCAGTGAGAACAATCAGCCTGCTGTCCTCGGAGAATACCATCTACAGGTATGTAGCATTCGCTTTACATTAGAAGTAGACTGTGATGGAGGTGGTTGGACCATTAGATCATCAAGGAGTAAAAGGGGTACTCAGGGAGGACAAGGCCACAATGGAGAGACTGTAAACCATATAGAGGGGCATAATCGAATGGGGCCGGCCATCTATATGGGCGTCCATCTCCAAGGCCGGCCCCAGAAAGCAGCATACCCGACCGTATTATCTAAATAAGATGGCCAGCCATCTTTCGTTTCGATAATACGGTCGAGGCCGGCCAAATCTCAACATTTGGGCTGGCGTTAGAGATGGCCAGCGTTAGCGATCACCGCCATTGGTTTCCCGCCGATAATGGAAACTAATGGCGGCCATCTCAAACCCGGCCAAATCCAAGGCATTTGGTCGTGGGAGGAGCCAGCATTTGTAGTGCAGTGGTCCCCCTCACATGCCAGGACACCAACCGGGCACCCTAGGGGGCACTGCAGTGAACTTCATAAATTGCTCCCAGATCTATAGCTCCCTTACCTTGTGTGCTGAGCCCCCCCTAAACCCACTCCCCACAACTGTACAACACTACCATAGCCCTTATGGGTGAAGGGGGGCACCTACATGTGGGTACAGTGGGTTTCGGGTGGGTTTTGGAGGGCTCACATTTATCACCAAATGTGTAACAGGTGGGGAGGGGGGGTGGGATGAGCCTGTGTCCGCCTGCCTGAAGTCCACTGTAGCACCCACTAAATCTGCTCCAGGGAGCTGCATACTGCTGTCAGGGAGCTGGGTATGACATTTGAGGCTGGCATAGAAGCTGGCACAAAAATGTTTTAAAATATTTTTTGGGGTGGGAGGGGGTTGGTGACCACTGGAGGAGTAATGGGAGGTGATCCCCGATTCCCTCCAGTGGTCATCTGGTCAGTTGGGGCACTTTTTTGAGGCTTGGTCCTAAAAATAAATGGACCAAGTGAAGCCGGCCAAGTGCTCGTCAGAGCCGGCCTTCTTTTTTCCATTATCCACGCCCCCGTCCCGCCTTCCGTACCCCACCGAAATGCCCCCTTTAACTTTGGCCGGCTCTGCGACGGAAAGCAGTTGAAGCCGGCCAAAATCGGCTTTCGATTATACCGATTTGGCCAGGTTTAGGAGATGGCCGGCCATCTCCCGATTTGTGTTGGAAGATGGCCGGCCTTCTCGTTCGAAAATAAGCAGGATAGTCACCTCCATGGATCAATTGTGGTATATCAAGAACAGAAAATAAATAAATGAATGAATTCTTTGCTTTGGTCTTTACTGAATAGGATGTAAGGGAGCTACCCATTCCAGAAATGGTATTTAAAGTTGATGATATAAGGAACTGAAAGAAATCTTGGTGAACTTGGAAGATGTAATATATCAAATTGGCAATAACCATACTGGGTCAGACCAATGATCCATCTAGCCCAATATCCTGCTTCCAACAGTGGCCAATCCAGGTCACAAATACCTTGCAGAAACCGAAATAGTAGCAACATTCCATGCTACCAATCCCAGGGCAAGCAGTATTTTCCCTATGTTTTTCTCAGTAACAGACTATGGACCTTTCCTCCAGGAATTTGTACAAACCGTTTTTAAACCCCAGATACGCTAACCACTGTTACCACACCCTCTGGCAACAAGTTCCAAAAGCTTAGCTATTGTTGAGTGAAAAATATTTCCTCCTATTTGTTTTAAAAGTTTTTTCATGTAACATCATTGAGTGTCCTCTAGTTTTTGTACTTTTTGAAAGAGTAAATAATTGATTAACGGGCGAGAGGAGGTGCTAGGGAGCCATAGCTCCTCGGACCCAGATATTAATTCACTAGCAAAAATGCTTCATTACTGACTCTCTGGCCATTAATATCATTTGTGACATACAACACATACCTGGTAAAATCGAGGCAGCCTTTGCATTGAACTCTGGTGCTAAGTGCCTGAAACAAGACCCTCCTTCACTAATAAAAGATCTTGGTGCTAAGGCCTCTCAGGATGATATGGCAGAGGTGGCTGATCATATTCGACAGATATTGATATGTCTTGCTGAGACAAACAGTGGCATTAAAGCTATAAAGATGGAAATTTCTTATGTTGAAAATCTCTGCGATGGATGCTCATTTGCTGCTCACCGTTGAACAAAAATACAGAGACATCGATGAGGTCACTTTGCAGCAGTGAATAGATCATAAGGCCATATGGCATTGGAAGATTATGGTAACAGAAATCGTTGCAATAACATCTGCAACCTTGGCTTGCATGAAACTTCAAAAGACACCAACCCGGTGAAAATATCTGAGGAATGGATACTAAAGTTCTTAACCTTACCCTCAATCAACCTTTGGAGATAGTGTGTACATCAAGTACAATGCTCGCACCAGCAGGAAATCATAGGGCCCAATCGTTATTGGTAAAGATCCTTCGATATCCTCAAGTGGCGAAGATCTTGATGAAAATGTGAGAATGGCACAAAATACCCTGATAAGGGCAAACCATTTATATTGCACTGGATTTCACCAAGGAAATCTTTGAAAAACGATGCAGATTTCTAGCCCTGCTCTCCAGACTGAACACTCTTGAGATGCGCTGTGGCCTGACGGTGCTGGCACGTATGAAAGTCACTTATCAAATCACATGAAAACATATAATGAGTCTAGAGATCTAGAGTGCTTTATAGAAGAGCAAGAAGCACATATTCAAATATCTACTTATCAGCTTTTATTCTGATATGGTACATTTACTTATCCTTATATGTCTGTAGAGACATTCTCTTAACTGTTTGATACTATGCTGTGTTCATTGTTTACACTCTTCTTGATGACATATCATGCAGTTTCTTTCACTTTGATAGCAATAAGTATTATTAATTGGCTGGGTTCTAGAGTTGAGGTGTATCCGCCCCTCATGGGCTTCTCCTAATCCTAGGTTGATTCCTATATTTGCATTATACTGCAGCCGTTGGCTATGTGTGTGAGAGGGGGGTTTCTTTAGAGGGTTGTGGGTGTATGGGGATTTGTTTGAGGTTATGTTTTACTTTTCAGTTTTTGTTTGCCAAAATATGCTGTCAACAGTCACCAACCAACAGAGATGTGCCTATCTTTTACCAGACTTTAGCATTCTTCTGGTGTTGTAATGTTTGTTGCAGTTTCAGTGGGTATTTTGTAGGTCAACATGTACTGATCCTTCCACACTCTTACATGTTTACTGGATATAGGAGATCATAGGAGTGGCCTAGTGGTTAGGGTGGTGGACTTTGGTCCTGAGGAACTGAGTTCAATTCCCACTTCAGGCACAGGCAGCTCGTGACTCTGGGCAAGTCACTTAACCCTCCATTGCCCCATGTAAGCCGCATTGAGCCTGCCATGAGTGGGAAAGCACGGGGTACAAATGTAACAAAAATAAATAAAATAAATTTTCTCTGAATGTTAAGGGAATATCCCATCCTATTCAACAAAATAAATTATTATTATATTCTAAACACCTGAGGGCTAAGATTATTTTTCTACAAGAGAACCATTTAACTTAAATTGAATCCAAAAAGCTTCAGAGGGCTTGGGTGAAGGATTGTTTTTATTCGCTAGCTTATGGCCATAAACGAGGAGTAGCCATACTCCTTTCTAAGCATTTAGATTATACTGTTGTTGCTCACTCTTATGATCCTCAAGGGCACTGGGTGATGGTTACTTTAGAGGTGACTTCCCACAGATATACACTTTTAAATTTATATGGTCCAAATCTTGATGAAAACACTAAGACATTCACTCAGCAAAAATCTCCTGTAACAATAACGTCTAAAGCTGAGGTGACCACTTAATATTTGTGATGCCCACTGTAGAACATAAAGCAAAGAAATGAAATGTTCAATTGAGAAGTGGGGGGAAAAGACCTCAAAAGTCACGGCTTGGCAGCAAGTAAATCTCTTCCTGCCAGCACAATGCAGTCTTATCACTGGTCAAAAAACCTCCAACAATATTAATTCAGTCGAACAAGTGTAATTGTTATTTGTTATTCTTTTTTTATATATATGTAAATTATTAGTCTTCTTTCTTTTGCAAAAAATCCCAACATCGTAGTTTCATCTTATACTTTGTGTATTAGATAAATATATAAATATATATGGATGAAGTCACTTAGCTTGTGATTTCTCAATGGAGCTCGCTGTTTCACTCCATATAAAACTTCATCAGGGGACTAAGTGCTTCCAAGACCTGAAAAAAGGAACCGATTAATAAAATACTGCAGTGCGAGTACAAACATTCTTGACATAAATCGCAGTGAACGTGATTCTTTCTTTGATTGGTAGCCAGTGCAGATTTTCTCTGAGTGGTTTGGTGCTGTCAAGACGCGTTTTTTCAAATATAGACCTGGCTTCTGTGTTTTGGGTGGTTTGAAGTTTTTTTATGATTTGATCTTTCCATTATAGTAGTCTACATGGCTTAGTACCATTGTTTGTATCAGGTTTCGAAATATTTCCGTCGGGAAGAATGGTTTCACGCGTTTGAGTTTCCACATTGAGAAAAAACATTTTCTTCATGGTGGATTTCACTTGGGTCTCAAGTGAGAGGTTACGGTCAATTGTTACTCTGAGAATTTTTAGGCTGTCTGGGATAGGAAGGGTGTATCCTGGGGTGTTGATGCTTGTGGGTTTGTATGTATTGTATTGTGATGAGATGATGAGACAGTGTGTTTTTTCTGTATTGAGTTTTAGTTGGAATGCGTTAGCCCATGAGTTCATGGTGTTTAAGCTGAGCTTGATTTCGTTGGTGATTTCTGCCAAGTCATGTTCGAAGGGGATAAATAATGTAACATCATCAGCGTAGATAAATGGGTTAAGGCCTTGGGTGGATAAGGTCTTGGCTAGTGGCGTCGTCATGAGGTTGAAAAGGATCGGTGATAGTGGTGATCCTTGCCATACTCCGCAGTCTGGTTTCCACGGTGATTATATGTTTGATTTTGATTTCACTTGATATGTTCTTGTGGTTAGAAAGCCCTTGATCCAATTAAGAGTATTGCCACCGATTCGGAAGTGTTCTAGAAGTCTTAGTAGTATGTTGTGGTTGACCATGTCGAATGCACTTGACATGTCAAATTGGAGGAGGAGAATGCTTTTGCCTATTGCTATTTCCTGCTTGAATTTGGTTAAGAGAGTAAGTAGTACTGTTTCGGTACTGTGTAGGGGTCGAAATCCTGATTGTGACTCATGTAGTATAGTGAATTTGTTTATGTAGTCGTTGAGTTGCTTGGTCACCAGACCTTCCATTAGTTTGACTACTAATGGGATAGATGCTACTGGGTGGTAGTTGGTAATGTCGTCTGTATTTTTCTTGGTGTCTTTTGGTATTGGGGTGAGCAGGATGTGGCCTTTTTCTTTAGGGTAGGTACCCTGCTGTAGCATGATGTTTAAGTGGGATGTGAAATCTGTTATGAAGCAATGGGGGGCAGATTGTATTAGGTAGCTGGGACAGGTGTCCAGATAACAGTGGCTACTGGAGTATTTTTTAATCGCCTGGGTGACTGTATCGGCGCTGAGGGAGGTGAAATTTGACCATATTCGGTCAGCAGGGTATTCACCAGGGGTTGGGTCTAGACCATTAATGAAGTTTTCTATGTCCATGTTGTTCCTAGGTAGGGCTTTGCATATATTTACAATTTTTTCATTGAAATATTTAGCAAGATTGTCTGCAGATGGGATGTCAGTATTGGTTGTGGTGACCGGCGTTGTGTCCAGTAGTTTGTTCGTGAGATGGTATAGTTTCTTCATGTTTTTGTAGTCCGGCCCAATTTTAGTTTTGTAGTACGACCTTTTGGTCTCCCTTATTGCTTATTTGTATTTCCTTTGTAGTTGTTTCCAAGCGTTGTGTGTGTTCGTTTTTTTTTCCACGCGCGTTCCAGTTTCCTAGATTGTGTTTTTAGTTTAAATTCATCATTTAACCATGGTATCGAGGTATGTCTCGTGAGGTTCTAGTTTGTAAGGGTACTATTTCGTCTAGTATGTGTCTGTATCTTTTGTCCCAATCTGAGAGGTAATATACAGATTCCGTTTTTGCTGTCCAGTCATGGTTGTATATCTGGTGCCAGAAAGTAACCGGGTCTATTTGGCCTCTCGTGGTGTGAGTTGTGTGTTCTCGTGTGTGGGGAGAGCCCCTTTTCCGCCATTTTAGGGATAGGCTTAGTTTGTAATGGTCGGACCATGGTGTTTCTGTCCATCTAGTTTGTGTTATGGTTAGGTTCTGATCAGTGGAAAGTTTGTGTGAGAAGAGGTCGAGTGTATGACCCTTCGCATGGGTTTTTTTTGCATGTGTGGCCATGTAAGATTGCATAGATGAAGGAAGTCCTTGCATTCTCGTGCATTGGTAGAGTTTGGATCTCCAAGGTGAAGGTTAAGGTCCCCTAGTACTAGTGTGTTGGATTTGGATACACATGTGTTTGAAACGAAGTCCATGAAGTCCGCCTGGCTTTCGTTCCAGTTGCATGGTGGTCTATAGAATAGTACGCAATTTAGGTGGTCGCACAGGGTTTTATGGTGGATTCTGATTGAGGCTATTTCGAGGTGGGTTCTTATAGATTCTGCAGTGGTTTCAATCATGAAGTGAGATCGGTATATGAGTGCTGTGCCCCCTCCTCTTTTTTTCTTTCCTGATCCAGTGAGTGATTTTATATCCTGGAGGACATAGGTTTAAGATGATAGGGTCCTTTTGATTATGGATCCATTTTTCAGTGATGAAGAGTAGATCCAAGTTTCGCTGATGTGATCCAGTCTGTTATTGTTGTTGTTTTGTTTACTACGGATCTGGCGTTGATGTAGCCTATTTGAATATTTTGGTATGGGTCTTCTGTATTCGGTGTTATGTTGACTTTTGTTAGTTGTCGTTTCTTGATTTGTGTGGGTTTTTTATGGCTTTTCTTACCATTTTGTTGAGGGTGTAGACTTGTTGGTTCTCTTCCTATGTTTTGGTTACTGTCAGTTTGGTGTGATATGTGTCTGGTCAGTATTCGGTTATTAAATAGTATTGGGTATATTGTTGTGGTCATTGTTAGGTGGATCAGAGATAAGGAGCAGGTAGCTAGGAGCAGTTTGGCGGTGTTCATAATGGTGTCAATTCAATTGTTTTTAAAAGAAGGCTATTGCTGTATTGTTTTTAAAAGAAGACTGGTGTTATTTTAAAAGAGTTTTGCTGTATTCAGCATTGAATAATATTCTTCCAGAACCTCGTATTTGCGTAGCAATCTTGTCCTCCTTAAAAGATGCGAGACCTCCGTGTACCTGAATGTAACTCACCTTGAGCTACTACTGAAAAAGGTGTGAGCAAAATCCAAAGCCAAAAAAAAAATGCTTGTGTGATGGGATCCTGCCAAAGGCTGCTTAAAGAGATAGAATTCAGGGAACTGCCAGATGACTATTGACCAGATTATTTTTCTATAAATAGAAAGTTTGCAGTTAAAGCTGAAAAGGTTTTTGCAAAACCAGCATTTTGGAGGGGGAAAATTTGTGCAGATATGAGATCTGCATGTTAAACAGATAATTGTATGAACAGTTTACACACCTGAGAAACTTAACCTTGATACTTGTGACAAATATTCTAACACCTGCACAACAAGAAATTCTGAATTACCTGACAAGTGCATAAGAAATTTAACAATACATTGCAACTTCAAAGAATTTCAAGGCTGTAGGAGTGTAATTTGTCAGCTGAGGGAATAGGAAGTTTTCTTTGTATTGTGATCTAACAAGATCTCTCTTCATCTATAGCATTGGGGTCTGATTTTGAACTCCACACTTTGAGAAGAATACCAAATAAATAGAATAGGCCCATAGAAAGGTAAATAAGTCATGAAATATGACTTGTTTATAAGTGCTAAGCAATGTAGGCCTGCTTTCTACATGAAAAATCAAGTTGAAAGGATGCTTGATTACTTTATACAGTCTCGTTAAAAAGGACATGGAAAGCAGGTTCATGGACCCAAGATGGCAGATGTGGGCTGAAAGCTGTCTGACCTGCTTTTTTCTTGATGATTTTCTTGTCTTTTGTTCTCGTGGGCAAGTGTTAAAGGGAGGAATCCGGTGTGCCCCTCTCCTTCGGTGGCCTCTGTCACATTGAGCCCAATTAATACCTTTGTGAGCAGGCCAGAACCCAGAAGTTAGGGAGATGGAGATGGGAAGATGTCCACTGGGAAGACCCAGAGAGATGGAAGATATTATCCCAAGGCAGAGGATGTTAAGAGACATTATTGGCGGAGAAAGAACAGCTGTAGATATGACTCCAGTAACCCCACCACCTGTTGGGGTCTGTGAAGGCTATAACTGGAGCAGAACTTTCTTTGAGGGTATTTCACTGCCTGCTTTTTTTGCAAACTCGACTTGCAATTGTAACACTGGATGCATTATGGGAACCTATAGCTGAATTTTTGCTCCCCTAGTTTAATGCTCTATCAAAAGGCTTGGAAATATTTCATTTGAAAACAGAAAACAATGCTGTGAAAGTGTAGAAAGTTGCTAATAGAGTGTAAAAGTTGGAAAAAAAGTGTGCTGAATTAAAATCATTACAGTTGTGATGGTAACATACTTCTCTAATCTTAGAGGAAAGATAAAAAAAAAAACTGAAGCATGATAATTTTCCACCGCAAGTTAAAGTATTATCTGCCTTTTAAAATGTAGTTATCACAGTAGCAACAGGAGGTTGATGCTGTGCAAGGTCTTAATGTAAGTTTGACTACTTTTCTGGAAAATTCTGTTTCTCAGTCAGAGGAATTTGTTACTCTTATGGTTACTTTTCCTTGGTTTCTGATAGGGATTGTTTTTTTGAAGATTTACATTAAAAATTCTCATAAGATAGGTATATTTTAACAATAAAGTGTGGATCTTTCCATATATATCCAGGGCGACTCCAAAGAGACTCAAACAGTTCCTATTATTACATCCTGGGGTTGTTCAACGTGGGAGGGGATTATTTTTCTTGAAGCTCCCCTGCAAATGCATTGTTAGATTTAATTCTCAAAAATCTCTCTCTTAAATATATATCTATATATATCTATATATATCTATATATATCTATATATATCTATATATATATATATACAGTGGGGGAAATAAGTATTTGATCCCTTGCTGATTTTGTAAGTTTGCCCACTGACAAAGACATGAGCAGCCCATAATTGAAGGGTAGGTTATTGGTAACAGTGAGAGATAGCACATCACAAATTAAATCCGGAAAATCACATTGTGGAAAGTATATGAATTTATTTGCATTCTGCAGAGGGAAATAAGTATTTAATCCCTCTGGCAAACAAGACCTAATACTTGGTGGCAAAACCCTTGTTGGCAAGCACAGCGGTCAGACGTCTTCTGTAGTTGATGATGAGGTTTGCACACATGTCAGGAGGAATTTTGGTCCACTCCTCTTTGCAGATCATCTCTAAATCATTAAGAGTTCTGGCCTGTCGCTTGGCAACTCGCAGCTTCAGCTCCCTCCATAAGTTTTCAATGGGATTAAGGTCTGGTGACTGGCTAGGCCACTCCATGACCCTAATGTGCTTCTTCCTGAGCCACTCCTTTGTTGCCTTGGCTGTATGTTTTGGGTCATTGTCGTGCTGGAAGACCCAGCCACGACCCATTTTTAAGGCCCTGGCGGAGGGAAGGAGGTTGTCACTCAGAATTGTACGGTACATGGCCCCATCCATTCTCCCATTGATGCGGTGAAGTAGTCCTGTGCCCTTAGCAGAGAAACACCCCCAAAACATAACATTTCCACCTCCATGCTTGACAGTGGGGACGGTGTTCTTTGGGTCATAGGCAGCATTTCTCTTCCTCCAAACACGGCGAGTTGAGTTCATGCCAAAGAGCTCAATTTTTGTCTCATCTGACCACAGCACCTTCTCCCAATCACTCTCGGCATCATCCAGGTGTTCACTGGCAAACTTCAGACGGGCCGTCACATGTGCCTTCCGGAGCAGGGGGACCTTGCGGGCACTGCAGGATTGCAATCCGTTATGTCGTAATGTGTTACCAATGGTTTTCGTGGTGACAGTGGTCCCAGCTGCCTTGAGATCATTGACAAGTTCCCCCCTTGTAGTTGTAGGCTGATTTCTAACCTTCCTCATGATCAAGGATACCCCACGAGGTGAGATTTTGCGTGGAGCCCCAGATCTTTGTCGATTGACAGTCATTTTGTACTTCTTCCATTTTCTTACTATGGCACCAACAGTTGTCTCCTTCTCGCCCAGCGTCTTACTGATGGTTTTGTAGCCCATTCCAGCCTTGTGCAGGTGTATGATCTTGTCCCTGACATCCTTAGACAGCTCCTTGCTCTTGGCCATTTTGTAGAGGTTAGAGTCTGACTGATTCACTGAGTCTGTGGACAGGTGTCTTTCATACAGGTGACCATTGCCGACAGCTGTCTGTCATGCAGGTAACGAGTTGATTTGGAGCATCTACCTGGTCTGTAGGGGCCAGATCTCTTACTGGTTGGTGGGGGATCAAATACTTATTTCCCTCTGCAGAATGCAAATAAATTCATATACTTTCCACAATATGATTTTCCGGATTTAATTTGTGATGTGCTATCTCTCACTGTTACCAATAACCTACCCTTCAATTATGGGCTGCTCATGTCTTTGTCAGTGGGCAAACTTACAAAATCAGCAAGGGATCAAATACTTATTTCCCCCACTGTATATAGATATATATATAGATATATATATAGAGAGAGATACAGTGCGTTTTTCTAGCAAAAAAGGTGCCAGTACACAAATGCAAGGCCACCCTTCAGGGATGGGGTGATCACTGAGGGACTCACCCCACAATAGCCAGGCCCTTGACCAGTCACAGAATCTATGACAAGGCAGAATTGGTGTGTAATGGATTCTTTCATTAAAACTTGGGATCCATGGGTCAATTTTAGCAGACACTGGAAAAGGTGCTGGTACTCAGTACCCCCAGGTAACCCCTCAAAAAAAAGCCCTGTAGATATATATAGATAGATATACACACACACACACACATTTTATTATTTTGTGCCATGACAATTTATCAGCCTTTCTGGCTTCTAAAAGATCAACTGTAAAGAGGTCCTGATGCATCCTTAGTTGTGGCTAGGTCTTTAAATAGCTAGCTCTCTTCTTATACCTACTCCAGAACTTTAAATGGACACAATTTTTCCTTTTGCTTTGGTAGTTTTAATTGTTTATGTTGGAATCTTGAATCCCCATTATAGTGAACTATAGAGATTTTAAGAGGATTTCGCCTGATGTTTACTTTGATGTGTTACTTTCTTACTCCCCTGTTTATTAAGCCGTGCTAGCGGCTGCTGTGCGCTATTGCCAACAAAGCCCATTCACTTTGAATGGACTGTGCAGGCATTACCACGCGGCAGCCGCTAGTGTGGCTTATCAATGGGGGTTAATTTCGTTTTCTGTACAAGTATGCTGCTTGATTTGTAATTTGAAATTGCATAAATAAAAAAACTAATTAAAAAAAGATGTACAAAGCAATTGTTTTTCTGAAGCAACAAAGAAAAGAGAAGATTGTAAGATTAGAGAGAGATTTTAGTGATGGGAAGTGTAGAGTATTCTTTCAGGGAAGTTCTCCACCACAGTGATATTTGTATTTCACAGAAGGTTTGGTAACTTTCTAATCTTTCTGGCTCTGCTCAGATTTTAGGCCATTCTACACAAGGATGTCATTTTGTTGGGAGCTAGTTAACTGGCAGAAACAGCTAAAGGAGGTTGTATATGATGGAATTTTGGCTGTCTTTCCACCTTATCTTTCAAGTTATAGTGTAGATATTACTCTTCGAAAATAAAGTTAGCTAACTATAACTATTACTATTATTGCTTCAAAAGTTAAGGGCCTATTTCCTAAAGTGCAGTAAGCAGTTAACCTGTGAATTAGGATATGATAACTATTAGTGCACAGTGGTGGTAACAATTATTATACTCCCATGATACTCAGCATGTGCTAATTCACATGCTAACTGCATACTATGGAAGGGGGCAGGAAATGGGTGGATTATGAGCATAGACAGCATCTTCAGTTACTGCTGCAGATAGTCTGAATACACCTATTAGGGATGCACTTATCATGACTATTGCAGCTAAAAAGAACTCTCCATCACTGACACCATCCCACCATCTCTAATATAAAATTGCACCACTCCATGGTAGTCTCACATTACTTTGCTTGGGGTCAAGCTGTCAAATAAGAGGTACAAGTTTTTGCTATCTTTACATAAGTACATAAGTATTGCCACACTGGGACAGACCAAAAGTCAATCAAGCCCAGTTTCCTGTTTCCAACAGTGGCCAATCCAGGTCACAAATACCTGACAAGATCCCAGAAAAGCTCAATATATTTTATGATGCTTATCCCAGAAATAAGCAGTGGATTTTCCCAAGTCAATTTAATACTGGTCTATGGACTTTTCCTTTAGGAAGCCATCCAGACCCTTTTTAAACCCCACTAAGCTAACCGCCTTTACCACATTCTCTAGCAACGAATTCCAGAGTTTAATTACACGTTGAGTGAAGAAACATTCTCCGAGGACAAGCAGGCTGCTTGTTCTCACTGATGGGTGACGTCCGCGGCAGCCCCTCCAATCGGAATCTTCACTAGCAAAAGCCTTTGCTAGCCCTCGCGCGCCGATGTGCACCGCGCATGCGCAGCCGTCTTCCCGCCCGAAACCGGCTTGGGCCGGCCAGTCTTCTTTTCTCCGCGCTCGGTACGGTTGTGTTTACCGTTCGTGCCCCGGAAAGTCGACCTCGCGCGTCGTTTTTCGACATTTTCTGTGAGAAATCCAGAAATCCTTTTTTCCTTCCTCTACTGCGAGTGTTTTCGCTCCGTTAAGTTTTCTTTCGTCGTCGGGGTAGGCCTTACTTAGGCCTCGGTCGAAATTTCCCCTTTTTTCTGTGCCAAATTTCGCCATTTCGTCTTTCGATTTCGCCGGCGTGATTTTTCCGCCCATGACATCGAAGCCTTCCAGCGGCTTCAAGAAGTGCACCCAGTGCGCCCGGGTAATCTCGCTCACTGACAGGCACGCGTCGTGTCTTCAGTGTCTGGGGGCTGGGCACCGCCCTCAGGCCTGTAGTCTGTGTTCCCTTTTGCAAAGGCGGACTCAGGTAGCGAGGTTAGCCCAGTGGAACGTTTTGTTCTCGGGCTCTTCGTCGGCATCGGCACCGGGGGTATCGAGTGCATCGACGTCTTCAGCGTCCAGACCTTCAACCTCGGCGGCCAGTGCATCGAGGCATCGGCCCTCTGCATCGGCGCCGAGACATCGGATAGCTGCATCGACGTCGGTGGTACCGGGACCTCGTCTGCTGATGTCGTCGGACGGTGGTGCTTCGTCTGGAGTGCAGGTGAGGGCTGTCCATTCCCCTAATGGTGGCGGTGAGCCTTCGGGTGGGTCTCCCCCTACCCTGAGGGCTCCTGCGGTACAGCCCCCCGAGACCGACCCTCTTCGGTCTCGGCCCCAAGGAAGCGATGGCTGGATTCTACGTCCTCCTCGTCGGTACCGGGAAGCTCCGGTGACATGCTTCGTCCCAAGAAGTCGAAGAAGCATCGTCACCGGTCCCCTTCCCGTGTCGGTACCGAGAGCTCTGGGTCGCCGAAGGAGTCGGCACCCAGCAGGCATCGACGCCGAGAGGACCGCTCACCCTCTGTTCAGGAGGTGTCGATGCGCTCCACTCTGGACAGCCCGGAACAGCCTCCACGCCCGGAACAGGTTCTGACGTCGACGCCTGCATCGACCTCCATGCCTTTCTCTGCAGCCGCTCTGAACGAGAGCCTCCGGGCCGTCCTCCCAGAGATTCTGGGAGAGCTGTTGCGCCCTACCCCTCCGGTACCGGCGGTGCTTGCGCCACCGGTACCGTCGAGCGTGGCGCCGGCTGGCCCATCGCCCGAGGTGAGGTGTCCGGCGTCGGTGCCGCGTGCGGTACCGGCTGCCGTCGCCTCCCAGGAAGGCTCCCCGACTACGTCGGCGGAGGGAGCTTCGCCGATGCGGGCGAGGGAGTCTACCTCTCGACGCCCCCATCGTGGACGTGGCTCCACGGAGTCGAGTCGGGCTCGGTTGCAGACACAGGTTCGTGAACTTGTGTCTGACACCGAGGGTGAGGCCTCGTGGGAAGAGGAAGAAGACCCCAGATATTTCTCTGACGAGGAGTCTGAGGGTCTTCCTTCCGATCCCACTCCCTCTCCTGAAAGGCAGCTTTCTCCTCCTGAGAGTCTGTCTTTCGCTTCCTTTGTCCGGGAGATGTCTACGGCCATCCCCTTCCCGGTGGTTGTGGAGGACGAGCCCAGGGCTGAAATGTTTGAGCTCCTGGACTATCCTTCTCCACCTAAGGAAGCGTCCACTGTTCCCTTGCATCATGTCCTCAAAAAGACATTGCTTGCGAACTGGACCAAACCTTTAACTAATCCCCACATCCCCAAGAAGATCGAGTCCCAGTACCGGATCCATGGGGACCCAGATCTGATGCGCACTCAGTTGCCTCATGATTCTGGAGTTGTGGATCTGGCCCTAAAGAAGGCTAAGAGTTCTAGGGAGCATGCTTCGGCGCCCCCGGGCAAGGACTCTAGAACCTTAGACTCCTTTGGGAGGAAGGCCTACCATTCTTCTATGCTCGTGGCCAAAATCCAGTCTTACCAGCTCTACACGAGCATACACATGCGGAACAATGTGCGGCAGTTGGCGGGCTTGGTTGATGCGCTCCCCCCTGAGCAAGCCAAGCCATTTCAGGAGGTGGTCAGGCAGCTGAAGGCGTGCAGAAAATTCCTGGCCAGAGGGGTGTATGACACCTTTGATGTTGCGTCCAGGGCCGCTGCTCAAGGTGTGGTGATGCGCAGGCTCTCATGGCTGCGTGCCTCCGACCTGGAGAATAGAATCCAGCAGCGGATTGCGGACTCGCCTTGCCATGCGGATAACATTTTTGGAGAGAAAGTCGAACAGGTGGTAGAGCAGCTCCATCAGCGGGACACCGCATTCGACAAGTTCTCCCGCCGGCAGCCTTCAGCCTCTACCTCTACAGGTAGAAGATTTTTTGGGGGAAGGAAGACTGTTCCCTACTCTTCTGGCAAGCGTAGGTACAATCCTCCTTCTCGACAGCCTGCGGCCCAGGCTAAGCCCCAGCGCACTCGCTCTCGTCAGCAGCGTGCGACCCAGCAAGGCCCCTCGGCTCCCCAGCAAAAGCAAGGGGCGAGCTTTTGACTGGCTCCAGCAGAGCATAGCCGACATCCAAGTGTCAGTGCCGGGCGACCTGCCAGTCGGAGGGAGGTTGAAAGCTTTTCACCAAAGGTGGCCTCTCATAACCTCCGATCAGTGGGTTCTGCAAATAGTCCGGCAAGGATACACCCTCAATTTGGCCTCAAAACCTCCAAATTGTCCACCGGGAGCTCAGTCTTATAGCTTCCAGCACAAGCAGGTACTTGCAGAGGAACTCTCCGCCCTTCTCAGCGCCAATGCGGTCGAGCCCGTGCCATCCGGGCAAGAAGGGCTGGGATTCTATTCCAGGTACTTCCTTGTGGAAAAGAAAACAGGGGGGATGCGTCCCATCCTAGACCTAAGGGCCCTGAACAAATATCTGGTCAAAGAAAAGTTCAGGATGCTTTCCCTGGGCACCCTACTACCCATGATTCAGGAAAACGATTGGCTATGCTCTCTGGACTTGAAGGATGCCTACACACACATCCCGATACTGCCAGCTCACAGACAGTATCTGCGATTTCAGCTGGGCACACGTCATTTCCAGTACTGTGTGCTACCCTTTGGGCTCGCCTCTGCGCCCAGGGTGTTCACAAAGTGCTTGGCTGTAGTAGCAGCGGCACTTCGCAGGCTGGGGGTGCACGTGTTCCCATATCTCGACGATTGGCTGGTGAAGAACACATCCGAGGCAGGAGCCCTGCAGTCCATGCAGATGACTATTCGCCTCCTGGAGCTACTGGGGTTTGTGATAAATTATCCAAAGTCCCATCTTCTCCCAGTACAGAGACTCAAATTCATAGGAGCTCTGCTGGATTCTCGGACGGCTCGCTTCTCTTCCAGGCTTCAGGCCCACGGCAGACTGGCATCGGATGCCTTCCTCCTGGATTGGGGGGAGGGTCTGCTGTATGCTTATCCTCCCATTCCTCTGGTGGGGAAGACTTTGTTGAAACTCAAGCAAGACCGAGGCACCATGATTCTGATTGCTCCTTTTTGGCTGCGTCAGATCTGGTTCCCTCTTCTTCTGGAGTTGTCCTCCGAAGAACCCTGGAGATTGGAGTGTTTTCCGACCCTCATCACACAGGACGAAGGGGCGCTTCTGCATCCCAACCTCCGGTCCCTGGCTCTCACGGCCTGGATGTTGAGAGCGTAGACTTTGCCTCTTTGGGTCTGTCAGAGGGTGTCTCCCGCATCTTGCTTGCTTCCAGGAAAGATTCCACTAAGAGGAGTTACTTCTTTTTATGGAGGAGGTTTGCCGTATGGTTTGACAGCAAGGCCCTAGATCCTCGCTCTTGTCCTACACAGACCCTGCTTGAATACCTTCTGCACCTGTCTGAGTCTGGTCTCAAGACCAACTCTGTAAGGGTTCACCTTAGTGCAATCAGTGCATACCATTACCGTGTGGAAGGTAAGCCGATCTCAGGACAGCCTTTAGTTGTTCGCTTCATGAGAGGTTTGCTTTTGTCAAAGCCCCCTATCAAACCTCCTACAGTGTCATGGGATCTCAATGTCGTTCTCACCCAGCTGATGAAACCTCCTTTTGAGCCACTGAATTCCTGCCATCTGAAGTATTTGACCTGGAAGGTCATTTTCTTGGTGGCAGTTACTTCAGCTCGTAGAGTCAGTGAGCTTCAGGCCCTGGTAGCCCAGGCCCCTTACACCAAATTTCATCATAACAGAGTAGTCCTCCGCACTCACCCTAAGTTCTTGCCAAAGGTCGTGTCGGAGTTCCATCTGAACCAGTCAATTGTCTTGCCAACATTCTTTCCCCGTCCTCATTCCTGCCCTGCTGAACGTCAGCTGCACACATTGGACTGCAAGAGAGCATTGGCCTTCTATCTGGAGCGGACACAGCCCAACAGACAGTCCGCCCAATTGTTTGTTTCTTTTGATCCCAATAGGAGGGGAGTGGCTGTGGGGAAACGCACCATATCCAATTGGCTAGCAGATTGCATTTCCTTCACTTACGCCCAGGCGGGGCTGGCTCTTGAGGGTCATGTCACGGCTCATAATGTTAGAGCCATGGCAGCGTCGGTAGCCCACTTGAAGTCAGCCTCTATTGAAGAAATTTGCAAAGCTGCGACGTGGTCATCTGTCCACACATTCACATCTCATTACTGCCTGCAGCAGGATACCCGACGCGACAGTCGGTTCGGGCAGTCAGTTCTTCAGAACCTGTTTGGGCTTTAGGATCCAACTCCACCCCCCGAGGGCCCTGTTTGTTCTGTTCCAGGCTCTACTCTCAGTTAGTTGGTAAATTTTTTAGGTCAATCTCAGTTATGTCCTCGCCGTTGCGAGGCCCAATTGACTATGGTGGTTGTTTTGAGTGAGCCTGGGGGCTAGGGATACCCCATCAGTGAGAACAAGCAGCCTGCTTGTCCTCGGAGAAAGCGAATGCTACATACCTGTAGAAGGTATTCTCCGAGGACAGCAGGCTGATTGTTCTCACAAACCCGCCCGCCTCCCCTTTGGAGTTGTGTCTTCCCTTGTTTTTGTTTTGCTACACATGAGACTGGCCGGCCCAAGCCGGTTTCGGGCGGGAAGACGGCCGCGCATGCGCGGTGCGCATGGGCGCGCGAGGGCTAGCAAAGGCTTTTGCTAGTGAAGATTCCGATTGGAGGGGCTGCCGCGGACGTCACCCATCAGTGAGAACAATCAGCCTGCTGTCCTCGGAGAATACCTTCTACAGGTATGTAGCATTCGCTTTTTCTCAGATTCATATTAAATTTACTACTTTGTAGCTTCATCACATGCCCCCTAGTCCTAGTATTTTTGGAAAGAGTAAACAAACAATTCACGTCTACCTATTCCACTCCACTCATTATGTTATAGACTTCTATCATATCTCCCCTCAGCCGTCGCTTCTCCAAGCTGAAGAACCCTAGACGCTTCAGCCTTTCCTCACAGGGAAGTCGTCCCATTACCTTTATCATTTTCGTCGCCCTTCTCTGTACCATTTCTAATTCCACTATATCTTTTTTGAAATGCGGCAACCAGAATTGAACTCAATACTCGAAATGCGGTCGCACCATGGACCGATACAAAGGCATTATAACGTTCTCACTTTTGTTTTCCATTTCTTTCTTAATAATACCTAACATTCTATTTGCTTTCTTAGCAGCCGCAGCACACTGAGTAGAGCATATCAACGTATCATCAACAATGACACTGAGATCCCTTTCTTGGTCGGTGACTCCTAACATGGAACCTTGAATTATGTAGCTATAGTTCAGGTTCCTGTTTCCCACATGCATCACTTTGCACTTGCTCACATTAAACATCATCTGCCATTTAGATGCCCAGTCTCGTAAGGTCCTCTTATAATTTTTCACAATCCTTTTGCGATTTAACAACTTTGAATAACTTTGTGTTGTCAGCAAATTTAATTACCTCACTAGTTACTCCCATCTCTAAATCATTTATAAATATGTTAAAAAGCAGCGGGCCCAGCACAGACCCCTGAGGAACCCAACTATCTACTGTTCTCCATTGAGAGTACAGACCATTTAACCCTACTCTCTGTTTTCTATCCTTTAACCAGTTTTTAATCCACAATAGGGCACTACCTTCTATCCCATGACTCTCCAGTTTCCTCTGGAGTCTTTCATGAGATACTTTGTCAAACGCCTTTTGAAAATCTAGATACACAATATCAACCAGCTCGCCTTTATCCACATGTTTGTTCACCCCTTCAAAGAAATGTAATAGATTGGTGAGGCAAGATTTCCCTTCACTAAATCCATGCTGGCTTTGTCTCATCAATCCATGCTGTTGAATATGCGCTGTAATTTTGTTCTTTATAATAGTCTCTACTATATTTTGCAGAACATAAAACTGAAATCAATTATTATCCCGTAGTAGTGAGTTTGATGGTACAATTCATTTTCTTTTTTGATGATTTACAAATAACAATATCAAAAAGCATCTTGACAAAGCAAATAAACAAGCTTAAATAAGAAGAAAAAAAGGAAGCATATTGAAATTTAGCAATTTCTTTAGCTCATTTCGACTAAAGGTAATTGAGGTGCATGGCGTATACAACAGATGGAATTGATGACAATCAGTACAAACTTAAAAGAA
Organism: Microcaecilia unicolor; assembly: GCF_901765095.1. Taxonomy (NCBI): domain Eukaryota; kingdom Metazoa; phylum Chordata; class Amphibia; order Gymnophiona; family Siphonopidae; genus Microcaecilia; species Microcaecilia unicolor. The sequence goes on along the minus strand of NC_044031.1, from coordinate 230,146,431 downwards.
ATATAATTACACTATTAAACTAAGAAATAAAAAGAAAAACCATGCAAACCGAATAAAATAATAATACTAGTCTTGCATGTCTTCCAAACCATACAGGTTAAGTTGGAGGTAGATTCTGATGACACCTTACTATCTAATAAAACCTTTAAGTATGCTGGATCATAAAATACATAAACATCATTCTGAAACTTCACCGCACAACTACAAGGAAAACTGCTCCCAAACCGAGAGATTTGGATGTAGTAGAAGCTCCTTCCAATGCCTTTAAGTAATTTTAGATAAATCAGGAAAAGCCCATATCTTATGGCCAAAGAACAATGCTTCTGTGTATCAGTAATAGAGCTTCAAAATCTAATTCCTATTATATTCTAAAGCAAATGTGACAAAGTTGTCTGCATCTACTATTTTCAAAGATGTTTCCAGAAGCTCCATTGCATTTAAACTATCAGGTGACAAATGTTCCAAATTCCTTTTGTCTAAGTCCTTCTAACCTCTGTTAGAGAAAGCTGGCAAATATACCATCCTGGATACTTGAGGAATAGATTTAGCTGGTATCTTTAAAAACCTCCTGAAAATATCTACAAAGTAAATCCACTGAAGATAAAGCCAAAAATCTTTGGAAAATTCAGTAACCGCAAATTAAAATCTCTTAACTTGATTATCCAACATTTCTATTTTCTTGTAGACCACTAATTGATCTTAAACCATTATTGATATTGTATCTTTCTGTTCTAATTCCATAGCTTTAACTTCTTTTTGAGCCAAGCGTTGGGCATTTTGTATCCCTTAGACATTTAGGTCTCCCAAAATGCCCAAAACTTGTTCAAACTTTGAATTCACAGATTTATCCAATGCATGTATAGCCGATAGCATTGCCATTGAAGCTTCAGCCAGTGGTGATAACATAATAGATTGAAAGCTGCCTACCTCCCTCTGGGGTTCTCCACTTTCCTGTAATCTCTGCCCAAAACTGAGTGATGATCCCAAGACTCCTGCAGCTCCTCCAGCCTGATTAGTTGGTAATTTGGACTCTTGCCTGGGCGCTTCCCCCACTGTGAGCTGGACCATTCTCTGTGATCTGACCAAGCACTGCATCACACAGGAGAGAACCCAGAAGCTCTTGAGGCTGACACCAATTGGGGTTGAGAGAGACCTCTGCCTCTCTTGCAGCAAGGATCCAGTCCAACAATGCTTTGTCCCAAGCCTTTCTCTGCTTGCAAGCATACAAGAAAGTCAATCTTAGTCTGTATAAGTGATGGGGGCTCAGTTGGGTATGAGGGATACCTGAACATTTCCCTTTTACTTTTTAGACATCAAAGTTGTAAAGAGAAACAAGAAAAAGGCAAAATAGATAAGAAGAAAATGCTGCACACTAGCAGTTGTCTGGGACCAAATTGGCCATGCTCCCAGTGTGGCCACAGTTAATTTTTTTGCAGACCAATAAATTGTTGATTTACTAACCTGGTGGCCAGAAAAATAGTTGGCCCATATTTAATCCCTCATTAGTATAAGAAAAAAAAAACCTGTTAGTTAAACCGAGTCAAAGGGATTTAGAATGTTTTGCCTAGTACTGCATGGTCATATGGGAAGGAGTCTTCTTTCTGCTGTAAGACTTCTTTTGACTTCGTCACTGGTCTAGACTTTTGACCACACATCTTCTTCAGCTATGTATCTTCTATCCTGTGATTCTCTTCTAGATAACTTATTTGCTTAATTACTTATTGATAAAATAGTAGGTAGAAGTTTTTAATAGTTTGAGCAGTGTCTATACTGATGAAACTCATCCATTATATATGTGCTAACTGAATAGCAAACAGTAATTTGTGGGCAAGCTTTTTAATGACATGCTCTTACAATATGCTAGAAACAAAACCTGTTTTTAGCTGACGGTAGCTCTTTTAATTCCCAAAGATCCCAGTAACCCTTTTTTGTATAAGCATTGCTCATGGAAATGTTTCTAACCCCTCTGTGTGTTTATCTCTGTTTTCTTATCCTGCTTGACCCGTTCAGATAAATGGCCTCCCTGCCAGAAAATGGTGGAGATGGAGAGCACAGCTTTGTAGTGACATTACTGCCTATAAGTCATGAGGTAGTGTGCTAGTATTTTCTGTCTCTAGCAGGTGGTGGCACATGTTTGGGTCTAGCAGGGTAGAACTCCTTGGGCCTATTTGACGTGTGTAGGAAGGAATTGCTGGGGGGTGGGGTAGTAATATTTTGCATTACCTAACAGAGCTTCTTTCTGTGGAATAGCTAATAACAAGAAGGGTGACACTGATGAGAAATCACCTTATATATAATGGGATACAGCATAGATCAGTGTAAGGAACAAGTAGATTGATGTAAGGAAACTTTTAAAGCATCAATAGGCTTTCATTTCCCCATAAAAATTAACATACAAAAAATGTCAGCTTCTAGTATCATCTCAGTAACAGCAATATAAACCCTCTCAGTCCTAGGTATTTTTATCGTTTATTTAGGTCTTATTGTATGTACCACCTTGGTTGCAGAGTAAGTCCAAGCGGTTTATAAAATAATTAAACACTAAAATTTAAATTCTGGAAAGAGCTGTATTGTGTAATAGGAAAGAAACATTCACTCCAAGAACATTCATACCTTAAATAATTCCTTTTAAAACAACTACTGTGTCTCCGCTGTGGTCTCATTACCTCCGCATCACCCCCACATAATAAACACAATAGAAGTTACCTATATGAAACTCTTCCAAAGGCCACATTTTAAAAAATATGTTTTAAGGGCAGCCCTGAAATCCACGAGTGAAGATTCAGAGTGCAGAGCAAGTGGCAAGCTATTCTACAGAGTGGGGCTAAGAAGAGAAACGCTGGTTTTCTCATTTCTTCCCATTGTGCATGCTAGGGACCTGGAAGCATCAACCTATGGTCATTCAGAGATCACAAACAGCCTGTCAGCATGTAGGGAATAGTTAAAGAAGCAAGATAGCTGGACTTTCCAATATGACAGGCCTTGTGAGTCAAAATTAAGATCTTAAATTTAATTCTATATTCTGTTGGCAGTCTGTGGAGGTGCATCAAAAGTGGTGTTACATGAGCCTTCCATGCAGCCCTACAGAGAAATCTTGCTGCCATATATTGCAGGGCCTTTCTTTGAAGAGGTGAACAAACATGTGAATAAAGGTGAGCCGATCGATATTGTGTATCTGGATTTTCAAAAGGGATTATTTCTTTGAAGGGGTGAACAAACGTAGATAAAGGTGAGCTGGTCGATATTGTGTATCTGGATTTTCAATAGGCGTTTGACAAAGTACCTCATGAAAGACTCCTGTGGAAATTTGAAAGTCATAGGATAGGAGGTAGTGTTCTATTGTGGAATAAAAACTGGTTAAAAGATAGAAAAGAGAGAGTAGGGTTAAATGGTCAGTATTCTCAGTGGAGAAGGGTAGATAGGTTCCGCAGGGTCAGTACTGGGACCGCTGCTTTTTAACAGATTTATAAATGATCCAGATGTGGGAATAACTAGTGAAGTATTTAAATTTGCTGACGACACAAAGTTATTCAAAGCTGTTAAATCGCAAGAGGATTGTGACAAATTGTAAGATGACCTTACGAGACTGGGAGACTGAGCATCCAAATGGCAGATGACATTTATTGTGAGCAAGTGCAAAGTGATGCATGTGGGAAAGAAGAACCCAGACTATAGCTACATGATACAAGATTCCACATTAGGAGTCACTGACCAAGAAAAGGATCTAGGTGTCATTGTTGACAGCACGTTGAAACCCTCTGCTCAGTGTGCAGCAGCGGTGAAGAAGCAAATAGAATGTTAGATATTATTAGGAAAGGAATGCAAAACAAAAGTGAGGATGTTATAATGCCCTTGTAACGCTCCACGGTTCGACTGCACCTCTAATACTGTGTGCATTTCTGGTCACTGCATCTCAAAAAAGATATAGTGGAATTAGAAAAGGTTCAGAGAAGGGTGACGAAAATGATAAAGGGGATGGGACAACCTCCCTATGAGGAAAGGCTAAAGCAGCTAGGGCTCTTCAGCTTGGAGAAAAGATGGCTGAGGGGAGATATGACTCTACTCTATGACTCCTCACTACCTCTCATATCTCCCTACATTCCTTCCCGTGAACTCCGCTCTCTAAACAAATCTCTCTTGTTGTCACCCTTCTCTTCTACCGCTAACTCCAGACCGTTCCTTTTGTCTTGCGGCACCTTATGCCTGGAACTGTCTTCCTGAACCCATACAACTAGCTCCTTCTTTACCTGTTTTTAAATCTATGCTCAAAACTCACCTTTTCACTTCTGCCTTTGGCTCCTAACCGTCACTCATTTGCCCTCCTCCCTGTTCCTCTCTACCCTATAATTCCCTTCCCTTGCCTGTAATGTCTCGTCTGTCTGTTTCTACCTAGATTGTAAGCTCTTTGAGCAGGGACTGTCTCTCTCTATGTCAAGTGTTCAGCGCTGCGTGCGTCTGGTAGCACTATATAAATGCTAATAGTAGTATATGATAGAGGTCTATAAAATAATGAGTGGAGTAGAATGGGTAGACATGAATCACTTGTTTACTCTTTCCAAAAATACTAGGACTAGGGGGCATGCAATGAAGCCACAAAGTAGTAAATTTAAAACAAATCGGAGAAAATATTTCTTCACGCCATGTGTAATTAAACTCTGGAATTTGTTGCCAGAGAATGTGGTAAAAGCAGTTAGCTTAGTGGGGTTTAAAAAAGGTTTGGATAACTTCCTAAAAGAAAAGTCCATAAACCATAAGATGGACTTTTTTTTTTGTTACATTTGTACCCCGCGCTTTCCCACTCATGGCAGGCTCAATGCGGCTTACATGGGGCAATGGAGGGTTAAGTGACTTGCCCAGAGTCACAAGGAGCTGCCTGTGCCTGAAGTGGGAATCAAACTCAGTTCCTCAGTTCCCCAGGACCAAAGTCCACCACCCTAACCACCAGGCCACTCCTCCACTGCTTATTTCTAGGATAAGCAGCATAAAATGTATTGTACTGTTTTGTGATCTTGCCAGGTACTTTTGACCTGGATTGGACACTGATGTAAACAGGATTACTGGGTTTGATGGAACTTCGGTCTGTCCCAGTATGACACCGCTTATGTTCTTATGTATGTTTGAGATTTTCCCTTGTAGTATATGCATAACTGATATTACAGTAATCGTAAGGAGAATTTAGAAATGCATAACATAATACAAGCAGACTATCATGATCAAGGTAGTTTCTGATAGCCCATAGTTGTCTTAAGGCATAAAAATGAGTCATAACCACATTTCATATCTGTTGTGTAAAGGACAATGCAGAGTTCAAAATAAGTGCCAAGTATTTAAAACAGGGGGTGGCTTGAACTGGTTGGCCAAACAAAATAGGAGATACCGATGGTTGGGGGGAGGGGGGATATAGCCAGTAATTCAGCATGCTGTGAAATAATAGAAACCTCTTCCAAAAAAAAAAAGGCACTTGGGACACTAGAGCAAATCTACCATTACAGCACTAACTTCCAAATCTCACACAACAAGGATTCTAACTAGGAAATGGAAGTACGGTAGATATTGCTGTGAGCACTAGATCATCAGTACACCTATTAGGAAAACTGAAACAAAGACAGATTATTATACATTCTTACAGAGGAACTCTCTGTTAACAGACTATCCAGCTTTGACAGACAGAAAACAGACAGACCCTCAACAAATAAAAATTAAATGGTCAAAAAGTGAAAATAGAAATATACATACAAAAATTAAACTGAAACACCAAGAAGCCAGACACTGTATGCAGTACAACACTAGAGATCTATTTCTTTCTGTATTGTGTAAAATATAAAAACAGCAGATGTCAAGTGTTGTATTGCGTGGGGAGGGCAACCAGACCAGAGAGGACCCCAAGTCTGCCCGAAACTGAAAGGGACATTACCTGTTAATAGGCTTTGGCATCCTTGCTCAAATTTCTGCCCTTCTCCCTAGCCATATCTATCACTGCCCCTGGCAGATGCATATTCTAAAAACTGACATATTCCAGTCACTAAATAGAAAACAAAATTCTTTTTCTCTCTACATTTGCTTTCTGGCCTTGTTATTTTCCTAAATGTGTTGGTCGTGGGCTCTGGTTTCTGCTTTGCTTCACCTTCTCTTAAATCTCTTTCAAGGGTCTCCTGTCTATTTGCTATTTCTCTGTCTTCCACTTAACTTTCTCCCCAGACCTATCTCTAATACCTATCCCTTTGTTTCAACTTTCTTCTGGTTATTTTTCTATTTATCTATACAGATTTTTACTCCTCCATCTTAACAACCAGTCTTAGTCTTCAATCTCCCTCTTTTTACCTTCAGCTTTCCATTTCTTTTCTTCACCTCATCGTATTTTTCCATTCCCCATCAATCTCACCATCTTCAGTCTTTCACTAGTTCCCTCTTTTCTCTCTTTCCTACTTCCCCCATGTCTAGCATATCCCCTCTCTCCTCATCCCCATGTCCAGCATCCTCTCTCTCGCTCTCTCTAGTCCTCTATTCCCATGTTCAACATCCCCTCTCTATCACCTTAGTCCCTAACCCGCATATCCAGCATCCTCTCTCTGTCACCCTAGTACCCTGTTTGTGTCCACCATCCCAGACACATTTCTTTCCTTAGTCCCACCTCCCCCCCCCCCCCCCCCGTGCTTATAGTCCAGAATTTCCTATCTGTCTCCCTATTTCTGCTCCCTCTTTTGTAGTCCAGCAGTTGTCCTCACCTGTGTCCCTATCCCCTCCTAGCCACAGCTTTAGATCATTCTAACATGGTGCCCTCTTCTCACACCCTATCATACACCAACACTTACTGTCCTCTTTCTCATCTCCTAGTCCACCATATCTCCACTTTGTCAATGTATTCCCCCTCCCATGTTCATCATCCCTTTCACTCCAACATGGTCATCATTCTTTTCTCTTGCTCCTCTTTTCAGCTCCAGCTTTAGCTCCAGTCAGATCTGTCCACAGCCCAATTGGTCCAGCTTCTCACTCCCTGCCACAGTTCTTCCTGCTTACCAGGTAGGTAGGCTGAGAGAACAAGAAAGCAATACAGTCTACAATGCATGGGAACATGCAAGCCACACAGCCCACTGCAAAACCTCTTCCAGCCCTGACAGCATTTGAAATCTCTGATGTGTCCCAGCCCCCAAAGAAAGTGTATGTCAAAAGGTGCAGGACACACTAGAATTCAACTGCTCTCACAGCAAGAAGAGGTCCTGTGTCAGGCCATGTAGCATTCACATTACTGATAGCTGTAGGCTGTATTGCTTTCTTATTTTGTCAGCCTACCTAGTAAGTTGGAGGAACTGCGATAGGAAGGTTTATGCTGGATCCGATGGTAGAGGGGAATAGCAGTGGTAGCAGGCAGCAGCAAGTGGCTAAGAAATCTGGGGATGATTGGGGCCAGCGTTTTGAGCATGTCAGACAGCTTGAAGAGGAGCTGCCTTGCCAATATGTGGGCATGACCTTATTGAGATTGGGACCGCAGGCTGGTAGTAGTGGGGAATGTGGGCACGCGGTCCTCTGTGCACAGGAAGCAGCCAGAGCGAGAAGAGGTTCACGCCACTGCAGGAGGGGAGGCATGGGAGTCTGAAGCTGTGGCCATTTGGAAAGAGCCACATGTCTCCCTGATGAGGCTGAAATTGCCCTGTGAGCTGTATTCTCAAGTCCTCACTGCAGAGAGTGGAGGCTGAAGGTGGCTCCTGGAGAAGTGCTGAGGCTCTGGATGGCCCCACAGTGTTTTCCTTAGAGTTTGATTATGCACCATGCTTTTTGCCAGATACAGAAGCAGGGTGCCTGTCTAGTGCCTTCACTTGGAGGCTGTAGCAGAAGTGTGACTCAGCAGGAGAAGGCCCTGATCCCCAAGGTGGTAAAGGGTTGTTGGGGGTCTGAATTGGTCAAGGAGCTCCTACCCATGGGGCTGATTAGGTTGCGGAGCCAGATGATGATCTTTCCCAACTTAGGTCCCCTGGAGGAGGGCAGGCTGTCTTAAGGCAGGGAAGAGTCTTCCATAAAGTGGAACTGGCCATCCTGATTTCTCATGTCTTGGAGGTGCTGCAGAATTTAGGTCCAGCAGGGTTTGGAGCTGGTGGACAGTGACCCTGACTTGGAAGATCTGTGCAAGCTGCTCAAAACCTTCTTGTCACTTCAGTTTTCAGACCTTGGTCTCAAGAATTCTAAGACACTAGGTAGGCATTACCCATTTCCAGGTGTAGAGAGAAGGAGGACTCTTTTCATATTTCTAGAGGGGATGTCCCAGTGGCTGCTGTCACATGCAAGACTACTGTCACTGTTGAAACCAATATAGTACTGAAGCATTTGCAGGACTGTCAGATTGAAGCTCTCTTGAAACAATCCTTTACCTCCTTGGTGAGTGTCATTCAAGTAGCTGTCTGTGGTGGCTATCCAGCTCAAAATCGAAAGTGATCGCCGGTCATTTCCTGACACAAATCGGGAGATGGCCGGCGATCTCAGAAAAGCGGCGAAATCGGTATAATCGAAAGCTGCTTTTTTTGACAGCATCGTCGCTTTCCCGTCGCCTCGCCGGCGAAAGTTCAAAGGGGCGTGTCGGCGTTGAAGCGAAGGCGGGACATGGGCGGGTATGGGCGTGGCTACCAGATAGCCGGCTTTCGTCGATAATGGGAAAAAAACGGCCTTAAGCAGTATTTCGCCGGGTTTACTTGGTCCTTTTATTTTCACAACCAAGCCTCAAAAAGGTGCCCCAACTCACCAGATGACCACTGGAGGGAATGGGGGATGACCTCCCCATACTCCCCCAGTGGTCAGCAACCCCCTCCCATACTAAAAAAATAAAAATAAAAACCTTTTTTGCCAGCCTGTATGCCAGCCTCAAATGCCGTACCCACCTCCATGACAGCAGAATGTGTTCTATCCTCTGACAGCCTTTCCCTGGTTGTGATTTGGCTCTGGGGTGAGTGTGACACCTTTTCTGTTAGGTGCACTGCAGAGTCACATCAGCAATGCATTGTGGTGAGTGTAGGGTAGTGGGCTCTACTCCCATGGTGCTTTTCCCCCTGCTAACTGGGTCAGAGTGTGCCCCGTTTTGTTTCCTGTTGTAGTCCATGCGGTAGTGGCCATTTTTGTAACACAGTTTTAGATCCCTTTTCTGTGTTACCCACGTCAGAGAATGTAGTTCTTACCTTGAATGGTGCTGAAAAAGGGCATTGTACACCATTGTGCCAGCTCTGACCTACTGCTAATCTTAGTACCAGGGGACTCTTTGCCAGTGGGGCACAACCTCTGATCTGCAGTTAACTGTGAGTGAACGTGGTTATTTCAAGAAAGGACTTTTTCAGAGAGATTAGTCTTCAGGTGTGAACTGGTGTGCCAAAGTTATACAGCAGCAATAAGTCCTAGAGGCTGAATGCAGGTCCCTGGAGCAGTTTTAGTGGGTGCAGTATATTTGTGGGTAGTGGGGTTTTTTTTTGGGGGGGGGGGGGGGGTTGGGGGCTCAGCTCCCAAAGTAAGGGAGCTATGCACGTGGGAGCTTTTCTGAAGTCCATCGCCAGTGACCCCTAGGGAGCCCGGTTGGTGTCCTGGCATGTCAGGGGGGCCAGTGCACTAAAAATGCTGGCTCCTCCTACGGCCAAATGCCTTGAATTTGGCCGGGGTTTGAGATGGCTGACATAACTTTCCATCATTGCTAAAAAACGAAGCCGGCCATCTCAAACTCCGGCCAAATGCAATGCATTTGGCTGGCCGGAACCATATTATCGAAACAAAAGATGGCCGGCCATCTTTTTCGAAAATACAGGTCTGGCCAGCTGTTTGCGGCGCCGCCAAAATACATTGCCGACCATGTATTTCGCAGGCACCGTTCTATTATGCCCCTCCACGTGACCCGTGCAGTTCCGAAATAGATTCAGCAACTTCAGGAGAGTGCAGAGATATTCTTGGAGTCAGGTGCTGTCATCATGGCCAATATCATGTATGATTTGGACTGGTGCTCTGCTCAGTCAATGTCTTCAGTGGTGACAGACGATGCATACACAGAAGAAGCAAATCCTCGCAGGATAGGAAATACGTAACACAACAGCGAAGATGACTCGAGAATAAGCAAACAAAGCTTTAGATGGTCTAAAAGTTTATTGTGGAACAAATGAGACTTGACACAGCTGTGATGCAAAAATATAAATAAATAATCATAATAAATACATTTAAAATAAACAAAAGGTAAAAAAAATAAATACAACATAAGGTCAAAAACATCAAAATGAACTTTGATTCAGTAATCCAGATCAACAACCATAATATCTAACAAACAGAATCACTTACAAATACAAAGATAAACAACATGTATATAATATAATAAAGCATATAAGTACCTCTTGGATTGTACTGAAGCATCCACTCTATATGACTGGCAAAAGGATATGTCAAAACAAAATGGGTCAAAAACATAATGTCAAAAGACATTGCATAATCACATGGTGTAAATGTGGACATACATAACATATCGCTCAAGTACTCATTGAATGTATGTCTATAGAATTGTCAAAACAAACTATCGTCAGAAAATGAGATCAAGGGTCATAACGCTATCGCTTCATGTAAGAGAGACATACATGACTGTAGAGAATAAAGCAAAAGTCACTCAAATCCTGGCAACATCACAAATTGATTCAACTGAACTAAAATGTAAAAGAACGATGTGACTATAATTTGAAAAAAGGTAAAACTTGCATGAATTGTGTGAATATTCACAAAAATGATACGGACCACCAAGTATCTACAATTCGGGACTATTTAGTGATGATAGCCCAGAGGCTCCTTTGGCTCTGGCATTGGGTGGCAAAGATTGCCTCAAAGTCGCTTCTGAGTAAACTTCATTTTAGTGGGTTGTCATCTTTTCAGGACAAGTTGGAAAAACTGGTCAAAGACAGAGTCTAAACCTCAAAAGATGCCAGAGGATAGGCCTCATTCTACTGCACGGGGCTTCAGAAACAAACTCCAAATATTTCCAGGCTGTAAGCATGTCGAGCTCTCAGTCCTCTCATTCCTTGGCTCAGGGGTAATTTTTTCAGGGTGTTAAGTTTTTCTCCGAGGACAAGCAGGCTGCTTGTTCTCACTGATGAGTGACGTCCGACGGCAGCCCCAGGATCGGAGATCTTCCTAGCAACAAAGTTTGCAAGCCCTCGCGCGCACCTGCGCGACCGTCTTCCCGCCCGTAGCGCAAGCATGCTCCTCAGTCTCTTTTTTTCCGCGGCTTGGGACGGCTGTTCTTCAGTTGTTCTGCGCCTCACGAGACCCCTCGCAGCGTTTTTGCTGCTTTTCGCGCTCTTTGGAGTGTTTTCTGAGCGAGTTCGCTCGTCTTTGTTACAAAAAAAAAGTTTCCTGTATTTCTTTAGTTTTGTTCCATGTAAGTTTCCTTTCGTTGTCGTGTGCGGCCAATTTGGCCACCCATAAGGGTTTTTCCCAGTTTTGGTGCCTTTTTTGGGGGCATCATCGCGAATTTTGATTTTGCCGGCGTGATTTTTCCGCCCATGCCCTCGAAGCCTACCAGTGGCTTCAAGAAGTGCACGCAGTACAGCTGGACGATCTCGCTAACTGATAGACATGTTTTGTGTCTTCAGTGTCTGGGGGCTGGTCATTGCCCCGACGCCTGCACTCTGTGTCTCTAGCTGAAGAAGAGGACCCAGGCGGGGAGATTGGCTCAGTGGAACCTTTTGTTCCGAGCCCGGTCCGGTACTTCGATGTAGACGACGCCAGCGGTACCGAGGTCATCGTCGGTATCCATGTCGGCATCGGAGACTGCATCGACGTCAGGAGCGCAGGTGATGGCTGTCCACAGACCCTCCCGTGCTGGTAGCAGTGAGCCATCGAGTGGCTAGAGGGCTCCTGTGGTACAGCCCCCCGGGACCGACCTCTTTCGGACCCGGCCCCGAGGAGACGTGTGGATTCCATGTCATCCTCGTCGGTACCAGGAGGTACCGGTGACGTGCTTCGAGCAAAGGCAAAGAAGCACTGTCATCGGTCACCTTCCTGTCATGGTACCGAGAGCTCCGGGGCACCGAAGAATTCGGCACCCGTGAAGCGTCGACGCCGAGAGGACCGCTCACCCTCCATACAAGAGGTGTAGATGCGCGCTTCTCCGGACAGCCCGGTACCGCCTCCTCGCCCCAGACAGATTCTGACTTCGTCGCCTGTACCGGCCCCTCTGCGTTGCTCGACAGACACTCTAGATGAGCGCCTCCGAGCCATTCTTCCAGGAATTCTGGAAGGGCTGCTGCGACCATCTGTTTCGGTACTGCCGGTGCTTGCGCCGTCGGTACCGTTGAGAGATGCTGCGGATGGCTCCCCACCCTTGGTGAGAACTGCGACACCAGTACCTTTTGGCATCGGCCTCCGCTGCCACCCAAGTTGACTCCCCGTCGACGTCGCTGGAGGGAGTTTCGTCACCGGCGGCAAGGGAGTCTGCTTCTCGGCATCGCCGTAGAGGACTTAGTTCTTCAGCGTCGAGATGGACTCGGCTTCGGACTGAAGTCAGAGAACTTGTGTCTGATACTGAAGGTGAGGTCTCGTGGGAGTCAGAGGAAGACCCCAGATATTTCTCTGATGAGGAGTCTGGTGGTCTTCCTTCTGATCCTACTCCTTCGCCAGAGAGAAAGCTTTCTCCCCCTGAAAGTCTGTCTTTCTTTTCATTTGTCCGGGAAATGTCTGCGGCCATTCCCTTCCCAGTGGTTACTGAGGATGAGCCCAGGGCTGAGATGTTCGAGGTCCTGGACTATCCTTCGCCATCTAAGGAGTCGTCCACTGTTCCCCTCCATAATGTCCTCAAACAGACATTGATGGCGAACTGGACGAAACCATTAAGTAATCCCACTATTGCCAAAAAGATTGAGTCCCAGTATCGGATCCACGGGGACCCAGAGTTGATGAAGACCCAGTTGCCTCATGACTCTGGAGTTGTGGATTCAGCTCTCAAGAGAGCCAAGAGTACTAGGGATTATGCCTCGGCGCGCCCGGGGCGGGAGTCTAGGACTCTGGACTCTTTTGGGAGGAAGGCCTATCACTCTGCTATGCTCGTGTCCAAAATTCAGTCCTACCAGCTCTACACGAGCATCCACATGCAGAACAATGTGCTGCAGCTGGCGGACTTGGTTGACAAGCTCCCGTTGGAGCAGGCCAAGCTGTTTCAGGAGGTGGTCAGGCAGCTGAAGGCGTGTAGGAAATTCCTGTCCAGGGCTGCCTAAGACTCTTTTGATGTTGCATCCAGGGCTGCTGCTCAAGGGATAGTGATGCGCAGACTCTCATGGCTGCGTGCTCCTGACCTGGAGAATCGAGTCCAGCAGTGGATTGCGGATGTGCCTTGCGGGGTGGATAACATCTTTGTCGAACAGGTGGTAGAACAGCTCCACCAGCGGGACACCGCATTCGACAAGCTCTCCCACCAGGCGCCTTCAGCATCTACCTCTTCAGATAGACGTTTTTATGTGGGTCGGAGGAATGCTTCCTACGCTTACAATAAGCGCAGGTACAATCCTCCTTCCCGCCAGCCTGCTCAGGTTAAGCCCCAGCATACTCGTTCACGTCAACAGCATGCACCTCAACAGACCGCTGCAGCTCCCCAGCAAAAGCAAGGGACAGGCTTTTGACTGGCTCCAGGCGAGCATAGCCGACATCACAGTGTCCGTGCTGGACGATCTACCGGTTGGGGGGAGGTTAAAATTTTTTCACCAAAGGTGGCCTCTCGTAACCTCCGACCGGTGAGTTCTTTAAATAGTCCAGCTGGGGTACTCCCTCAATTGATCTCCAAACCTCCAAATTGTCCACCGGGAGCTCAGTCCTTCAGCTTCCAGCACAAGCAGGTACTTGCAGAGGAACTCTCCGCTCTTCTCAGCGCCAATGCGGTCGAGCTCGTGCCACCGGGGCAAGAAGTGCTGGGATTCTATTCCAGGTACTTCCTTGTGGAAAAGAAAACAGGGGGGATGCGTCCCATCCTAGACCTAAGGGCCCTGAACAAATATCTGGTCCGAGAAAAGTTCAAGATGCTTTCCCTGGGCACCCTTCTTCCCATGATTCAGGCCAACGATTGGCTATGCTCTCTGGACTTAAAGGATGCTTATACTCACATCCCGATACTACCAGCTCACCGGCAGTATCTTCAATTCCGTCTGGGGACACGGCATTTTCAGTATTGTGTACTATCCTTTGGTTTCGCCTCTGCGCCCAGGGTGTTTACAAAATGCCTGGCAGTTGTAGCGGCGTCGCTACGCAGACTGGGAGTGCACGTGTTCCCTTATCTCGACGATTGGCTGGTGAAGAACACCTCGCAGGCAGGAGCTCTAAAGTCCATGTAGATGACTATTTAACTTCTGGAGCTACTAGGGTTTGTGATAAATTATCCAAAGTCCCACCTTCTTCCAGTTCAAAGACTAGAATTCATAGGGGCTCTGCTGGACTCTCAGACTGCTCATGCCTACCTCCCCGAGACGAAGGCAGACAACCTTCTGGCTCTTGTCTCCTGGGTTCGAGCGTCTCAGCAGGTCACAGCTCGGCAGATGTTGAGATTGCTGGGCCACATGGCCTCCACAGTCCATGTGACTCCCATGGCCCGTCTTCACATGAGATCACCTCAATGGACCCTAGCTTCCCAGTGGTTTCAAGCTGCCGGGGATCTAGAGGACCCGATTCATCTGTCCACGGGTTTTCTCAAATCCCTACATTGGTGGACAATTCGATCCAATTTGACCTTGGGACATCCCTTTCAAATTCCTCAGCCGCAAAAAGTGCTGACAACGGATGCGTCTCTCCTTGGGTGGGGAGCCCATGTTGATGGGCTTCACACTCAAGGACGTTGGTCCCTCCAAAAAACCGTTTTTCAGATCAATCTCCTGGAGTTACGAGCGGTCTGGAACGCTCTGAAGGCTTTCAGAGATCGGCTGTCCAATCAAATTATTCAAATTCAGACAGACAGTCAGGTTGCCATTATTACATCAACAAGCAGGGGGGCACCGGATCTCGCCCCCTGTGTCAGGAAGCCGTCCAGATGTGGCTTTGGGCTCGCCGTCACGACATGTTCCTCCAAGCCACGTATCTGGCAGGCGTAAACAACAGTCTGGCCGACAGGTTGAGCAGGATAATGCAACCTCACGACTGGTCGCTCAGCTCGAGCGTGGTACGCAAGATCTTCCGAGCGTGGGGCACCCCCTCGGTGGATCTTTTGGCCACTCAGACCAATCACAAGGTCCCTCAGTTCTGTTCCAGATTTCAGGCCCACGACAGGCTAGCATCGGATGCTTTTCTCCTTTTTTGGGGGAAGGGTCTTCTGTATGCGTATCCTCCCATACCTTTGGTGGGGAAGACTGCTGAAACTCAAGCGAGATCGCGGGACCATGATTCTGATTGCGCCCTTCTGGCCGCGTCAGATCTGGTTTCCTCTTCTTCTGGAGTTGCCCTCCGAAGAACCATGGCGATTGGATTGTTTTCCAACCCTCATCTCTCAGAATGAGGGGACGCTTCTGCATCCCAACCTCCAGTACCTGCTCTCACGGCCTGGATGTTGAGCGCGTAGACTTTGCCTCCTTGGGTCTGTCGGAGGGTGTCTCCCGAGTCTTGCTTCCAGGAAGGATTCCACTAAAAAGAGTTACTCTTTTAAATGGAAGAGGTTTGTCGTCTGGTGTGACAGCAAGGCCTTAGAACCTCGCTCTTGTCCTACACAGACCCTGCTTGAATACCTTCTGCACTTGTCTGAGTCTGGTCTTAAGAGTTCATCTTAGTGCAATTAGTGCTTATCATTATCGTGTAGAAGGAAAGCCTATCTCTGGACAGCCTTTAGTTGTTCACTTCATGAGAGGTTTGCTTTTGTCAAAGCCCCCTGTCAAACCTCCACCAGTGTCATGGGATCTCAATGTCGTTCTCTCCCAGCTGATGAAACCTCCTTTTGAGCCACTGAATTCCTGCCATCTGAAGTACTTGACCTGGAAGGTCATTGTAAGCTGTTTGAGCAGGGACTGTCTTTCTTCTATGTTTGTGCAGTGCTGCATATGCCTTGTAGCGCTATAGGAATGCTAAATAGTAGTAGTAGTAGTAGTAGTCATTTTCTTGGTGGCTGTCACTTCAGTGAGCTTCAGGCCCTAGTGGCCCATGCTCCCTATACTAAATTTTATCACAACAGAGTAGTCCTCCGCACTCACCCTAAGTTCTTGCCCAAGGTGGTGGAGTTCCATCTGAACCAGTCAATTGTCTTGCCAACATTTTTCCCCGTCCTCATACCCGCCCTGCTTGAACGTCAGTTGCACACATTGGACTGCAAGCGAGCATTGGCCTTCTATCTGGAGCGGACAAGCCCCCACAGACAGTCTGCCCAAATGTTTGCTTCTTTTGATCCCAACAGAAGGGGACTAGCTGTCGGGAAACGCACCATTTCCAATTGGCTAGCAGATTGTATTTACTTCACTTTCGCCCAAGCTGGGCTGACTCTTGAGGGTCATTTTACGGCTCATAGTGTTAGAGCCATGGCAGCGTCAGTGGGCCACTTGAAGTCAGCCACTATAGAAGAGATTTGCAAGGCTGCGATGTGGTCATCAGTCCACACATTCACATCTCATTACTGCCTCCAGCAGAATACCCGACGCAACAGTCAGTTCACAGTCGGTGCTGCAGAATCTGTTTGGGGTCTAGAATCCAACTTCAGCCCTCTAGGCCCATTTTTATTCTGTTCCAGGCTGCACTCTCTGTTAGATGTTTCTGTTTAGGTCAATCTCAGTTATGTCCTTGGATCCAACTTCTGAGGACCGAACCTGGTCAAACTTCGCTCTTATTATTATTATTATTAGCATTTGTATAGCGCTACCAGACGCATGCGGCGCTGAACACCCAACACAAAGAGACAGTCCCTGCTCAAAACAGCTTACAATCTAAATAATACGGACAGACAAGACAGTTACGGGTGAGGGAAGTAATGGGTGAGAAGGAAGGAAGGGACAAGGGGAGGGCAATTGAGTAGTGGCTAGGAGCTAAAAGCAGCAGTGAAAAGGTGGGTTTTCAGCATAGTTCTCACCGTGGAAACAGTCACCCAGGCGATTAATAGGTCCTCCAACTCTCACTGTAAATTGGATACCTGCCCCTGCTACCTAATAAAATCCGCCCCCCACCACTTCATAGCAGACCTTACATTTTATTTTTATTTTTTATTTTTGTTACATTTGTACCCCACGCTTTCCCACTCATGGCAGGCTCTATGCGGCGGGCAATGGAGGGTTAAGTGACTTGCCCAGAGTCACAAGGAGCTGCCTGTGCCGGGAATCAAACTCAGTTCCTCAGTTCCCCAGGACCAAAGTCCACCACCCTAACCACTAGGCCACTCCTCCCATTTAAACTACATGCTTCAACAAGGTCTCTTCCCTAAGGAAAATGGCAACATCCTACTCATCCCAATACCAAAAGATCCCAATAAAAAAAACAAACGAAATCACTAACTACCGCCCAGTAGCATCAATCCCACTGGTGATCAAACTGATAGAAAGCATGGTAACCAAACAACTTACTGATTATATAAACAAATTCACAATATTACATGAATCACAATCAGGATTTCACCCCCTCCATAGCACTGAAACTGTACTAATTACCCTCCTAGCCAAATTCAAGCAGGAAATAGCAACAGACAAAAGCATACTTCTCCTCCAATTCGACATGTCCAGTGCGTTTGACATGGTAAACCATAAAATCCTACTAAGACTCCTAGATTACTTCACGATTGGCGGACACATACTTAGTTGGATCAAGGGTTTCCTAACCACTAGAACATATCAAGTGAAATCAAGCTCAAACATATCACCACCGTGGAAAGCACAATGCGGAGTACCTCAAAGATCACCACTATCACCGATCCTTTTCAACCTAATGATGACCCCACTAGCCAAATCCTTATCCAACCAAGGCCTTAACCCTTTCATCTATGCAGACGATGTAACAATATACATTCCTTACAAATGTGATCTGTCTGAAATCACCATCCAAATCAAGCTCAGCTTGAATATCATGGACTCATGGGCAAACGCGTTTCAACTAAAACTCAACACAGAAAAAACACACTGTCTCATCCTCTCATCCCAATACAATACAAACAAACCCACAAACATAAACACCCCAGATTATACCCTCCCTATCTCAGACAGCCTGAAAATTCTCGGTGTTACAATCGACTGTAACCTCACACTAGAGAACCAAGTGAAATCTACAATAAAGAAAATGTTCCACTCAATGTGGAAACTCAAACGCGTGAAACCATTCTTCCCAAGGGAAACATTTCGCAACTTGATACAATCAATGGTACTAAGCCATGTAGACTAATGCAACGGAATTTATGCGGGATGCAAAGAACAAGTTATAAAGAAACTTCAGACTGCTCAAAACACGGCAGCCAGGCTTATATTTGGAAAAATGCGATTCGAAAGCACCAAACCCCTCTGAGAAAAACTGCAATGGCTCCCAATCAAAGAACATATTGCTTTCAAAATCTGCACCCTGATTTATAAAATTATCTACAGCGAAGCCCCGGGATACATGAGAGACCTCATAGACCTACCAACCAGAAACACAACAGGATCAACACGAACATACCTAAATCTCCACTACCCAAGCTGCAAAGGACTCAAATACAAATCAACCTATGCATCCAGTTTTTACTACATAAGCACACAACTATGGAATGCATTACCAAAAGCCGTGAAAACAACCTGTTTAAAAAGGCATACCCTACCGACCCAACCTAAATGCCTGTGCCCTGCAACACAACGAAACTAAAGCTTGTAATGGACATATAATAACTCTTCCTCTCTACGATTCTCTCCCTCTCTACAATTCCCTAATGTGTATGTACATACGAATCTTATTGTACCACAACATTACTGTATTTGTTCATACCGGAATTGGCGAACGCCTTTACGGTACTATGTAAGCCACATTGAGCCTGCAAATAGGTGGGAAAATGTGGGATACAATGTAATAAATAAATAAATGTTATTGGTTCTCTGTCTCTATGTGCTGGCAGAAGGCAAACAAGTATCTAAACTAGTCTGGAGAGACTCATTAGGAAAGAAAAATAGCAGGTAAGAACTAGTTTCTCCTTTTTTTCACCTCATAAGTTCCTTTAATTATTTTAATAGCAAATACCAGCAAATGAACTTCTCTTTAAATAAATAACACATTGTTTTTGTCAACAGAGTTTGACCTAGCTGCTGAGACTGATGCATATGTTCCCAAATTGTCAGTTTTTATTTCTCCATATTTTATTTGTAAGGAAATCTAATTCTGGTTTCCTTTCAACCATTTTAGAGGCGTATTTGATGCTTCCCTCAAAATGGCTGGGT
The DNA here is from genome assembly GCF_901765095.1 of Microcaecilia unicolor. Classification (NCBI taxonomy): domain Eukaryota; kingdom Metazoa; phylum Chordata; class Amphibia; order Gymnophiona; family Siphonopidae; genus Microcaecilia; species Microcaecilia unicolor. The sequence continues at coordinate 230,127,094 of NC_044031.1, read as the reverse complement.
TTTATGGACTATATACCTGGCTGACTCACACCATCTTTGGAATTAACATTGTCTTCATACCATCAGGTAAACAGTTCAGTATAATGAATGCTATTCCATTAATAATGAATTAAGGGGATTCACAGATGTAATAGGATATCCTTTGGTCAGCTTTATGGAGCAGCTGGTGCAGGAGCCGACGAGAGAAGGAAAAATTCTAGACTTGGTCCTTAGTGGAGCGTATGATCTGGTGAGGGACATTATGGTACTGGGGCCGCTTGATAACAGTGATCATAACATGATCAGTTTTGATATCAACCTTTTTTTTTTATTAAGCTTTTAACAATCATAACTTCACATTTATGGATGATAATACACAATTTAGAAATGTCCAACGGAAATAATTTCTAAAGATAAGTTTTAAACATTATATTGACCACAAGTTAAATAAATTGATCCAAGAAGAAAGATTATTCAAATAATCTAAAAAGAAATAAATCAGTAACACAATTTACTTAATGATGCGCCCGACCTGGGTAGTTCCACCCAGTATAATCAGTGTTCATATAGGATTACACCTTAACATTTACTTCTTCCCTACTTATTATAAATTCCTCCAGCTGTTTGGGGTCAAAGAATTGAAACTGTTTAGATTTCTACAAACACAAGGAAATTTCAACAGGAAACTAGCTCCTATTGCCAAAGTTCTTGTGCGCAAAGCCAAAAAGGCTTTACGCCGCTTTTGTGTCTCTCTTGATAAGTCAGGGTAATTTCTTATTTTAGACCCCAAAAAGTTTGAATCCAAGTGTCTTAATGAGAGCCTCAAAACTGCATCCCTATCAATCTCAAAAGCAAAAGTTACTATTAACATTGCTCTCTTCGTAATAACCTCTAATGATGACTCCAAAAGGGCAGTTAGATTCATCTCTCCACCCACTTGAGGAAATGTTTCTGATACCCTAGGATCAGTTTGTAAATAAAATGCACGAGTAATGGGTGGAAGAGATGTATCCAACATACCCAGTATTTCTATAAGATATTTTTTTACGATTTGTACTGGGGATACTAGTGGAGAACTAGGAAAATTTATTAGCCTTAAATTAAGTCTTTTAGACTGGTTCTCAAGATATTCCAGCCGTCGGGAAGTAAAGTTCTTTTCTTTAATCAGCGTTTGACCCAAATGTTCCATCTTTGAAGTTCTTTCAGTAAGACATTTTACTTCCTCGGCTTGAGAATCAGTCTTTTTCATCTGAGATAATGCAGCCTCTGATAAAGTTTTAATAGTCCCCGCATTTTTAACCACCAAGGATTGTAGGGAGGAGTATGCTGTAAAGGTTAAATCCCATAGTGACTCTATGGTCACTACGGCTGGCTTTTCCATTTTCCCAGCAGTAAACTCAGAAAGTGGTGCATTTGCAGCCAGCTCCAGGGTACTCACTGTCTGTGTGGACAGCGCCAAGGATTATATCGCCGCTGGAACTTCTGTGCTGACAGCACTTTGATCTCCATACGTCTCCATCAGGCTCCCTCCCTGTGCACATCGAACTCCATTCCAGGCTGAGGCATCTGGGCTCTGAGGGAAACGTTCACTTCCTGGTTGCAGGGGCACCGCACGTTCGATGGGGCTCAGGGAAGCCTCGTCCTCACTGACAGCCAGCGTCGAAGTGCCAGCCTCTTCGGAAGGAGTGGAAACTCTCCCAGGACCCAGCACGATGCTGAATTCCTCCATTTTCGCCTGCCGTAGCTGGTTTGACCTGCCAGGGAGAGAGGGAATCTCCCTGACTTTGCCTCTCCTTTTTATCATGACGAGAATCAGGTAGGAAACCGCTAACAGCCGCGTTTCAAAGGAGGAAGTAGGACGCGTCTGGTCGCGCAACTCAGACCGTCGCCATCTTGGATGATTGATATCAACCTTGAAGTAACTATACACAGGAAGTCAAATACGTTAGCGTTTAACTTTAAAAAAGGAGACTATGATAAAATGAGAAGAACGGTTAAAAAAAACTTAGGGGGGCAACTGAGAGGGTAAAAACTGTACAACAGGCATGGACGCTGTTCAAAAATACCATTCTGGAGGCCCAGGCCAAACATTCCGCGAATTAGAAAAGCAAGACGGAAGTCCAAAAGACAGCCGGCATTGTTGAAAAGTGATGTGAAGGAAGCTATTAGGACTAAAAGAAACACCTTCAGAAAATGGAAGAAGGAACCGTCTGAAAATAACAAGAAGCAGCATAAGGAGTGTCAAAGCAAATGCAAGGCGTAGATAAAGAAGGCCAAGAGGGATTATGAAAAAAAGATAGCATTAGAGGCAAAAAAACACAGCAAAATTATTTTTCGGTATATTAAAAGCAGGAAGCCGGCAAAAGAATCGGTTGGGCTGCTGGATGACCAAGGGGTAAAAGAGGCGATCAAGGAAGATAAAGATGTAGCGGAGAGATTGAATGAATTCTTTGCTTCGGTCTTCACCGAGGAAGATTTGGGTGGGATACCGGTGTCGGAAATGGTATTTCATGTGGACGAGTCGGAGAAACTTAATGACTTCACGGTAAACCTGGAGGACGTAATGGGGCAGTTCAGCAAACTGAAGAGTAGCAAATTTACTGGACCGGATGGTATTCATCCTAGAGTACTAATAGAACTGAAAAATGAGCTTGCAGAGCTATTATTAGTGATATGCAATTTATCCTTAAAATCGAGCTTGGTACCGGAAGATTGGAGGGTGGCCAATGTAATGCCGATTTTTTAAAAAGGTTCCAGGGGAGATCCGGGAAATTATAGACCGGTGAGTCTGATGTCAGTGCCGGGGAAAATGGTAGAGGCTGTTATCAAAAACAAAATTACAGCGCACATCCAAGGACATGGATTACTGAGACCAAGTCAGCACGGCTTTTGTGTGGGGAAATATTACCTGACCAATTTATTTCAATTCTTTGAAGGAGTAAACAAGCACGTGGACAAAGGGGAGCCGGTTGATATTGTGTATCTGGATTTTCAAAAGGCGTTTGACAAGGTACCTCATGAAAGGCTACAGAGGAAATTGGAGGGTCATGGGATAGGAGGAAATGTCCTATTGTGGATTAAAAACTGGTGGAAGGATAGGAAACAGAGAGTGGGGTTAAATGGGCAGTATTCACAATGGAGAAGGGTAGTTAGTGGGGTTCCTCAGGGGTCTGTGCTGGACCCCTGCTTTTTAATATATTTATAAATGATTTAAAGATGGGAGTAACTAGTGAGGTAATTAAATTTGCTGATGACACAAAGTTATTCAAAGTCGTTAACTTGCGACAGGATTGTGAAAAATTGCAGAAGGACCTTACGAGACTGGGAGACTGCGCGGCTAAATGACAGATGACGTTTAATGTGAGCAAGTGCAAGGTGATGCATGTTGGAAAAAAGAACCCAAATTATAGCTAAGTCATGCAAGGTTCCACGTTAGGAGTCACGGACCAAGAAAGGGATCTGGGTGTCGTCGTCGATAATACACTGAAACCTTCTGCTCAGTGTGCTGCTGCGGCTAGGAAAGCAAATAGAATGTTGGGTATTATTAGGAAAGATGGAAAACAGGTGTGAGGATGTTATAATGCCGTTGTATCATTCCATGGTGCAACCGCACCTTGAGTATTGTGTTCAATTCTGGTCACCGCATCTCAAGAAAGATATAGTGGAATTGGAAAAGGTGCAGTGAAGGGCGACTAAAATGATAGCAGGGATGGGACGACTTCCCTATGAAGAAAGACTAAGGAAGCTAGGGCTTTTCAGCTTGAAGAAGAGACAGCTGAGGGGAGACATGATAGAGGTATATAAAATAATGAGTGGAGTGGAACAGGTGGATGTGAAGCATCTGTTCACGCTTTCCAAAAATACTAGGACTAGGGGGCATGCGATGAAACTACAGTGTAGTAAATTTAAAACAAAGCGGAGAAAAACTTTCTTCATCCAACGCATAATTAAACTCTGGAATTCGTTGCCGGAGAACGTGGTGAAGGCGGTTAGCTAGGCAGAGTTTAAAAAGGGGTTAGACAGTTTCCTAAAGGACAAGTCCATAAACCACTACTAAATGGACTTGGGAAAAATCCACAATTCCAGGAATAACATGTATAGAATGTTTGTACGTTTGGGAAGCTTGCCAGGTGCCCTTGGCCTGGATTGGCCGCTTTCGTGGACAAGATGCTGGGCTCAATGGACCCTTGGTCTTTTCCCAGTGTGGCATTACTGATGTACTTATGTAAATATATTGCAAAAGAAGGGAACACAAATAAATTGTAAGAAATAGAGAATAGAGCACTTCTTTACAGGACAATTCTATTGCCTAGTAGGCACCAGTAGTCATAACACCTGTTACATGTGGAAATGTTTATATTTATTATTATTTACGTACATATGTGCATAAATGCCAAAATTCTGTCTAAGCACTATTCTGTAAGTATGTGTATAACTATATGCAAGAAAGGGTGTACACATGGGTGGAGGCTGGGTGGGACTCCCACTTATATATGTATCTCTGACATTTATACACAAACATTTATACTAGCTCTATGGCTGGTGTAAGTGCTAGGTATAAATTCTAGGCATGTTTCTAACCTGTTAGGCACTTACCTTCTTTTATAGAATACTAGCCTATGTTCCTTTATAGAATAGGCTCCTGCTAGGCGCTCTGTTATAGAATTGTCTTGCACGTGTCACTTTTTCCTAGATATAAAACATGACTCAGCCTAAGGTCTTTATTCTAATTTAAAAGACCAGACTTCATAGTTCATTGTTCACTATCTTAGGTCAGCAGACATTTTGAACACATACAAATCTGAGTACAGGCTAGTCTGGTTTCAGACAATGAAACCAACCTTTGCTTTCATAATCTCCCCAGTTACCCAGTTTCTTTCATTTTTGTCAGCTTCTAGCTCCTTTTAAATAGACAAAATCTTACTCATGAAGAAATACCTTGTAGAGCCATGGTCATTCTTGGAAGTCTTGTCTGTATACAGTGGTATGAAAAAGTTTTACGATTGAGTTCCTCTACTATTGCATATATGTCACACTGAATGGTGTCTGATATTTAAGCAAGATGTATGTCATACTGTTATATATTAGACAAAGGGAACATGTAACAGTTTTTTTAAATTATTAATTCATTTATTTTAGAAATAAAGTTATCCAACACCCATATCACTCATGTGAAAAAGTAACTGCCTCCTATACTTAATAATTGGTTGCACAACCTTTAGCAGCATTAATTGCAATCAAACACTTCCTGTAATTTGATATCAGTATTTCACATAGCTGTTGAAGAATCTTAGCCCACTCGTCTTTGCAACACTTCTTTAACTAGGACGCATTCATAAATTTTTGTGCATGGACTTCTCATTTTAGGTCCTGCCACAACATCTCTATTGGTGTTAAGTCAGGATTTTGTCTAGGCCAATCCAAAACTATAATTTTGTTTCTCCTCAGGCTTTCAGATTGTAGACTTACTTTTGTATTTTTGATCTTGTCTTTGTGCATAATCCAATTATGCTTCAGCTCACAGACAGGTAGCTGGACTTTCTCCTTAAGAATTTTCTAATATAGTCCAGAATTCATGGTTCCTTCAATAATGGGTAGTTTTCCAGATCCTAAGGCAGCAAAGCATCCGCACACCATCACACTACCACTACCATGTTTAACTATTGCAGCTCAACCCCGTTATAACGCATTGCTTGGGATCCAAGGAATCACATTGCAGTATAAGCAGATCGCATTAGAAATTTCAACCCATTTTCCTGCATTCAACTTATACAGTACCTGCTATCTGTTTCACACATTTGTGACAATTGAAGTACTAGAGAATAACAATATTGTATATAAATCATGTTTCAATCTTTTATTGAAAAGGGAAAACATAATGCACTTTATATTTATGTCTTATCAAAGCATACGTAAACAGAGTCTAAAGTGATTCATATCTTGTATAAAAAATATCAAGGGTTGACTGTTTCATTGCATCTCTTTCCTTCTTTTTATTAATTTCAATCAAGCATTTTAATTGTAAAACAAAGAGAATCTACCTTTTCTGTTCCACGATATTTTAGTCCTATTTACAAACCTGTAAGTGCCTCTGTGACCTTAGGTGGAGGCTCAGGTTCCTCATCGTCTTCAGTTGCATCCAAATCGTGATTTTTGCCAGCAACATTATCGATTATTTCCAAATCAGTCATGTGCTCATATGTAGGACACCTGCTATCCCCATGTTTCCAAGATTCTATAGTGGCCCCACTCTCCCTATCAACGAATGCTTCCATCACTCTTTCTGCATTGACCATGTCATTTTCTGTGAGGCCTTCATTTTCCGTTACGCTCTCAGAAGTGTATCTTTCCAAGAACTGTTTGGTGGCAGCAACATCTTCCTCTGTAAAGCCTTCAAAGTCGGGAAGATCCAGGGCACAGAGGACTATCCTTGTTTGGCAGGTACTATCATGGCTAGAGACTTCATCACTGACTTCACCTGTGGGTCCTGAGCGGGAACTTTAAAGAACTGTGCCTCTTCGGAGCACTGAGGAGCCAGGAACAGGACACTCTACCTAATTTTCATATGAGTAAGTGGAAGAGGAGTGGTTAAGAAGATAAACGATGCTGGTTTGAGGTCCGATGGACCTGCATGTTTCTAATATTGTTTCTCTTCCTGGGACATCTAATGTTGAGTTTTTATTAGAAGCTTCTTTATCCTCCAGCGCACGAACCCCACCTTCGCAGCCAGAATATGTGCTGGAGAAGTTATTACTGCCTGATAGTGGAGGAGCAAATAACCTCAAAGCTGCTTGCCCAGCTGTTGGGCCTTCTCCTGTTTCCTCTACAGTTTCTCAGTAGTTAGTACCTGTTCCTGTACCTTTATAGCTCATCTTTCATCAAATGCTGACTCAGCAGTTTCTCAGGATCTTATTTAAAGACATTGGTTCCTCCTGGTCTCGGATGGAAAATGCTTTGCAGGAGAATTTGTTATTAACTAAGTTCTCAGTTGAGGCTTCTTCTAAAATGGTAGAACATTATATATTGACTCTTGAACATTCATTAATTAAGACTGATTCTCAAGTTAAAACAGCTCATGCTGCTTTAATAAGTATGACTAAGGGTAATCTTTTGATACATCTTCAGATGGAGTCCATTGAGAATTCTCAACGTTCAAGGAATTTGAGGTTGCTTAGCTTCCCAGTTACACATTACATATCTGAATTGGAACTCTTTAAAATGTATTTATGTGATATGTTACAGTTTTCTTTTGTCTCAGTACAAGTTGTAAATGCATGTTATCTGCCAAGAGTTTCTAAAGAAATGAAAGAGAAGGATTAATTCCCCGGACAGGTTGGATGTTTCTAAGTTTCTGGCATCCTGTCAAGATATCATAAGTAAATGAGTCACATTGTTGGTGGTATTTCAGTCTGAGGAATATAAATTGAAAATCTGTAAAGCTTATTTTCCTAAAAATAATTTACTGTTTTGTGGTCAAGCAATTCAGTTGTTCCGTGACATCTCCAGGCCAATTCAACTTCATAGAAAAGCTTTCTTATAGCTAAGCCTAAGATTTTAGCCATAGGAGGCTCTTTTTTCCTAAAGTTTCCCTGTAAGTGCCTGATAGACTTCAAGAACAACCATTATGTTTTCTTGGATTCAGTTCAACTGGAGGCTTTTTTGGTTGATCAAGTGCTGTTAAAGGTCCAGATAGGGCTGGAGTATAGATCGGTTTGTTTGAGGTCTTATTTAAATATAGTTTATTTTTGACCTACAATGCAAGTGAAGATGTTTTCATGTTTTTCTTCTTCTTGATTATTCTTTCCAATGTGTAATCAGATTTTTTTTTTGATTTGGACTTGAAGATGATTTTGATTTGTAATATTTCTACTTCAATTGAAATTTCCTTTCTTTTTCTGTGTAATACAGTAATAAAACTTTCAATTAAAAAAACCCTTCAAGTCATTCTCTTCATCACTGTCACTGGCTACCTACGAGTAATCATGGACTATACTAGCACCAGTTAGGCTTCTTCACATTTGGATATGCAGATTTGTGTGATTGCATCCTAGGCTTCAGCACCAATGTAAAAAACTTGTTTTATGTTTAGCTTCTTTAAAAATGCAGTGACTGAATCCTCACTTGTGATTATTCGCTGTATTGGTGTCTTTCGGAAGTTCGTCTGGATCATTGATATGATATCTTGATCGAGTGGCTGTATTTTAGATGTGGTGTTTTTGGTCAAGTAACTGACTCAGATTTTGCTATCTCTGCTTATTAGGTTTTCAGAAGACAGGTGGGCAGGGAGGTTATCTAACAACAACAGAGCTTTGGCATCGGACCCTTGTTGCCGCAAGTGTTTAAGTACCTTGGGTACGAACTGCTGATGAACCAGTTCTCAAAAATGCTGGAAGTTGTAGGTAAATCACAGGTAATACTTATCTGTGCCCAAGGTTCCCAAACAGAACTATCTGTAAGCAGATTACTCTGTACTTGGTCTAGGGGAGGGGGGGACCTTGGATTGGCGCCAAGCCAATTACTTCCGATAGAAACGCAACTGAGAAAGCAGGCTGGAATATATTAGCTTTTATTATAGATATATATGAAAAGGTAACAAAATAGAAACTCCGGCAAAGCTTTAGCTGAATACAAAAATACTGGCTGATAAAATTACAAACTATATTGTCACACTACATACTCTGTCCTTACAGGTTGCTAGGTAAATTACACAACTGATTGGTAATGCTATGACTATGTTAACGAGGTAGTACGATTATTAGCAGCTTATCTCCTGACCACAGCTATGACTATAAACCAGTCGTTTGCTCAGGTAATCACCACTCACTAAACCCAGACTAATAGGAAATAAATCACTGTATCTCTCACCAGGCTGACCTTCGTGGCAGTCTCTCGGGAGTTGGCACAGGATACTTCCCAGACTCAAACTGAGTTTTTCAGCGAGTCTTGGTCCGAGATAGGACAGGTACTCTACAGCAGACAGGGAGGGCACAGGTCACTCCGTGCAGGTACAGCTGAACCAACGATACTTCCACCAGATACACAGTTCACCAGACGATGGACCTTATCAGGTCTTCCTTCCTGCATCCACCTTCTTCCAAGGATTCCGACTAACTGATTTCTCCTTGTTCCCGCTTTTCCCAGTACCTCTCAGTCAGGTGACTGCAGGAACCCAATCTGGATCTTCTTCAGCTCACTGCATGGCAAGAAGGGTCTGTTGTTCTTGACCTTCAAGTTGTTACATTATGGTATGCATTTTCTGTTTCTCACCCGGCTTGCTGGAGCCATGTCTCACTCCTTTTCAGCTTCTCAGGGAGATAAAGGGGGGCTGGTTTGCCCACTGCATGTCCTTGGTGTTACATGTCTGCTAGTGATTTTCCAGAAAGTTGAATTAGCTAAATCACTGATGTGCAGGTCATAGGTTGCAGACTCCATCTTGATGTCATAGGATTATACAGGCCAAGACCAGCAAGGTGAGACACACAGGGAAATACCCCTACAAAGTCATCCGTTCATTTTTGCTAAACTCATAGGAAAAAGACACAGAGGTCATGTTCACATGATGAAAGCACCATGGTGATTTAAACTTGCCTGCACAAAGTGGCTTCAGTTTGTGATTTCCTGTTCGGTTAACACATAAGAGAATAGTCACTTTGTTGTTCATTTGCATGAAACCCTGCTTTCGCTGATCAACTTTCTTACAATCGACAAGCACAGAACAAAGGACCCTCACACAGGTCAATACAAGCAGGCAAACACAGCGAAGGTTACACCAAAGATGATGTAAAACAAAACATTCAACAGACTCAAAGAGTTCACATCAGAAGTTTTATACAAAGTATGCAATGGACTTGACACGAATTGTGTTTCGGCCACAGAGGCCTGCTTTAGGAGTCCCTAAACAATACAAAAATATATATACATAAAAAAACGTATAAAAACAAAAAGTAAAAATTAATAAATACAAATACAGAGGAATGATGACACAGTATAAAGAAACCATGTATAAAACATAACATTTTCACCATCAACACATGGTGATACATGTGTTAATCATGATAAAATCGAAAGTAATACAAAATCAAATGTAAAAAATGCCAAATATATAACATTTATACATGGTATATGTAAAAACTAATACATAGAATGATAATTACAAGAGAGATATAAAAATGTCATTTAAGTAAACAAGTTAAATATAAACGTTATAAGCATAAAAATAAATCTATGAATTACGAAAATTATTTAAAAAATAAATAAACGGAAACCGCATTTATGGGAGCAAAAATGTACATAAAAACATGAAAACATGTCAGAGTAAGGCCATGCACATCTAAGGTGGAATTAAATTTGGCTGTACAGACCATATTTAAATAGCATGTATGTGCAGATCAATGCACATATAAGATGGAATTAATTACAAATTTGGCTGTACAAACCATGTTTAAATAGTGGACACAAAAAGGGGAAATCTTTTACGCAAAGGTGTTACACAGTGTTGCAACAATGGATAAAAGGAATGTACTAACTAAGAAAAATAAACGGATATAAATATGAGGGTCAGAAGAAATACTGTGTGAAACTACATAAATCTGTACTTGTAAAGTGCAAATATTTAACTTCTCAGCGCTCTACAGCATTTGAAAGTAATGACCTGAGAGATAAAAAGAAAAAATGAAGAACTAGAATCACAGAAACTGGAGGCCCGAAAAAACTTGAAACAAAAAAATAATGAAGTAAAGACCATGCTGTGTCAAAATACCGAAATTCAAAGGGCCCTGTTTACTAAGGTGTGTTAGCATTTTTAACATTCCTACAATTAGTGTGCACCCTAACCATGTAGTCACTTATAGGGATATTGTAGGCGCGTACATAGTTAATATGCGTTAATGCTAACACGCCTATAACACAGCTTAGTAAACAGGGCCCTAAAAAAGGAAGAGACGAAGGAGAAACAAAGAAGGGGCAATGAACCAAAACCAACGTATCGAACCATGAAAAACATTAAAAATATAAGGAAAAAAAGGTGGGGAATCCATAAAAGGATACAAAAAGGTAGATAAAACTATTAAAGAGAGGGCAAAATGAAAATGAAGTACGCATCTGCCTGGAATGCTGATGGTGGAGAGCAGCAAAAAAAGGGGACACAAGAAAAGCAAATGTGGGGGAGACAAAACCCATACCAACTAAAATGAACTAAACACAGAGCTACTTAAAATCCAAATCTGAAAACAAGACTGCAGTCGGGGCAGAGGTACAGTAACTAAAACTATGGACCAATAGCGGCACAGGCAGGCGGCGGCTGCTGCACAGACATGGAGATAGAAAAAGATGGTGACTGTCCCGGCAAATGAAAAAACAAAGAACAAAAAAAGGGGTGGTTACTCTGTTGCCAAAATAGAAAAACCAAAGACAAACAGGCTTGTTTTTGAAAGAGAAGGGCGCCCATCTTTCGACACATAATCGGAAGATGGGCATCCTTCTCACAGGGTCGCCCAAATTGGCATAATTGAAAGCCGATTTTGGGCGCCCTCATCTGCTTTCCTTCGTGGGGATGACCAAAGTTCATGGGGGCGTGTCGGAAGCATAGCGAAGGCGGGACTGGGGCGTGCTTAACACATGGGCATCCTTGGCCGATAATGGAAAAAAGAAGGGCGTCCCTGATGGACACTTGGACAACTTTATTTGGTCCTTTTTTTTTTTACGACTAAGCCACAAAAATGTGCCCTAAATGACCAGATGACCACCGGAGGGAATCGGGGATAACTCCCCTTACTCCCCCAATGGTCACTAACCCCCTCCCACCCTAAAAAAAAAATTTAAAATATTTTTTCCAGCCTCTATGCCAACCTTAAATATACTCAGCTTCATGACAGCAGTATGCAGGTCCCTGGAGCAGTTTTAGTGGGTACTGCAGTGCACTTCAGGCAGGCGGACCCAGGCCCAACCCCCCCCCCCCCCCCCCACCTTGTTACACTTGTGGTGGTAAATGTGAGTCCTCCAAAACCCATCAGAAACCCACTATACCCACATGTAGGTGCCCCCCCCTTCATCCCTAAGGGCTATAGTAGTGGTGTACAGTTGTGGGGAGTGGGTTTTGGGGGGGGTGGGGGGCTCAGCACACAAGGTAAAGGAGCTGTGCACCTGGGAACAATTTCTGCAGTCCACTGCAGTGCCCCCTAGTGTGCCCGGTTGGTGTCCTGGCATGTGAAGGGGACCAGTGCACTACGAATGTTGGCTCCTCCCACGACCAAATGGTTTGGATTTGGTCGTTTCTGAGATGGGCGTCCTCGGTTTTCATTATCACCAAAAATCGGGGACGACCATCTCTAAGGTCAACCTAAATGTTGAGATTTGGGCGTCCCTGACCGTATTATAGAAACGAAAGATGGACGCCCATCTTTTTTTGATAATATGGGTTTCCCCGCACCTTCGCGGGGACGTCCTGCTAGGACGTCCTCAGGAAAACTTGGGTGCTCCGTTCGATTATGCCCCTCAAAGTGTACAGGGAATGGGTAGACACTACCTCAGTGGTGGAAACAATCTAGTAAAAGCTGTGGTGAGAATGAAATAAAAACACGGAAAATAAAACAGCAGCATCTGAAAACCAAAAGAAACTACAGAGAAAGAGAAAACAGAACTCTCTAATGGCGGATTACCTAGTTTCTGTTGTAGCTAGTACAGGAGCGCCCACTTCCAAAGTAGTAGCACAGAGGTTTGGTAGCCATGTTAGTCCACTTTTAAAGGTAATCAATAGAAATAAAACATGGAAAAGAAAATAAGATGGCACCTTTTTTATTGGACATAACTTAATACATTTCTTGATTAGCTTTCGAAGGTTGCCCTTCTTCGTTAGATTGGAAATAAATTGCCCTTCCGATCTGACAAAGAAGGGCAACCTTTGAAAGCTAATCAAGAAATGTATTGTTATGTCCAATAAAAAAGTACTAGCAGAAATACAACAAAACATTGTGTGAGTATAGTGACCACTAGATGCAGCGTCATGCTAATGTATGCTGATGTAAGATGTGACATTGTGTTAATGGCAGAAAAAACTTTGCCACGCTGTCGAACGCAGGTGTTTTGCTACAATATAGATAGGCCTAAAAAACTAAAGTGTAAAATAAAAAATAATAATAAAAGAAAAAAACAAAGTACAGAGATAGAAACATAAGGATGGAAGCATAAAAAATAGAAAAATAAGACAGTCAATAAAACAATAATATGGATACCTCCATACAGTACCTTAAAAGATATATACAACAGAGTGTGTAAAAAGGAAGGAGTATGGGTATGTCCAAACTGATTAATCAAAGGACTACACAGTGCTTTAAAAAGAAAAAATATGAGAAACAAAATATAAAAAACTATAAACCTGGTGCCGCCAGCAGAAAGACTGATGCATGAATAAAAGCCCTCATCAAAATGGTGAAAATTGAAAGTGTGGATAAATTAAAACATTAGGGTAAATTCACGGACATTATTGCCAAAACTAAAAACAAATGAGTAAAAAAATAGAATGTGCAAGAAAAAGTGTGGCCTAAAACATGCCTGTATAAGTGGCAGTGAGCTAATTTATGACAAAAAAAGCAACATATATGTGAGTAGATTGTAGTAAACTGGTATATGACAAAAAGGATAGGCATCATGTGTGTGAATAGATATTGTTAATTAGAGAAAAACTGTCAGATCTTGTTCAACATTCAAGCCTTTTTGGATCTTGTATCAGATTCAAAGATTAATCATTCTTCTATGCAACAGAAACACCAACTGGCTGGCTCAAGAACCCATTTAGGCTTCTCTGCTGAAGGCCAGCCACAGGGGTGGCATGGAAATAACCAGATATCTGTGAACGAAGGCTCATGGCATCTGGTTTCTGTTAGGATAGGTTCCCATTGAGCAGGAAATAAGCCATAAAATGAAATTACAAATAAATCATTAAATTGAGAAAGAAGATTGAGAAAGGACACAAAATGTTTTATAATAATGTGGCCTCAATGTAAAACGTGGTGTCTTCTCAATGGGCTTTGCCTCTGCATCATCCCCATCTTGAACTGGTTTGAGAAATTGAACAGAGCAAATAAATCAAACCAGTGTCTCCTGCACAGCAGCAACCAGCACCATTGGGTCAAACCTAATTTAACTTAACATCTTTAAATTTTTTAAAAGGATATTTTTAAAATATTGTTCCCTTGTTTATAAGTGCAAATTATATATCTTATGTCTGCAATAAGATGCAAGACCTGTGATTGAACATGCTTCTGCACTGACAATTTTGTATTGCATAAAATGATGATGCTTTTCACAGCATATTCAGATTCTAAAGAATGATTTTTATTTATGTAAATACACTGGGTTAGACTTTGAAGTGCAGCCAAGGGTCAGAATTTGATATTTGGGGTAGAGGTTGTAAATAACTATTGCACCAAGTGTTTCCAAGGTAGGTAAAACATAGGTACTGTATAATTCCTATGATTTCTAAATGACAAAGTATGACATTTCAGTTTGAAAATACTTACAAATTGATATATAGATTATTAAATTCATTGGTTTTGTATTTGAAAACCATTTATTTTATCTTTCTTTTTTCCCTATTCATTTGCTTCTGGTTCCGATCCTGTAAATTCTTGCATTAGCCTTGGCAGCAATTCTTGGAGCAGTTCCATTCCTGGGGACTTACTGGGCAGCTGTACCTGCGGTTCTTGATCTGTGGTTCGCTCAGGGTCAGAGCTGCAAAGCTATTTTACTTCTCATTTCTCATCTGTTGCCAACATACTTTGTGGACACTGCAATCTACTCAGATATATCAGGGTAAGTGTCCCGCTGGATTTTTCAAGGTTTGGAATTTAGTTAATAGTGATCCTATTCTTTCTTCATTGTTATGGCATTCTTTAGTGGGTATTTTAAACTGAAATAATAGTATTCATTTTGAAAGAATGATAAGAATTAAGCCATAAAATAGCTCACAATGAGAGGCCCAAGTCAGATTAGAGGCCTGTTTGCAATATCAGGGGAATAATTTAAGCAATTCAATCATATTAAAATAGCGGTTCTTAACCCAGTCCCCAGGACACACCCAGGCATTCAGGTTTCAAGGGTATCCACAATGAATATACTTGCAAGAGATTTGTATACAAAAGAAAGAATGTATGAAAATCTCTCTCCTTCATATTAATTGTGGGTATTCTGAAAATTGGACTAGCTGGGTATGTCCTGAGGACTGAGTTGAGAACCATACACTAGAATGCTGTAAAATGGACTGATTTAGTGAGGACACTTTTCCCTTAGGAGCCCTTTAACAAAGGTGCCCAGAAAAATAGCCTGCAGTAGTGTAGATGCGTATTTTGGGTGTGCGCAGAATCATTTATCTTCTCACCTGTAAAAAAATGCCGAAAATGGACGTACGGCAAAATGAAAATTGCCGTGCGTCCATTTTGGGTCTGAGACCTTACCGCTAGTCTTGCGCGGTAACCGGGCAGTAATGACCTACACGCGTTGAATGCCACTTAGCTTGTGCCCAATACGTGCATCCAGAAATAAAAATTATTTTTTGGATGCGTGCCAAAAATGAAATTACCACAAGAGCCATGCGGTAGCCATACAGTAAATACATTTTGGCGCATTGGGTGTGCACAGACACTTACGCAGCTTAGTAAAAGGGCCATTTAGTGTCCACTAAACCGGTCTAGTACTTGAGGGTTGTGTTTGTCAACCAGCAGATGGAGGCAGAGAATACAGTGTTGTGAGCTCTGCCCTATAAAGACACTGTGCAGCCTCAGCGCTTCAGTATTTCTCTGTCTCCAGCAGATGGTGATGTTCACTTTGTGCAGCTCCTAGTCTAGTACCTTGAGGATAGCTCCTGGTCAGTTGGAGAACCAGTACCCAGGTGAGTGAGAAGAAGGATATGTCCAAAAGGCAGGCATAAACTTGAAGGAGTTCAAGTCCTTCCTCATTGTATTTCACATCTCCCTACCTCTATTCAGTTCCCCCCCCCCCCCCCCCCCCCACCCTTTCCCCGTGGTATTTCTGTTTTCTGGGGCATAATATGAAAAGAACTAGTAAGAGTCTCTTGGCTGCAGAAAGGACAGCAAGATCATCAGGCCTGAAACTTAGCTGCATAATGTTCTAATGGTGGTGGGGGAGAAGAATTTCCTCTGATGTGGCTCAACAGATCTTGCAACCGGGTTATTCTGTAGCCATTCTCTGTCAAGATCTGGAGCAGCGCTTTACGAAGCACTGTGGAGCAGTCAGAGTCTTGATTTTCTTTCTTCGTGTCAGGTAGTAGTAACCAAGAGAACAGATGGAGCTGCCAGTGGAGAACATTGTGCTGTTCGCAGTGCAGCAACCACTGAAGTATTTCAGAGCACTGCATTTCATGTCAAGGGTGCTCCTCAACACAGTCTGATCGCGGGAACAGCCCTTCTTTACAAGGGCAGGAAGCTAATGTACAATGCCTTTTTACTTACAGTGGTGGAAATAAGTATTTGATCCCTTGCTGATTTTGTAAGTTTGCCCACTAACAAAGACATGAGCAGCCCATAATTGAAGGGTAGGTTATTGGTAACAGTGAGAGATAGCACATCACAAATTAAATCCGGAAAATCACATTGTGGAAAGTATATGAATTTATTTGCATTCTGCAGAGGGAAATAAGTATTTGATCCCCCACCAACCAGTAAGAGATCTGGCCCCTACAGACCAGGTAGATGCTCCAAATCAACTCGTTACCTGCATGACAGACAGCTGTCGGCAATGGTCACCTGTATGAAAGACACCTGTCCACAGACTCAGTGAATCAGTCAGACTCTAACCTCTACAAAATGGCCAAGAGCAAGGAGCTGTCTAAGGATGTCAGGGACAAGATCATACACCTGCACAAGGCTGGAATGGGCTACAAAACCATCAGTAAGACGCTGGGCGAGAAGGAGACAACTGTTGGTGCCATAGTAAGAAAATGGAAGAAGTACAAAATGACTGTCAATCGACAAAGATCTGGGGCTCCACGCAAAATCTCACCTCGTGGGGTATCCTTGATCATGAGGAAGGTTAGAAATCAGCCTACAACTACAAGGGGGGAACTTGTCAATGATCTCAAGGCAGCTGGGACCACTGTCACCACGAAAACCATTGGTAACACATTACGACATAACGGATTGCAATCCTGCAGTGCCCGCAAGGTCCCCCTGCTCCGGAAGGCACATGTGACGGCCCGTCTGAAGTTTGCCAGTGAACACCTGGATGATGCCGAAAGTGATTGGGAGAAGGTGCTGTGGTCAGATGAGACAAAAATTGAGCTCTTTGGCATGAACTCAACTCGCCGTGTTTGGAGGAAGAGAAATGCTGCCTATGACCCAAAGAACACCGTCCCCACTGTCAAGCATGGAGCTGGAAATGTTATGTTTTGGGGGTGTTTCTCTGCTAAGGGCACAGGACTACTTCACCGCATCAATGGGAGAATGGATGGGGCCATGTACCGTACAATTCTGAGTGACAACCTCCTTCCCTCCGCCAGGGCCTTAAAAATGGGTCGTGGCTGGGTCTTCCAGCACGACAATGACCCAAAACATACAGCCAAGGCAACAAAGGAGTGGCTCAGGAAGAAGCACATTAGGGTCATGGAGTGGCCTAGCCAGTCACCAGACCTTAATCCCATTGAAAACTTATGGAGGGAGCTGAAGCTGCGAGTTGCCAAGCGACAGCCCAGAACTCTTAATGATTTAGAGATGATCTGCAAAGAGGAGTGGACCAAAATTCCTCCTGACATGTGTGCAAACCTCATCATCAACTACAGAAGACGTCTGACCGCTGTGCTTGCCAACAAGGGTTTTGCCACCAAGTATTAGGTCTTGTTTGCCAGAGGGATTAAATACTTATTTCCCTCTGCAGAATGCAAATAAATTCATATACTTTCCACAATGTGATTTTCCGGATTTAATTTGTGATGTGCTATCTCTCACTGTTACCAATAACCTACCCTTCAATTATGGGCTGCTCATGTCTTTGTCAGTGGGCAAACTTACAAAATCAGCAAGGGATCAAATACTTATTTCCACCACTGTAAATTCCCTCAGAATTCCCTAAATGGTAAAGGCTGTCCATCCACATCTAGGGAAGTGCAGGGCCTGCACAATGTCACTGATTGAGGTTCTCAATCAGTGACATTGGCCATGCCCTCAGAGTATCCAGTCTGTGTAATATCTAAGTTGAACTCCTGAGGAGCCCCAGAAGGAAGGAGAGCTCCCAGTGGGAGAGGGGTATGATCCAATGGTGATATGTCTGTTTTGCACAGAAGAGCTCCCAGTGGTCATTACTAGGTCGTTGGAGGCTTTAAGTATTGCAGTTGCCTCTCCCATTGGTGGGAGACTCCATCTTAGAGGGGATTAGAAAGCTTTCTAAAGCTTTTCTGATCAGGCTGCTATTTTGGCAAGGCTCAGATTCAGAAGATCCGTGGCCAGACTTTATTCTTTAGTTCCAAAGGAGAAGGATAAGTTACATTAGCCCATACTCTAGGAATGGCGATTACCAAGAAAACTGCCATCTCTGTGGAAGGTGTCTCAGCCTTTTTTTAATATATATCTTTATTGAGCAACTTCAAGCAACAGAATTGTACAATTGCAAACACATAATCAGCTATGATTCAGGCTTAATCAAGCAGTATCCCCACAAGGGCAGTAACATAAAGGCATGAAGCGAGTTTATGGGTCCAGCTCATTTAGGAAATTTTTGATATCTGTGTTGTCTTGGGGTAGCGTTTTGCGTAGGTTTACAATTTGTTCGTTGAAGTACTTAGCAAGTTTGTCAGCAGATGGGGTGTCTATGTTCGATGCAGTGACCCGGTTGGTATCTAGGAGTTTGTTCACTAGTTGATATAATTTCTTTGTGTCTTTGTAATCTTTCCTATTTTGGTTTTATAGTATGATCTTTTGCTCTGTCTTATTGCGTATTTGTATTTTCTTTGTGATTGTTTCCATATGTTGAATGATTGTTCATCTTTTGTTTTTTTCCATGCTCGTTCATGTTGTCTGGTTTCTGTTTTTAGCTTTTTCAGTTCATCGTTGAACCATGGTATCAAGCTGTACTTTCATAATGTTCTTGTTCGTAAAGTTGTTCGTAAAGGTGATATTTCATCTAGTATATGTTTGCATCTTTTATCCCATTCCAGGAGGTAGTCTGTGAATTCTGTTTGTGCTGTCCATCCATTGTTGTATAACATTTGCCAGAAAGTTTTCGCGTCTACATGGCCTCTGGTTGTATATGTGGTGTGTTCTTGTGTTTGGTGTACTCCATTCTTACGCCAGTGTAGTGATAGGTTTAGTTTATAGTGATCCGTCCAGGGTGTTTCTGTCCATTTAATATCTGTAATTGTTATGCTCTGGTCTATTAAAAGTTTGTGTGATATGAGGTAGAGTGTGTGCCTTTTGATGTGGGTTGCTTGCATTTGTGGCCATTTGAAATCCCATAAGTGAAGGAATTCCTCGCATTCTCGTGCGTTGGCAGAATTCGGGTCTTCTAGGTGAAGGTTGATGTCTCCTAGTACTAGCACATTGGAATTGGTCGCACATATTTTTGAAATGAAGTCCATGAAGTTGTTCTGATCTACGTTCCAATTAATGGGGGGGGCTCTGTAGAACAGTATACAGTTTAGGTAATCATGTAAGGTTTTGTTGTGTATTCTGATTGAAGCGATTTCAAGTTGGGGTGTTATGGACTCGGCGATGGTTTCGGTGATGAAGTGAGATCAGTAGATTAATGCAATGCCACCTTCTCTTTTTTCCTTCCTGGTCCAGTGTGTGATTTTGTATCCTGGGGGGCACATGTCTAGAATTATGGGGTCATTTTGGTTATGGATCCAGGTTTCTGCTGTGATCCAGTCTGTTAGTGTTGCCATTTTATTTACTTCGGATCTGGCATTAATATAGCCCACTTGGATTGTTTGGTATGGATCCGTCTGCATATGGTATTGTTTGAACTTGTAGCAGTTGTCTTTTCTTAGTTGTGGTGTTTTTGTTAGGGCCCTTCTGTGTGCTCTGGGTTGACTGTCTACAACCTTTGCTTGGGTTGTTGTCTGTTTGATGGTTTGTGGTGTGTCTGAGCAGTCTTTGATGGTTGTGCAGTATTCGTATGGTATTGCTATCTGCAAGAGGGGTGGTTAA
This sequence comes from Microcaecilia unicolor, assembly GCF_901765095.1. Classification (NCBI taxonomy): domain Eukaryota; kingdom Metazoa; phylum Chordata; class Amphibia; order Gymnophiona; family Siphonopidae; genus Microcaecilia; species Microcaecilia unicolor. Next base: position 230,106,965 of record NC_044031.1, on the reverse strand, counting down.
TGTAAGGTGTATCAGTGATAATAAGTATATTATTAGGAGTAATTTGGGGGTATTCATCTTGGTTGCTGATCGCTGTGTGTTAATTACAAGGGATCTAGAAGGTTCAGGGTTCTAGGATTGGTTCGTATTAGTCAAGGAAGTTTACTTTACTCACGGATTGCAGGTTTGACCTTTGATGTCCCTTGTGAAGAGGGGGTGCTGATCTGTCTCCTCATCGGTCCGATTCAGTCCTCTGCAGGGTTGGAGGCTTCAGTTAGCGATCCGGGGAGAAGCGGGTCTTACTCTCTCACGTTCCCAGCCTTGAGTTCAAGGCTACTGCGCTCTCGGTCCTCCGCTCCGTCCGAGTTATGAGTACCACGCGGTCCTCTGGTCCAGAGAGGGATAGGAGGTCAGTCAGCCGGCCTCAGATTCCTGCGAGCTCTTCCACCGAGTCGGTTCCAGATGGCAGCGGGGTTCTCCACTGAGCCGATCCCCTCGATCCTAGCCTGGGAGCCTAGTGCTGCCACACATTCGGTCTTCCGCTTCAAATGGGTTTGGGTGCAGTGCGGGCCTCCGGTCCAGAAAGGGCCAGGAGGCCAGCCGCCCGGCTCCCGATGGCTGTGATCTCCTTCACTGAGTCCGGACACCGCCGCTGCAGCGACCTGGCACTGACCTGCCGCTCTTCTCTGGCGCCTGTGCCTCTGCCGCACAGTCCCGTCCCCAGCACAGGTGCCTACTTGGTCCTCAGAACCAGCAACTCCCGTGACCCTTGTCGCCCGAGTTCCAGTCGAGTGGGGGGCAGGGTCGGGTTCATGGCTCTCTCAGAATCTGCAAGGTCTCTTCGGTCGGCACGGCCTGGTCCCGCTTGCTGCTCATTCTCGGTCAGGCAGGCAGAGCTGGCTCGCGGCATGCCCCGTGCGTTCCTCATGGGGAGAGGTTCACTTGCCTCTCCCTGCTCCAAGGTTATCGTCAGCCGGCCGTTGGGCTCGAACGGGTTTTGTCGGTAGCCTTGTGCGCCCGGAGCTCCATTTGCAGCCACAGCACAAGCCTCTCTCCATTCTTTCAGCTCGATGCCATTTCTCTGGGATCGGAGCTCCCGCAGGTAGGTCTTACTTCGGCGCCATCTTGCCAGACGTAGGCAGTGTGAAGTATAATACAACAAAAATAATCCAAAAAAAACTTCACAGTAGAAATCACATCAAAACTAGGAGGAAAAGCCCCAGAACGGCCAGGCCCACATCCAGGACCTGCCATGGCGCAAAACAATCACAAGCACAAAAACATTTTATTGGCTGAAAATAAGAATATTCAAAGCTTTTGTAGTACACAAGCTTTATTTTTTATTATTTAATTTCTTATATACTGCTTGTAAAATATTGAAACAGTGTGTAAATTATAGTTAGAGGCCAACTGAATTTCGGTTTCGGATTCAGCACTGAAATCAGCCTGAAGCCAGTGAAAATGCTGGCATTTGCAGTTGAAGCACAAACTCCCCACCCACATAACAAATCGTTGGAGGTGGTGCCGCCACGAGCCTGGTCCAACCCCCACACCCACAAAACCCATCTTCCCTGGCTGCCCACCACCTTCACCAGAAGGCCCTCCCCATGCCTGTCTTCTTAAATTCCTGATGGTCTAGTGGCCTCTTCAAAACAGGAGCAATCTTGTTGCCTCTGCCTGCCGAGTAGTTAAAACTGTGTCTGCAACTTCCTGTGTAGCCTCATGAAACTTCCTTGGGAGGTCACTGCTGCCATTTTGGAATTGGAATCAGCATGGGCAGCAGCAGTCCCCAGTCACTCCTCATTTCATTTCCAGTCTCAAAATTGTAGCTGCAGCCTTCTGCAGCAGTCTGCTGCCGGAAGTCATGGCTGCCTTTTTGAGATTGGAAATGGCAGGAGCGAATGGGGATTGCTTCTGTCCATGCCAATTCCAGTCCCAAAACGGCAGCCACGACCTCCCACAGCAGTCTTGTGAGGCTGTCGCTGGAAGTCGTGGCCACCATTTTACTAAGCAGCAGGAGGGGACAGGAGCAACTTCAGATTGCCCCTGCTCCAAAGAGGCCACTAGACCATTAGGATTTTAGAAGGTAGGCCCAAGGAGGGTGGAGTTAGTAGGCAGCCCAGGAAGGGGGAGAAAAAGACTTTTTCTGTATTGGGGAACTCTGGCCCAGGGGGATGGGATTGTGGCCGAGCAGCAGGGCTATGGATTACAGTTCCAGGTGAAACCAAGTGACGAATTTAGGCTGCCGATTCCCAAAAGCTCCGGTTTCAAGTCATCTTCTAATTCAGGTACAGTACGTATTTTTCTGTCCCTGGATGACTCAATCTAAGTTTATCTAACGATAAAGAGCGCTAAACCCGACTGACTTAAACTAACTCTAAAAGCTATCACCATAAAGTGACTCACATGGATTTGCTTAGCTCTCTTGAGCATGTCTGGCAGCAGCCTACCAGATAACTTAGTGCCTAATCCTATCCCCGTAATGTATAATCAGTCTAGAAAACTCTGTACTAAGAAACACCCTAATTGTGATGTCAGATACCTGTTAGACAATGCCAGTATATACCATCAGAATACTACTATGGTTATGGACCAGAACAAAATGGCTAACATTTGACAGCCTAAAAAACTTTGCTACCGGAGACAAGATGGAGACCGGAGAGGATGTGTGCAACTGAGCTCCCGACTCCCAGTAAACACTATCGTGTGAGCACCTCTCTTACCCCTAAGTATAATGGGGACGAGGAAAGGGAAAATCGGGCGACAGACCTCCTCCAACCCTGAGGGTCCCGCTTACCGATAGCAGGCGCAGGAGAATTGTGGCATCCAGAAGCTAGAACAACAGAAGCCCGCTCTGGTTGGATCCGACAGATCTCGGTTGGATCACAGCATGGAAGCGGCCTCGTTGAGCCCGCCTCTACTTACAGTTCCCCCGCAACCCGGAAGCAGATCGATGTTGGTGGAGTTGCAGCAGCAGACACCGCCAAAAGAGCTGAGTCTACATGCAGCTGGAGGAGGACGTGCCGTTACATCGACCCCAGTAATGCCATCAAAGTGGGGGGGGGGACATGATGGTGAGTGGCCCGATTTCTCCTATTAACATGGGGGCTGCATTTCAGGGAGCTGGAGGATTTTAAAAAAACCAGCAGTAGTCACAATGGACACTCTGTGGGAAGCCATTCAAGGACTAAACTCTACCCTTATCCAAGCAACAAATTCTTTTAAAGAAGAAGCTTCTTTAAAACAAATTCATGACTCTTTAACTGGTAGAGTGCAAGTAAATGAAGAAAAAATTGAACTAATAAGTGGAGAAATTGAACTAATAAGTGGAGAAATTAAGAATTTACAAAGCCAGACAGGAACAGTGATTAAGGACAGGGATATTCTGGTTAGGAAACTAGAAGAAGGAACAATTTAAGATTTCTTAGTTTCCCAAAAGCACCTTTGGTACCTCCAGCTGATAATGTTGAAAAAATATCTTGGACTTCGGAGAAGTCTTATTAGTTCCAACAGAAGTCTTTCCTCCCATCCCAAGCTCAATACATAACTGGAATCAAAACTCGGGTCTTGGAACCTCAACTTGAACTTAATATTACTGAATTCTTGGAAAGCTAATTGGAAGTTGTTACACATCGAACTACTCTACTAGTATCATTTGCATTTGAATCAAAAAGGAACAATATTTTTCGATTATATTTTAGACATATGAGTGATACATTTCTAGGTGAAGGGATTCAAATATTTCCTGAGTTAAACAAAGACACACAGAAAAGAAGACAAGAATTCATGGCTCTAAAACCTAGAATCCTCGTCTTAGGTGGTACCTATCTATTAAAATTTCCTTGTAGATATCTTGTATCCATAAATAATATAAATTACTTATTCCTTGACCCGAAGAAAATGTTGTAATATATATTATCCAAGGTATAGGGTACTACGTCAACCTGAAACCTCACACAGAAACATGCTGTTAATACCATTAGTGGTCAGATTTTTGTTCTCCTCTCTGATTTGATTACATTATTTTTCCTTTTATTTTATAATTTCCTGTATCTTGTCTCCAAAAATTGTGGTCAAATGTTTAAGAGTTTAAATACCTCCCTAACTGGGAAAATGATTTTGCCTTGTTTTGAATTTCTAATATCTTGCATTTGTAAAATATGAATGTATTATTGAAAATGTGTAATTAAAAATAAAATTAAATTAAAAAAAAACCTTGCTACCTTTTGCAATTAACCAAAGAACTCTATCCTTTGGAACACAAGTCTCAACTCAGTCCTTTCCCAGCCATCTATATGAACACTAGATCTGTGGGGAACAAGGTTCTCTTACTCAGGGATCTGCTAGAATCTTCAGATCTGGGCTGTTTATCTCAGAAACATGACTCACAGAAGTTGATAGTCCAATACTGCCCCACATCTATCCACCCGGTTATGGTATTCTTCATTCTCCAAGACAGGGTAAAAAAGGAGGCGGACTTGCTCTTGGCTTTAATAGTTTTTCCCACGTGTCTTTAGTTAGTTCTGGGGGTTTCCCTGAACTGGAATACATGCTATGCAAATTCTGCGATGATTCAAAAGAGGAAAATCAAATTACCCTATTCCTCATTTACCATCCTCTGGGAGCATGGTCCAAGGCAGAACCACTACTTGTAGAGATTACTTCCTCTGCCATGTCACAATTCTCAAGGATTATCTTCCTGGGAGACTTAAACCTACACTTGGAAAATGATGCAGACTTCAATGCCCACAGCTTCAAATCATTCCTGAAGGGACGGCAAACTAACTACATTCTCCGAGGGTACAACTCATGAAAAAGGACATATGTTAGACTTCATGACATCCTATCCTAATAGCTTGATTAGTTCATTCAAATGGAAGCCAGTACCATGGTCTGATCATTTCCAACTGGATTTCACCATTGATATCTGTATGTCAAGCTTAACCAGAAACAAATCATCCACATTCATCTCCACCAGAGGTAAAATCAACGAGGCCACTTTCTGGTCGGAGCTAACAGATTCCCTCACTACGACATCTCCTACAAATGGTTCAATCAAATCCCGCTGGGACACCAAGGTGAAAGCCATACTAGACAAAATTGCTCCATTTACCACTAAAAAGGTCAAGATATCCAGAAATTCACCATGGTTTACAGAGAAACTATCCATCCTTAAAAGGAACTTTGACGTCTTGAAAAACAATGGAGAAAGAACAAATATACTAATAAATCCAAATGGAAGTCAGCCTTTTGACGCTACAAAAAGAAGGTATCTGACTCAAAACACCAATGCTATTTCAGCCTAATAGGTCAAGATGATCTTACTATTTCAGCCTAATAGGTCAAGATGATCTTAAGAACAAAAAAACTTTTCTCTTTAGTTAAAACACTAGCTTCCACTAATAAGGATGAACATTCACAGAAAACATGTCCCACCACCCAAGACCTCGCTTATCATTTCACCAATAAAATCTGCTTAATTAGGTCCAAACTATCTAAGGCTACTCCATCAGAGGAAAATAGGCCAACCCATAGTTCAGCCTTAATTGACGGAGATCCTACAACCCAAGGACTCAAAACTGACCAAAAACTGGGAATCTTTATAAGCAATAACAGCTGAGGATGTAAGATCAATACTGTTGAAATGCTCCCGAGCCAACTGCTCCCTGTATCAATACCCAAAACACCTACTCAAATCCATCCCTATGGAAGCAGTAAACTGGTTACTCCATGATCTCAATGAGCTGTTAAAAACTGGCTCTCTTCCTCCTGATATGGGCAAAATTGTTCTCACTCCACTACTGAAGGGATCTCGGCTAGACGTAACATAGCCGGCAAACTACTGTCCAGTGGCAAGCATACCTCTTTTTACTAAAGCATTAGAAACCTACATTAGTAAACAACTCTCTTTTTATCTGAAAAAAGTTTGTATTTTACACTGGTCACAATTTGGCTTCAGATTGTCACATACTGTGGAAACATTACTGCTAGTTCTAATTACGTATGTCAAACAACACCTGTGCAAAGGTGGCAAAGTAATTCTTCTTCAATATATCGGCAGCATTCAATGCAGTTGACTACACATTGGTACTCGAATGCTTAGATCAGATGGGAATAACAGGGACTGTGCTCAAATGGTTCAGTGAATTCCTTTCAAATAGAAGCTATTCTGTCAATCAAAACAACCAACTTTCCAACTGTGGAGTCCCGCAGGGATCTCCCCTCTCGCAGATCCTGTTCAACCTCTTTATATCATCCCTTGACTCAATACACCTGGGACTTAATGAGCTACTATTATCCTACATGGATGACATCCTGCTTCTCTTACCAGTAACAGCATCAAACTAAGATCCAACTCAGTCTGTAGCAAATGGTATGACTTCTGTTAGCACCTGGGCCATGACCAATAAACGGAATCCGAACACACAAAAAAACCAAGGTCCAGTGGTTCCAAAATCAGGGAGTTGAGATACCATCATCAATATCTTTATCCAATGGTCAAAGCTTTACAGTTGAATCTGAAACCAGAGTATTAGGGGTCTTGCTTGATTCTTTACTCACCTTGTCTTCCCATATTAATCAGCTATGGAAGAAAACACTATTCAAAATGAGACATCTGTGTCTAGTCAGACCATTCTTCGATCAAAAAGCCTTTGTACTACTAGTCCAAATGTTAGTCCTACCTCACTTGGATTACTGTAACATTCTCTTTCTTGGTATTGTGTCAATATTAGAAAAAACTTCAAATCATACAGAATACAGCTGCAAGACTAATATATACAGATTGAATGGATATACTAGTGTTTCAACTTAGCTAAACAAACTGCACTGGCTTCCCATAGCAGAAAGACTCAGGTTCAAATCTGCTTGTTTAGTCTTTCAAATCTTACAGGGCTTCACCTCTGAACTGCTGACTAAGACCGCTTCGCTATATCTGGTCCAGTCTAACAGGCTGAAACAACAATTAATACTAGCATCAGCGTTTCAAAAGACAGTTTGAAGTCAGAAGACTTTCAGCTCTCTATTCCCCATAATTGGAGTCAAAATATGGAAAACTCTACCTATTCCCATCAGAACAGTAAACAGTTATCTCAACTTCAGGAGGAGGCTAAAAACCTTTCTGTTCCCAAAGACTGCTTCATAATAATCCATCATGATTTCTGCTTCCTAGTATCATACATTATCCTTTCCTTTAATGTTTTTAGTCTCATGCATTACACCAATGGTCTCTAATGTTTTTCATACCTCACACTAACACTATCTGCTTTTGTCTCACCTAGAATTTAAACTGCACTGAACCCTAGAAAGGGGATATTAGCGGTAAACAAGAACTGAATTGAAGTTCCAGTAGAGGGTTAATTGACTTGCCTAGTATCCAGGGAGCTGCAGTAGGATTTGAACCAGGCTCCCCTGGATTTAAGCCTGCTGCTCTAACTCTTAGGCTACTCTTCCACACCACATATGTACTTTAGGGATCATATCATCTTCCTATAGGTATGACTGTATATGGACACACATTTTTGGCTTTATATCCTTGCTTCATTCCAGTCTGAGCATACTCTTTTTTTTCTACTTAGTGTCACAAAAGTCAGGAATAGTGAGCCCTTGGGCCACTGCCGATGACAGGCAGCAGCAGACAAACCACCCAAACAAGGATCGAGGCGGAAAACAGACAGGACTGGTATAAGCAGGCCTGGAGCTGAAGCTGAAGGCAGGCAGGGCTGGAACATGACGGGAGCTGAAGCTGGAGGCAGGCAGGGCTGGAACAGCAGGACTCGAACAAGCAGGACTGAAGCTGAAGGCAGGCAGTACTGGAACAAGCAGGACTGAAGGCAGGCGGGGCTGGAACCAACAGGACTGGAGCTGAAACTGAAGGCAGACAGGGCTGGAACAGCAGGAATGGAACAAGCAGGACTGGAGCTGAAGCTGGAGGCAGGCAGGGCTGGAACAGCAGGACTCAAACCAGCAGGACTGAAGTTGAAGGCAAGCAGGGCTGGAACAAACCAGACTGGAACTGACGCTGAAGGCAGGCAGGGCTGGAACTGAAGCTGAAAGCAGGCAGGGTTGAAACAAGCAGGACTGGAACAAACAGGACTGAAACTGAAGCTGAAGGCAGAGAGGGCTGAAACAAGCAGTAGTGGAACTGAAGCTGAAGACAGACAGGGCTCCAGAAAAAAGGAGAACAGATTGAGCCAGTCTGGGTTTTACTTCCATTGCTTTCAGTGGAAGCAAAACCTGGACTGGATCAATGCGTCCTCCTTTTTCTGGAGCCATATGGTTACCCTACAGGACTGGAACTGAAGCTGAAGACCTACAGGACTGGAGCAAGCAGGGTTGGGATTGAAGTTGAAGACTGGCAGGACAGGAACAAGCAGGGCTGGAACTGCAACACACACACACAGACGAAAACTCATCTGAAGACCTCTGTTGCAAAGGCAAAGCCTGAAAGTTCCCAGGCATTTACTGATGATGTCACAAGTAAGAATGAGGCTTGGCAGCAGGAACACCAGGGCGATGCTTGGCTGGAAGAACATCAAAGCGAGGCTTGGCTGGAAGAACACCAAAGCGAGGCTTGGCTTCAGGAACACCAAAGCAAGGCTGAAATGCTGGAACATCAGAACAGAACTGGAATGATCTCTGGAACACGACTGGGAAACAGGGAGGAAGCAGTCCACAGCAGTCACAGGGCCTGGTCACTGGAAGGAGAGGTGAGTGTAGACTCTGGGCATGGCCACAACCGTGACATAGTTCCATTTGTTACTAATGTCATCAACGCTACTTAAATCTCCTATAGAAAATACTGGTCTAAAAAGTCATGCAAAGATTATTTATGTGAAGTTTCTTAAGTATAGTTTCTAAGGCACTTTTTTGTGTGTTAAACCAAGAATGTGTATGTTTGTCTTCACTGAAGTCAACGTACAATTAAAATATGTTCTAAGTCTCAAATATAGGTAAACAGAGACCTAAATGACTTGATTGCCATTTTTCTTTCATTCTTTTTACCACTACCAAATGAAAATGAAATAATTTTCTGTAATTACCTGGATTTCTTTATTTCAAAATATGCATTTTTGCTTTGTTGTAATGTTTCAATATATTCATTGCCAAAATTTCAGGTATACTGTATTTTCTAAATGTTCATCATTGTAGTATAAGTATATTAATTGTAGCTGGTTTATGCATTTATTCCAGAGGCGGTCATCCCTACTTGACAGGCTTAGCAGTTGCTGGTGGAGCATACTATCTTGGACTAGAAGGTGCCATCATGGGACCTATACTTCTTTGTATACTAGTTGTTGCTTCTAATATATACAGCGCTATGCTGGCAAGCCCAACAACCACAATGCCTACTCCATCACAAACACCATGGCCTTTACAGATACACCGGTAAGTTAAGTGAAGAAGAGAAACAAAAGAACAAATGTGTTCATGAGAAAATTGCGCAGCTCAAAATGGGAAAATGCTGCAGTGTATCTGTACCATAGTGAGATTATATATATATCAGTTAGGATATACTAGGTTTCTAGTATATCCACATGTATCCCATTCATATTCATTGTGGATAGGATATCCTGAATATCTAACTGTGTGGGATTCCTAGAACAGGTTTGGGAAGCCCAGGATTAAACTATTTCTGAAGCAGGAATAGATCTACTTGTTGTGAATTAACTCTTGACCTCTGATTCATGATGGTACTACTGGAAGAGGTTACATTTGTGGTTATTTAATTAGAAAGGGTAAGAGAACACAGGTCTTATTAGAATATTGTACCACTTAAATAAGCTAGATATGCATGTTCTTGAGTTTGTTTTTATCCACAGCTATAATACATTGATATTCCCTTTAAGGGTGATATTTCAAGCACTGTATTAAACATAAACGTATTAATACTTTTGTAATCTAATATAATTTCAGCTTGGATCATGGTTTTCTATGGTGAACACAATCTAAACATGTGCTACAATACTTATTTATTGATTTATTTATTTATTACATTTGTATCCCACATTTTTCCACCTGTTTGTAAGTGCAATGTGGCTTACATAATTCCGGAGAGGTGGTTACAAACTCCGGGGTGAACAAGTACAGAGTGTATAGTATAATTAATAGATCTGGTGTAGCCTGTCCCATGCAGGTTGCATGGGGTGGGATCGTGCGGCGAGGGATTGAGTATTGTTCGTTTTCTAGTTTAGTTGTTGTGTTTCATTGTTCAGTGTTTATGTTGGCTCTGTGGGGTATGCCCTTCTGAAAAGGTGAGTTTTTAGGTTTTTTCGGAAGTTTAGGTAATTGTTCATGGTTTTCAGGTCTTTTGGTAATGCGTTCCAGAGCTGCATATGTAGGAGAAACTGGATGTGTATGTTGATTTATACTTTAGTCCCTTGCATCTTGCTGATTCAATTGTGTTTCTAATTGGTAAGTTGATCAGTTCAGTCATGTAGCCCGGAGCTAGGCAATAAATTATTTTATGAACCAGAGTATAAATCTTGAAGGATATACATTCTTTGATAGGTAGCCAGTAGTTTTTCACGAAGGAGTTTCGCGCTTCCATATCGTGTTTTTCCATAGATGAGCCTGGCTGTCGTGTTCTGAGTGGTCTGAAGTTTCCTTAAGATTTGTTCTTTGCATCCTACATATATTCCGTTGCAGTAATCGACGTGGGTTAGTACCCTTGTTTGAATCATGTTACAAAATGTTTCCCTCAGGAAGAATTCTTTTACGCGTTTGAGTTTCCACGTTGTGTGGAACATTTTCTTTGTAGTGGCTGTGGCTTGGTTCTCTAAAGTTGTTACTATCTATAGTAATGCCGAGGATTTTCAGATTGTCTGAGATTGGGAGAGTATATTCCAGGGTATTTATGGTTGTGGGGTGGTTTGTGCTATGTTGGGATGAGAGAATGAGACAGTGTGTTTTTTCTTTGTTGAGTTCTAATTTGAATGCCATTGCCCAGGAATCCACGATCCTCATGCTGTTCGTAATTACATTGGCGATTTCTGATGGGTTTGATTTGAAAGGTATATATATTGTGACATCGTCTGCATAGAGAAAAGGGTTAAGGCTTTGATTGGATAGGGACTTGGCTAATGGGGTCATCATTAGATTGACTAGAATGGGTGAGAAAGGTGATCCTTGTGGTACTCCACAATCAGCTTTCCAGGGTGGTGAACTGTTTGTTTGACTTTACTTGATATGGCTTTGTGGTTAGGAACTCCTTTATCCATTTGAGTGTATTCCCTCCAATTCCTATCTTGTCAAGTATTCTTAGAAGTGTATTGTGGTTTACCATATCGAATGCGCTTGACATGTCGAATTGAAGCAGGAGGATGTTTTTACCTATTGCAATTTCCTGCTTGAATTTGGCCAGGAGTATAACTAGTATAACTAGTACAGCTTGACATTTTGTCCTTTAGATTGTAAGCTCCTTTGAGCAGGGACTGTCCTTCTTTGTTAAATTGTACAGCGCTGCGTAACCCTAGTAGCGCTTTAGAAATGTTAAGTAGTAGTAGTAGTACTATGGAGGGGCCTGAAACCAGATTGCAATTCATACAGTATTGAGAATTTATTGATGTATTCTGTGAGTTATTTGGCTACGATGCCATCCATCAATTTGGTTGACAGTGGGATGGATGCTACTGGACAATAATTGGTCATTTCATCTGTTTTTTTTCTTGGTGTCTTTTGGTAATGGTGTGAGTAAGATGTTGCCTTTAATCTTGGGGAATAGGCCGTAACATCTGCAATGAATCGGTTGGGGGGCGTCCAGTAGACAGTAGGCTGTGGAGAGCTTGCTGGTCGCCTGTGCACCTGGTTCAGCTGTGATCTGGGTGAAGTTTGACCAAGTTCGGTCTGCTAGGTATACTTATGATGCTATACATAGCAAAATATATCATAGTAATTCACCATATGAAATTACCTCCCTTAAATATAAAATTATCAGAAAATGCAATACATATATTAATGATCTAGCACTAAAGTAAAGCAGTGACCAAAGCAACCTATGCTAATGACCCCTACTGTGAAGTGCTGGGTGGGGGAGGGAAGGGATTTTGAATTTAACTCCTCCCTTTTTTGCTTGTAGCTCAAGACAGTTACATTTAGGTACATTAGATATTTTTATCTTCCCAGGGGACTCCCTATTTGTTTGTGCCTGAGACAATGGAGGGATAGGTGACTTGCCCAAGATCACAAGGAACTGCAGTGGGATTTGAATCTGGCTTTCCTGGTTCTCAACCCACTGCTCTAGCCATTCGGCCACTCCACTCCACTCCAAATCATACCCCCTGCATCACATAATCACCAACAAACACCAAATCCCTAATTGCTCTTGAAGGATCTCACAAAGGAATATTTCCCTCAGTTCACTTCTTCAGGACTGATCCACTCCCATGGTAAGGGCCACCTAAAAGGCTTTCATTAATGTGGAGGAATAGAGGCTACACTGGGATAACAGTAATGCTGCTGAAACTCTCTGCAGGCTGGAGCACAGCTTTTGGGGAGCTCAATTGTCCCCCCCCCCCCCCCCCCCCAATTCATTTCTGGGGCAGCATCTATTTTCTATAAAATATCCCACAGACTAACTATACAGGTGACAATAGGCTGGATATTCAGTTGCAGACAAGTGGTATAACTTTAAAATGATAAGTTGTCTATGTAAATGTATATGTATTTAAAGCAGCAATAGGAAGGCAATTCTATAATTGGGGACCTCCTTTTAGGTACCCATATGACACATACGGGGAAATTCTATAAATGGCACTCAAAAATTAGCACTGGGAAAGATTAATGCTTAACGCCTTTCTATACAGGGCAAGTACCCTTTATAGAATAGTGCTTAGCTCCGATTCCCGCACCAGACTTAACTCCTGCTAAAACCTGGTGTAACTCCTGGCACCCAAATTGAGCACAAGGACCCATTATTCCATAACACAGTACACAACTTTCTGGAATGCCCATGCCCCTCCCATGGCAACACCCCCTTTGGGTTGCATACTATGGGATTTAGGCGCCCAGCATTATAGAATACCATGCAGCCAGATGCAAGTGCAAATCATATTTGGTGCCAATTAATGTCAATAATTGGTTGTTGGCATCCAGTTATTGATGGTTAACAACTTGTTGGTAAATTAAGCTGCATGCGCATCTCTGGATTGTGCCCAAAGTTTGGCACCATTTATTGAATCCAGGGGATAGTGGTATCTGGGCATCATGTCTGTAATTAGAAAAGGTACTAGAGAAGGGCGATGAAAATGATAAAGGGGAAGGGACAACTTCCCTGTGAGGAATGGCTAAAGTGGCTAGTACTTTTCAGCTTGGAGGAAAGACGGCTGAGGGGAGATATGATAAAGGTCTATAAAATAATGAGTGGAGTGGAACGAGTAGATGTGAATTGCTTGTTTACTCTTTCCAAAAATACTAGGACTAGGGGACACGCAATGAAGATACAAAGTAGTAAATTTAAAACAAATCAGAGAAAATATTTCTTCACTCGATGACCACAAATGCTCGCAGTCTAAGCAATAAAGTTCATGACCTTCAAGCCCTGATGTTGGAGGCAGACTTGGACATAGTTGCAGTCACAGAGACATGGCTCAATTGTTCCCATGAATGGGATGCAAACATACCAGGCTATAATCTTTTTAGGAAGGATAGAGATGGTCGTAAAGGTGGAGGAGTAGCTCTGTATGTGAGAAATGATATCACGGCAACTGAAATGACAGAGAATTGGGGAAAGGAAGAAGCGATATGGATCACCTTAAAAAGAGAGGATAGAACCTCTGTCCACGTGGGTGTTGTTTACAGACCCCTGACACAATTGGAGGAACTAGATAAAGATCTGATCGCAGATATTCAAAAGTTGGGGAAGAAGAGAGAGGTGCTGCTGCTGGGAGATTTCAATCTGCCGGATGTAGATTGGAAGGTTCCATCTGCGGAATCAGAAAGAAGTAGAGAGATCGTGGATGCTTTTCAAAGTGCTCTGCTCAGACAAATGGTGACGGAACCCACGAGGGGGGAAGCGACGCTGGATCTGGTACTCACAAATGGAGATAGTGTGTCAAATGTCCGAGTGGATGCCCACTTGGGCAGCAGTGACCATCAAACGGTTTGGTTTGATATGACAGCTGAAGAGGAGGGTGGCCACTCAAAACTCAAAGTCCTGGATTTCAAGCGTGCTGACTTTAGTAAAATGGGGGAATACCTGAGGAAGGAGCTGATGGGCTGGGAGGACATACAAGAAGTGGAAGGGCAGTGGTCCAGGCTGAAAGAACCTATAAGTACGGCCACAAACCTTTATGTAAGGAGAGTAAATAAAAGCAAGAGAAAAAGGAAAACAATATGGTTCTCCAAGAAAGCGGCTGAGAAAATAAAGGCTAAGGAGTTGGCATTTATGAAAAAAACAGAAAAACTCAAGAAGAGGAACACGGACAGGAATACCGGATGAAACTGAAAGAAGCCAAGAGAGAGATACGTCTGGCGAAAGCGCAAGTGGAAGAACAAATGGCTAGAAATGTAAGGAGGGGTGACAAAAATTTCTTCAGGTATATTAGTGAAAGGAGGAAGACTAAAAAGGGAATTGTGAGACTGAAAGATGCTGCAAACTGCTATGTAGATAATGATGAAGAAAAAGCAAATTTGCTAAACAGATACTTTTGTTCTGTTTTCACAGAAGAAAATCCTGGCGAAGGACCACGATTGACTGGCAAAAGTACATATGAGAATGGAGTGGATATAGCACTGTTCACAGAAGGGAGTGTGTATGAACAACTTGAAAATCTAAAGGTGGACAAAGCCATGGGACTGGATGGGATCCACCCCAGGATATTGAGGGAGCTCAGAGAGGTTCTGACGGGTCCTCTTAAAGATTTGTTTAATAAATCCTTGGAGACGGGAAAGGTTCCGTGGGATTGGAAAAGAGCAGAAGTGGTCCCTCTTCACAAAAGTGATGATAGGGAAGAAGCTGGAAACTACAGGCTGATAAGCCTCACTTCGGTTATTGGAAAAGTAATGGAAACGATGCTGAAGAAAAGGATAGTGAATTTCCTGGAAGCCAATAAGTTGTGATTGAATTCTTAGTGTAACCCGCTTTGATTCCGGTTGGAAATATGCGGGATATAAAAACTGGGAATGGAACGGAGAGAATGTTGGAGCATTGGGAAGACAGATCATTGAACAGCAGGTCTTGCACAGGGAAGAGGTCACTGGCATGCAGAAGAAACTTGGGAGCATCGGTCAAGAGCAGGCTGAGATGTGGCAGGAGATAGCAACAGTAAGGGAGGACATGAGGGGGGAGGGGAAGGGGAAAAACAAAGAGTCAGTATGTTACTTTGTGTCACTTATTTGACTGTATTGCACTATGGGGGTGGGACAGGAGAGAGGAGAGGGAGAAATGGTGGTTGGAGTTTCTATGGGTGTCCTGTGTTTCTGTATTCATATGGCTGCCCTATCTGATTGCAAGGTGCTAAGACAGATTTCATGAGCACTGTCTAGCATAGTACCATAGAATGAGGAAGAAGTTCTGAGGCCTTTATTGGCCTTCCACAATCACATTAAACAGAACATGCATTGATACAAGACACCAGAGTCCGTGCATTTCAGCAAATGGTATGAGGCAGATAACAACAGAGGCTAACTGGGAAAGTAACACAGAAGCCTGCTTGAAAATAGAACCATGATGCAGCCAAGCTGCTGACCTGTGCACTCACTTGGTTACTGTAACAGAGCATCTCTGGTCCCATACTTACATACCCTCTCCCCCACAATTGTAAGCTTGTTTCCAAACTAGGGACCTCTGTGCCACAAAAGATGAGGACATACGGTAGAGATAGCTAAGTCCAGTACTCATCCCCTGCTGCCACTGAAACATAGTCAACAGAAAGCCAGCATTCAAGGGGGACTGGTTAATTCTAGAAACTTCTACGTGCAGTTAAGATTCCCCCAGACAACTGTCTGCTCTAACAGACATAGGTTTCCAATGCTGAAAGCTTACCGCATAGATGTTCAGCGCTGAGGCAGAGTTGGAAGAAGGGTTGGAGCTGCACCATGAGGCACACGATGCTGCTGCTGCATGTGAGTAGGAAGATCCTGGATACCCTGAGCTGGAGGAAACACAAGAAGATCCAGGCTGGGGTCACATTTGGTATTTTCATTTCAATTTATGTTTATTGTGAGACATTCGGTTAATCACAGCATATCAGAAATAACAAAAAAGGAAACATACACAACATAGTAGCATCCTGCAGCTTATACAGAATGTAAACTGATAATGGTTTGAACTCTCATATGACAACAGTCTTTGCAAAATGCAAGAAATATACTCACAATTTTCTCTCCCTCCCTTGAAAGTATGATACACATTTGCTGTACGTATACTCTAGGTTTCACAAACTGATTCACATATTCATAAGATGTCCTTTCCCCGCCGGGGTTAGCGTTTGCCAAAATGGTGTCCAAACACGGAAAAAGGCTGATTCTGTAAACTTCAAATCAGACCCTGCCACTCTCCACTCAAACTTCATATAATCAATCATTTTACTGCGCCATTGTTGGATTGTAGGACTTTTGGATGAGATCCACTCTTTCAAGATTACTGACTTGGCTATGGTTGTTGATCTGCGCACAAATCCTTTATAGCCTGCCGGGAGAGGGGTGGTCAATGAAGGTTGTCCAAACAGTAGGAGCAGGTCATGTCTCCATTTAGAGTGCCACATTGCCGAAATATAATTTAAAAGGTTAGTCCAAAAAGCTGATATCTTAGGACATGACCAAAACATATGTCCCAAAGTGGCACCTGGGGCCATGCACTTAGGGCACGCTCCATCCGGGGATACTCCGACATAGAATGCCCTTCGAGACGGCATATGTACCCGCATTGCAAACTTATAGTCCATCTCCTGGTGCGACACCATTTTTGAGGAGCTCTTAATGCTAAGAACAAAGCCTTGGAAAGTTGGTCTGGATACTGAAACTGCCAGCTCCTCACTCCAAGATCCCGCCAATGCTGTATAATTAGGTTCTTGTACTGAGTCTCTGATATGTCTGTGGTGCATCTGCATTGGAACCTTAGTTTGTGATTGAAAGGAAAAGGCAGAGGACAGCTCCTCTTGTACATCTTCTGTTAGCGTTTTCCAGGGTAGACTATGTACATAATGCCTCAATTGAAAATAGTGAAAACGGTCAGAGGGAGATAACGAATTGGGCTTGTAACTCCTCGAACGGCCGTATCTGGCCCTCCTCCGTTAGAGCTTGTATTAAATATTGGAGTCCTTTCCTTTTCCATTTGGCAAAAGTAGGATATATGTTCCCTGGTGGGAATTTAGGGTTGCCACAGATCGCCATAAATGGGGTCATTCTTGCTGAAAACTGATGGTGGCGACAAATCCACTTCCATGTTGCTTTTCCTGTGGGACGGATGTGCGAATTGGTCAGTATAGATGGGAGTGGGCCCCCTCCCACATGTAGCAAACAACTAAAATGTGTATCTTGAGTGAGCACTGTCTCTAATGTAGTAGCGGAAAAATCTGATGTTGATCGATACCAGTCAGATATATGACACATGCTA
This sequence comes from Microcaecilia unicolor, assembly GCF_901765095.1. NCBI lineage: Eukaryota > Metazoa > Chordata > Amphibia > Gymnophiona > Siphonopidae > Microcaecilia > Microcaecilia unicolor. The sequence goes on along the minus strand of NC_044031.1, from coordinate 230,089,432 downwards.
CTGGCTATGGTGAGGTAATGAATGCTCAACAGGCCCAACCCTCCATGCTCCACCGGGATATAAAAGGTCTTAATAGAAAGACGAGCCCGTTTCCCTCTCCATAAAAATCATTGTCGATGTTTATTCAATTTCTTCTCATCTTCAAGCCTGAGGAAGAGTTGCAGTGTCTGAAAAATGTATAACCACTTCGGCACCAGCAAGATATTATACAACGCTATTCTACCTAGCAGTGATAGGGGGTAATCTGTCCACAATCTCAGCTTGTGACATGTCATCTCCATCAAAGGTGTTACATTATCATGATACAGTCTCGTCATATCCTGGGTTATGTACATGCCTAGATATTTAATTCTACTCCCTGCCCAGGTTAGAGGAGTACCCGATGCACCTGGGCCCTCATCTGTGGGATAAACATTAAGGCCTATGGATTTATGCACATTTAGTGTAAAGCCTGACATTCTCCCAGATACTTGGATCAAATCCAGCAGCTTTCCTAAAGTTGCATGCGGTTGGGTGGTAATTATCATGAGATCATCTGTGAAGGACAGGGCCTTAATTGTTTCACCCCCAACTTGTATACCTGGGATCTCTGCTGAATATTTAATGGCTCGCAGAAGGGGTTCCATGGCCAAAATGAAGAGCGATGGTGAAAGAGGGCATCCCTGTCTAGTACCGTTTTTGATTTGAAAAGATTGTGATTGAACTCCATTAATTAGCACTGATGCTTCTGGGCATGAGTATAAGGCTCTTATGGCCCCCATAAGTCACCCACCAATTCCCATATGTGTTAACACAGTAAATACGTATTCCCATTCTATCTTATCAAAAGCTTTTTCAGCGTCGAGGGAATACAGACAGGTTGGGATTTGCTGTTGTTGCCTAAATGCCATGGCCAATAGTAGTCGTCGGACATTGCTGGCTGCCTGTCTAGTTTTGACAAAGCCTACCTGCTCCTCCCCAACCAATCTGGGCAAAATATTAGACAGCCGATTCGCTATGACTTTTGCCAGGATCTTAAGATCGACATTGATTAAGGAGATGGGCCTATAAGAGTTTGCCTGATCCTCGGGCGGCCCAACTTATATATTAGTGTGATGAATGCCTTATTGAAATATGGTGGGAATTTGCCCTCCCTAATAATCTGCTCATAAAACTAATGAATTCTTGGGTAGAAGGAGATTGGTAACAGCTTATAAAACTCCCCTGAGTATCCATCTGGACCGGGCGCTGATCCTATAGGTAGGGTTTTGATTGCCTCTTGTATTTCTTTAAGCGTTAGGGGGTGGTCAAGATCTCTCTGTTCCTGCTCTGTCAAATGTGGCTGGCCAACATGGTCTAAAAATTGGATAATCTCTTCTGAGCCTGGAGTTTGGGATGGCTCGTACAGAGAGCTAAAGAAGTTCTGAAAGATTTCAGCCATCTTCTTGCTCTTGTTGTGGAGTTCCCCCTGAAAATGGCAGATACAAATCAAGGTAAGGTATACACAAGAAGTAGCACATATGAGTTTATCTTGTTGGGCAGACTAGATGGACTGTGCAGGTCTTTTTCTGCCGTCATCTACTATGTTACTATATATGTAATTAAAATCTGGAATTTGTTGCCCGAGAATGTGGTAAAAGCAGTTAGCGGGTTTTAAAAAAGGTTTGGATAGCTTCCTAAAAGAAAAGTCCATAAGCTATTATTAAGGTAGACTTGTGGAAAATCCACTGCTTATTTCTAGGATAAGCAGCATAAAATGTATTGTACTGTTTTAGGATCTTGCCATGTATTTGTGATGTAGATTGGCCACTGTTGGAAACAGGATCATGGGCTTGATGGACCTTCGTTCTGTCCCAGTATGTCAACACTTACAGTGGGGGAAATAAGTATTTGATCCCTTGCTGATTTTGTAAGTTTGCCCACTGACAAAGACATGAGCAGCCCATAATTGAAGGGTAGGTTATTGGTAACAGTGAGAGATAGCACATCACAAATTAAATCCGGAAAATCACATTGTGGAAAGTATATGAATTTATTTGCATTCTGCAGAGGGAAATAAGTATTTGATCCCTCTGGCAAACAAGACCTAATACTTGGTGGCAAAACCCTTGTTGGCAAGCACAGCGGTCAGACGTCTTCTGTAGTTGATGATGAGGTTTGCACACATGTCAGGAGGAATTTTGGTCCACTCCTCTTTGCAGATCATCTCTAAATCATTAAGAGTTCTGGGCTGTCGCTTGGCAACTCGCAGCTTCAGCTCCCTCCATAAGTTTTCAATGGGATTAAGGTCTGGTGACTGGCTAGGCCACTCCATGACCCTAATGTGCTTCTTCCTGAGCCACTCCTTTGTTGCCTTGGCTGTATGTTTTGGGTCATTGTCGTGCTGGAAGACCCAGCCACGACCCATTTTTAAGGCCCTGGCGGAGGGAAGGAGGTTGTCACTCAGAATTGTATGGTACATGGCCCCATCCATTCTCCCATTGATGCGGTGAAGTAGTCCTGTGCCCTTAGCAGAGAAACACCCCCAAAACATAACATTTCCGCCTCCATGCTTGACAGTGGGGACGGTGTTCTTTGGGTCATAGGCAGCATTTCTCTTCCTCCAAACACGACGAGTTGAGTTCATGCCAAAGAGCTCAATTTTTGTCTCATCTGACCACAGCACCTTCTCCCAATCACTCTCGGCATCATCCAGGTGTTCACTGGCAAACTTCAGACGGGCCGTCACATGTGCCTTCCGGAGCAGGGGGACCTTGCGGGCACTGCAGGATTGCAATCCGTTATGTCGTAATGTGTTACCAATGGTTTTCGTGGTGACAGTGGTCCCAGCTGCCTTGAGATCATTGACAAGTTCCCCCCTTGTAGTTGTAGGCTGATTTCTAACCTTCCTCATGATCAAGGATACCCCACGAGGTGAGATTTTGCGTGGAGCCCCAGATCTTTGTCGATTGACAGTCATTTTGTACTTCTTCCATTTTCTTACTATGGCACCAACAGTTGTCTCCTTCTTGCCCAGCGTCTTACTGATGGTTTTGTAGCCCATTCCAGCCTTGTGCAGGTGTATGATCTTGTCCCTGACATCCTTAGACAGCTCCTTGCTCTTGGCCATTTTGTAGAGGTTAGAGTCTGACTGATTCACTGAGTCTGTGGACAGGTGTCTTTCATACAGGTGACCATTGCCGACAGCTGTCTGTCATGCAGGTAACGAGTTGATTTGGAGCATCTACCTGGTCTGTAGGGGCCAGATCTCTTACTGGTTGGTGGGGGATCAAATACTTATTTCCCTCTGCAGAATGCAAATAAATTCATATACTTTCCACAATGTGATTTTCCGGATTTAATTTGTGATGTGCTATCTCTCACTGTTACCAATAACCTACCCTTCAATTATGGGCTGCTCATGTCTTTGTCAGTGGGCAAACTTACAAAATCAGCAAGGGATCAAATACTTATTTCCCCCACTGTATGTACCCTGCCAGCACTTTTATGTATAAGTGTATACTTCCCCATAAAAGTGCTGCTATTTTGTAAATTTACGTGCACGTTGGGCATTGGCACCCAGTTATAGAGTCAGGGGGGTAAGTGGATATCTGCTGCTGAATGTACATGTATGAATTTAAACAGATAACTTATCCATTTAAGATTACACTTGGTATTTAGTTGCTCTGGCTTGAACAAATATGCCATATAAAGAGTGACTAGATTTTGTCAGTCTCCTTATAATTTCAAATTCAGCCCCAATTGATGGCAAAAAGTAAGTCAAAATTCAGGCACAATAAAGGTACCATAAAAAGGGAGGAAACCAACAATAAAATACAAATGACAAAAAACAAACCAATTTATCAAATATAAAAATTGAAAGTAGAAGTCCATAAGGTACACATTAACAGCCTCATTTTATAACAGCTTATCTAAATGTAAGTACCATTTACGTGCTCAGACTTATAGAATATTGCCATTCATACAGGTAAGTATACACTAAATGGCAATAGAGCACCTAAGCAGTATTTTATAATTACACACTAAAATGGCTTAGCACTTGATTGTTAGATGGGCTTTTACAGGGGAGGGGTATGGGTGGGGCATAGGCGAGGTTCACATTTACACTCTTAACTTACAGAAAACTGTAAGTTATGCAAGTACATGTCACATTGAGGCACTATCATGAGAGTCATAGGCCTGTTATAAATGTATGCCTCACAGAAATACATACAGGGCTAAATTTCTGGGGGAACAGACTGGAACCTGGTTCCACCCTTCTCATCCAACTCCAGAACCAAAGTAGCAGGGTGTTAACCAACAGGTAGCAGAGGAGAGGAGGGGATAAGCCTGGAGCAGAGAACAACCAATCTACTCTCTATTCTAGCCACTCTTCTGTTGCTTCTGCCCCTGTCTCACCTACCCCCCTGGCTCCACAGTTCCCCTTCTGAATACATAGGCAAATACACACACCCAGGGCTATGATCTCTTGCTAACAAGTAAAAAAAGACACAATGTTTTTCTCACAAAGGCTTATCTTTCACAAGCTTTCTGTTACACACCCAGCCACAAAGTTAGTCAACCATAATTTTTGTCTAAAAAACACACAGTCTGCTCTTCATATATAGACCTATACTAAAGGACAAAGGTAAAGGATCATGGATTTGATATACCGCCTTTCTGTGGGTACAACCAAAGCAGTTTATATATATTCTCCGAGGACAAGCAGGCTGCTTGTTCTCACTGATGGGTGACGTCCACGGCAGCTCCTCCAATCGGAACACTTTTCTAGCAAAGTCTTTTGCTAGTCCTCGCGCGCCGATGCGCACCGCGCATGCGCGGCCGTCTTCCCGCCCGAACCGGCTCGTGCCAGCCAGTCTTCTTTTGTCCGCGCTCGATACGGTCGTGTTTAGCCGTTCGCGCCCCAAAGTTGACCTCGCGCATCGTTTATTGACTTCGTTCAAAAAAAAAAAAAAAGGTGTCGGAAGGAGACCTTTATGGTTTTCTCCCCTCCCGTACGTCTAGTTTTGCCCCGGTAAGTTTTCTTTCGTCGTCGGGGTAGGCCCTATTTAGGCCTCGGTCGAAGTTTTTCTTCCCCCTATTTTTGTGGTGCCATTTCGAGTTTTGATCTCGCCGGCGCAATTTTTCCGCCCATGACATCGAAGTCTTCCAGCGGCTTCAAGAAGTGCACCCAGTGCGCCCGGGTAATCTCGCTCACTGATAGGCACGCGTCGTGTCTTCAGTGTCTGGGGGCTGGGCACCGCCCGCAGGCCTGTAGTCTGTGTTCTCTTTTGCAAAAGCGGACTCAGGTAGCGAGGTTAGCCCAGTGGAACGTTTTGTTCTCGGGCTCTTCGTCGGCATCGGCACCGGGAGTATCGACTGCTTCGACGTCGTCGGCGCCTGGACCTTCATCTTCGCCCCCGATTGCATCGAGGCATCGGCCCTCTGCATCGGGGCGACATCGGAAGGCTGCGTCGGTGGTATCGAGACCTCATTTGCTGATGTCGTCGGACGGTGGTGCTTCGTCTGGAGTGCAGGTGAGGGCTGTCCATTCCCCTGCTGGTGGCGGTGAGCCTTCGGGTGGGTCTCCCCCCATCCTGAGGGCTCCTGCGGTACAGCCCCCCCCCCCCCCCCCCCCCCCGAGACTGACCTTCTTCGGCCTCGGCCCCGAGGAAGAGACGGCTGGATTCTACGTCCTCCTCGTCGGTGCCGGGAAGCTCCGGTGACATGCTTCGTCCCAAGAAGTCGAAGAAGCATCGTCACCGGTCCCCTTCCCGTGTCGGCACCGAGAGCTCTGGGTCGCCGAGGGAGTTGGCACCCAGTAGGCATCGGCACCGAGAGGACCGCTCACCCTCTGTTCAAGAGGTGTCGATGCGCTCCCCTTTGGACAGCCCGGAACAGCCTCCACGCCCGGAACAGACTCTGACATCGACGCCTGCATCGGCTTCCATGCCTTTTTCCACAGCCGCTCTGAACGAGAGTCTCCGGGCCGTTCTCCCAGAGATCCTGGGAGAGCTGTTGCGCCCTACCCCTCCGGTACCGGGGGTGCTTGCGCCACCGGTACCGTCGAGCGAGGCGCCGGCTGGCCCATTGCCCGGGGTGAGGTCTCCGACATCAGTGCCGCGTGCGGTACCGACTGCGGTAGCCTCCCAGGAAGGCTCCCCGACTACGTCGGCGGAGGGAGCTTTGCCGGTGCGGGCGAGGGAGTCTACCTCTCGACGCTCCCACCGTGGCCGTGGTTCCACGGAGTCGAGCCGGGCACGGCTGCAGACACAGGTCCGTGAACTTGTGTCTGACACCGATGGTGAGGCCTCGTGGGAAGAGGAAGAAGACATCAGATATTTCTCTGACGAGGAGTCTGAGGGTCTTCCTTCTGATCCCACTCCCTCTCCTGAAAGGCAGCTTTCTCCTCCCGAGAGCCTGTCTTTCGCTTCCTTTGTCCAGGAGATGTCTACGGCCATCCCCTTCCCGGTGGTTGTGGAGGACGAGCCCAGGGCTGAAATGTTTGAGCTCCTGGACTATCCTTCTCCACCTATGGAAGCGTCCACAGTACCCATGCATCATGTCCTAAAAAAGACATTGCTGGCGAACTGGACCAAGCCATTAAGTAATCCCCACATCCCCAAGAAGATTGAGTCCCAGTACCGAATCCATGGGGACCCAGAGCTGATGCGCACTCAGTTGCCTCACGACTCTGGAGTTGTGGATTTGGCCCTAAAGAAGGCCAAGAGTTCTAGGGAGCATGCTTCGGCGCCCCCGGGCAAGGACTCTAGAACCTTGGACTCCTTTGGGAGGAAGGCCTACCATTCTTCTATGCTCGTGGCCAAAATTCAGTCGTACCAGCTCTATACGAGCATACACATGCGGAACAATGTGCGGCAGTTGGCGGGCTTGGTGGACAAGCTCCCCCCGGAGCAAGCCAAGCCATTTCAGGAGGTGGTCAGGCAGCTGAAGGCGTGCAGAAAATTCCTGGCCAGAGGGGTGTATGACACCTTTGATGTTGCGTCCAGGGCCGCTGCTCAAGGTGTGGTGATGCGCAGACTCTCATGGCTGCGTGCCTCCGACCTGGAGAATAGAATCCAGTAGCGGATTGCGGACTCGCCTTGCCGTGCGGATAATATTTTTGGAGAAAAAGTCGAACAGGTGGTAGAGCAGCTCCACCAGCGGGACACCGCATTCGACAAGTTCTCCTGCCGACAGCCTTCAGCATCTACCTCTATAGGTAGAAGATTTTTTGGGGGAAGGAAGACTGTTCCCTACTCTTCTGGCAAGCGTAGGTACAATCCTCCTTCTTGACAGCCTGCGGCCCAGGCTAAGCCCCAGCGCGCGCGCTCTCGTCAGCAGCGTGCGACTCAGCAAGGCCCCTCGGCTTCCTAGCAAAAGCAAGGGACGAGCTTTTGACTGGCTCCAGCAGAGCATAGCCGACATCCAAGTGTCAGTGCTGGGCGACCTGCCAGTCGGAGGGAGGTTGAAAGCTTTTCACCTAAGGTGGCCTCTCATAACCTCCGATCAGTGGGTTCTCCAAATAGTCCGGCAAGGATACACCCTCAATTTGGCCTCAAAACCCCCAAATTGTCCACCAGGGAGCTCAATCTTACAGCTTCCAACACAAGCAGGTACTTGCAGAGGAACTCTCCGCCCTTCTCAGCGCCAATGCGGTCGAGCCCGTGCCATCCGGGCAAGAAGGGCTGGGATTCTATTCCAGGTACTTCCTTATGGAAAAGAAAACAGGGGGGATGCGTCCCATCCTAGATCTAAGGGCCCTGAACAAATATCTGGTCAAAGAAAAGTTCAGGATGCTTTCCCTGGGCACCCTTCTCCCCATGATTCAGGAAAACGATTGGCTATGCTCTCTGGACTTGAAGGACGCCTACACGCACATCCCGATACTGCCAGCTCACAGACAGTATCTGCGATTTCAGCTGGGCACACGTCACTTCCAGTACTGTGTGCTACCCTTTGGGCTCGCCTCTGCGCCCAGAGTGTTCACGAAGTGCTTGGCTGTAGTAGCAGCGGCACTTCGCAGACTGGGGGTTCACGTGTTCCCATATCTCGACGATTGGCTGGTGAAGAACACATCCGAGGCAGGAGCCCTGCAGTCCATGCAGATGACTTTTCGACTCCTGGAGCTACTGGGGTTTGTGATAAATTATCCAAAGTCCCATCTTCTCCCAGTGCAGAAACTCGAATTCATAGGCGCTCTGCTGGATTCTCGGACGGCTCGCGCCTATTTCCCAGAGACGAGAGCCAACAACTTGTCCCTCGTCTCGCGGGTGCGAGCGTCCCAGCAGATCACAGCTCGGCAGATGTTGAGATTGCTGGGCCACATGGCCTCCACAGTTCATGTGACTCCCATGGCCCGCCTTCACATGAGATCTGCTCAATGTACCCTAGCTTCCCAGTGGTTTCAGGCTGCTGGGGATCTAGAAGACGTGATCCACCTGTCCACGAGTTTTCTCAAATCCCTGTATTGGTGGACGATTTGGTCCAATTTGACTCTGGGACGTCCTTTCCAAATTCCTCAGCCACAAAAGGTGCTGACCACGGATGCGTCTCTCCTGGGGTGGGGAGCTCATGTCGATGGGCTTCACACCCAAGGAAGCTGGTCCCTCCAGGAACGCGATTTGCAGATCAATCTTCTGGAGTTACGAGCGGTCTGGAACGCTCTGGAGGCTTTCAGAGATCGGCTGTCCCATCAAATTATCCAAATTCAGACAGACAACCAGGTTGCCATGTATTACATCAACAAGCAGGGGGGCACCGGATCTCGCCCCCTGTGTCAGGAAGCCGTCAGCATGTGGCTCTGGGCTCGCCGTCACGGCATGGTGCTCCAAGCCACATATCTGGCAGGCGTAAACAACAGTCTGGCCGACAGGTTGAGCAGGATTATGCAACCTCACAAGTGGTCGCTCAATTCCCGTGTAGTGCGACAGATCTTCCAGGTGTGGGGCACCCCCTTGGTAGATCTCTTCGCATCTCGAGCCAACCACAAAGTCCCTCAGTTCTGTTCCAGGCTTCAGGCCCACGGCAGACTGGCATCGGATGCCTTCCTCCTGGACTGGGGGGAGGGTCTGCTGTATGCTTATCCTCCCATACCTCTGGTGGGGAAGACTTTGTTGAAACTCAAGCAAGACCGAGGCACCGTGATTCTGATTGCTCCTTTTTGGCCGCGTCAGATCTGGTTCCCTCTTCTTCTGGAGTTGTCCTCCGAAGAACCGTGGAGATTGGAGTTTTTTCCGACCCTCATCACACAGGACGAATGGGCGCTTCTGCATCCCAACCTCCGGTCCCTGGCTCTCACGACCTGGATGTTGAGAACGTAGACTTTGCCTCTTTGGGTCTGTCAGAGGGTGTCTCCCGCATCTTGCTTGCTTCCAGGAAAGATTCCACTAAGAGGAGTTACTTCTTTCTGTGGAGGAGGTTTGCCGTCTGGTGTGACAGCAAGGCCCTAGATCCTCGCTCCTGTCCTACACAGACCCTGCTTGAATACCTTCTGCACTTGTCTGAGTCTGGTCTCAAGACCAACTCTGTAAGGGTTCACCTTAGTGCAATCAGTGCATACCATTACCGTGTGGAAGGTAAGCCGATCTCAGGACAGCCTTTAGTTGTTCGCTTCATGAGAGGTTTGCTTTTGTCAAAGCCCCCTGTCAAGCCTCCTACAGTGTCATGGGATCTCAATGTCGTTCTCACCCAGTTGATGAAACCTCCTTTTGAGCCACTGCATTCCTGCCATCTGAAGTACTTGACCTGGAAGGTCATTTTCTTGGTGGCAGTTACTTCAGCTCGTAGAGTCAGTGAGCTTCAGGCCCTGGTAGCCCAGGCCCCTTACACCAAATTTCATCACAACAGAGTAGTCCTCCGCACACCCTAAGTTCTTGCCAAAGGTTGTGTCGGAGTTCCTTCTGAACCAGTCAATTGTCTTGCCAACATTCTTTCCCCGTCCTCATTCCTGCCCTGCTGAACGTCAGCTGCACACATTGGACTGCAAGAGAGCATTGGCCTTCTATCTGGAGCGGACACAGCCCAACAGACAGTCCGCCCAATTGTTTGTTTCTTTTGATCCCAACAGGAGGGGAGTGGCTGTGGGAAAACGCACCATATCCAATTGGCTAGCAGATTGCATTTCCTTCACTTACGCCCAGGCCGAGCTGGCTCTTGAGGGTCATGTCACGGCTCATAATGTTAGAGCCATGGCAGCGTCGGTAGCCCACTTGAAGTCAGCCACTATTGAAGAGATTTGCAAAGCTGCGACGTGCTCATCTGTCCACACATTCACATCTCATTACTGCCTGCAGCAGGATACCCGACGCAACAGTCGGTTCGGGCAGTCAGTGCTTCAGAATCTGTTCGGGGTTTAGAATCCAACTCCACCCCCCTAGGCCCATGTTTGTTCTGTTCCAGGCTGCACTCTCAGTTAGTTGGTAAATTTTTTAGGTCAATCTCAGTTATGTCCTCGCCGTTGCGAGGCCCAGTTGACCATGGTTGTTGTTTTGAGTGAGCCTGGGGGCTAGGGATACCCCATCAGTGAGAACAAGCAGCCTGCTTGTCCTCGGAGAAAGCGAATGCTACATACCTGTAGAAGGTATTCTCCGAGGACAGCAGGCTGATTGTTCTCACAAACCCGCCCGCCTCCCCTTTGGAGTTGTGTCTTCCCTTCTCTTTGTCATGCTACATATGAGACTGGCCGGCACGAGCCGGTTCGGGCGGGAAGACGGCCGCGCATGCGCGGTGCGCATCGGCGCGCGGGGACTAACATAAGACTTTGCTAGAAAAGTGTTCCGATTGGAGGGGCTGCCGTGGACGTCACCCATCAGTGAGAACAATCAGCCTGCTGTCCTCGGAGAATACCTTCTACAGGTATGTAGCATTCGCTTTATATGCAGGTACCTTTTCTGTCCCTAGTGGGCTTACAATCTAAGTCTTGTACCTGGGGCAATGGAGGGTTAAGGGCAGTGGTGTGCTGGAGCCGGCTCGCACGAGCCGCTTGTTCAATTTTACTGATTTTTGCGAGCCGGGTGTTGGAGTCAGGCAGCAAGCACACAATTATCTGTTTTTTTTTCTCCTCTCCCTCCTTCCCAAGCCCCCACCCACCCATAGGCTCCCAGCATACCTCGTCATGTCGTCCCTTAGGATCACCATCCCCCCCTCACCACTGCCTGACCAACCCGGAGCCTTTTCTCTGCTAGGTCCCACCCACAGGAAGTTGCATCAGAGGGGCTGTACACTCACTCGGCAGAGACAGGCTCCGGGTGGACACCCATAGGAATATTATAGGCATCTAAAAACGCTAGCGCGCCTTTGTAAACAGGGTCCTAAATATGATAAGGGAAATAGAAAGTCATTATCATTTGTGCTTTAACAAAAATCTGTTTCTAGACCACAAAAAAGTAGTTCAAATTGAAAATGATCTCAAGCCAAGGAAGAGGAGGGAGGCAGGCTGCGTTCCTCCTCCAACTATAAGGTAGGGAGACCGGGAGGGGGCTGTCCTTACGCTGGACCACCAGGGATTGCTGGGACAACGTTGGGGGGGGGGGCTGGAGGTCCGCCCGTCCTCCAGCCCCCCTCCATCGCTCGCTGGGTGGGAGGGGGTTTTGTCAGCGGCCACTAGACCACCAGAGACCAATTTTGGAGGGGGCTGGAGACCCACCGGATCTCCATCCCTCCCTGAACCTGGGGGGGGGGGGTCGGAGGTTCACCGGACCTCCAGCCTCCGTTGCTCGGGCGTCGGGGCAGGGTGTTTGACTGACGGGGCAGGGTGTTTGACAGGTTTGGGCTTTTGACAGCCCAGACCTGTCAAACAAGTGCGGGAGGATTGTGCTGAGCGCATACTCGGCACAATTTGCCTGCACTTCTAATCGATGATCAGAGATAATTGCACTGCTTAAATTTGCATGCATCTCTGATCATCCATGCGGTAAAGCCTCACACTGTTCCAACTCTATTTTTAGAGTGCTGTTTGGAACAGCGCGGGGCTTTTGATCATGAGGTTGTCAAAGGCATCAGATCTAGATGGCTTCACTAAAAGTTCTGTTGGTGCTTTAAGAAATAGTTAGTGAAACCCCTTACAGAGGTCTTCAATAGCTTTACAGCAGACTCAGAATTATGTTCGTTTATTGGGAACTTGATATACTGCCTTTCACAACAAATCAATGCGGTTTACAAACAAAAAATGAGGGAATAGGAAAAAAACATCAATATCAGAAGAGCAAGGGAAATGATCAGAATAAGTCAGAAAAGGGAGAAACGGCGAAGGAAGGTAGGGAAACAGGAACAACCAACTACCTACCAAAGCCCGTCACCAAAGGATTGAAAACCATAGGGTTAGGGGAACTCTTGGGAAAACAGATGGGCTTTAAGGAGACAGCAAAAACTTGTTGCCTTTTGGCATCGCCTCAGCACCAAGGGTCTTTATCAAATGCCTAGCAGTAGTCAGTGTCGCAACGCAAGCTGGGGTGCATGTGTTCCATTACCTCGATGATTGGCTGGTGAAGTGTACATCAGAGGACGGTGCTCGGGAGTCCATGCGGAGGACTATTCAGGTTCTAGAGCTACTAGGGTTCGTTTTAAGCTACCCCAAATCCCATCTTCACCCTACCTAGCAATTGGAATTGATTGGAGCCCTGCTCAATATGCATGAGGTTCAAGCTTTTCTCCCAGGACCGAGAATGGACACTCTATTCACTCTGGCTTCTCAGGTTCGAGTCTCTCAGCAGGTCACAGCTCGGCAGATATTCAGACTATTGGGCCACATGGCTTCCACAGTTTGTGACTCCCATGGCACGCCTTCACATGAGATCAGCCCAGTGGACCTTAGCCTCCCAATGGTGTCAAGCTACAGGAGATCTAGAGGATGTCATCCGTGTGTCTCCAGAACTTGTTCACTCTCTGCTCTGGTGGGCCATTTGATCTAATTTGACCCTGGGACTACCATTCCAAATTCCTTAGCCTCAAAAAGTGCTGATGACGGATGCATCTGTCCTGGGTTGGGGTTCTGATACCTATGCCTGTTTGTTTTCACAGAAAAAAAACGTTTTGCCATTGTTTTGAAGTGTTGTATGATTTGGGAAACAACAGGGCAAGCAATCACGGCGATGCAAAGGAACAGATCACAAAAGGAAAATTCTTTTCAAAAGCACTTTATTCACGTGAGGTCTAGAACTAAAATGAACCCGATACTGGCTGTGTTTCACCCACGCAAGGGTTGTGTCAGGGGCTGAGAATTACTAATAACAAAGTAGTTGGGCTCATTTTAGTTCTAGATCTTAAATGAAAAAGTGCTTTTGAAAATAATTCTCCTTTTGTGATCTGCTCCTTTGCATCATTGATTTGGAATGGGAAAATCTAGCCTGGCGGTAGAGCAGAATCAGTGTGCACCAAGCTCGCTGTAGCCCCTTTGTGGCTTGGTAAAAGGGCCCCTAAATGTTTCTTATCTCTCTCTCTCAATCATATAATATCTGGAAATTGTTCTCAAAATTTTCACAGGGAAGAGTTATTTTATGAGTTAGATGTTAAAAAGATATTTCAAAAAGTCTGCTAGTGTTATAGATTGCATTCTTTTATTCTATTTAAATCATTTTATATATTGCCTATTCTTGTCCTGATCTAGATGAATTACAATAAACCATCAGAAATATTTATCATGGAGCATTTTAAGTCTTAAAAGTTAAGAAGCCAGAATGTTACTGACAGCAATATCAGACAAAAGCTAATTACAAATCGGCAATTCCTGACTGCTCATTGATTTTGTCACAGATTATTCTGTAATTGGGTACTGATTATTTGACCCCAAAGAGTCTATGTGTTAGAGTCAGCTGATTAGGTACACTAAGCTATAATGAAATATCTTTGTTATAGGATATCTGTACACTTTGATAGTCTATAACTAGATTACACTGTTTTTGAATTCAGGTTGCTATATCATAGGATTTTTGTTGCAAAACATTTTCTTTTGTAGCTAAGGTGCTGTAAAGCGCTATCAGTCCTTTTCTTCAATGCAACAGCATTGTATATAGAAAAACTGGAAAGGACTATTCTAATAAATGTGAATGGAAATTTAATTCTGCCTCGACATGATTTTTGAAATATAGTACAAAAATATAAAGAACGTGGTTTGTACATTTCTTAAAGTTTAATAAGCAAGTTATACATTCACTGGCCACCAGTGAACATATAACGTATTTTGAATTTGTTGCCTGAGGATTACCATTTTAACGCCTACTGTGGAAGAAATAAGAGTCCGATATTAGAATGGAACATACTGAGAATATTGGGCATAATGATCTCAAATAACTGCCTAAATTCTAAACCTCTGGCCAAAATTGCTCAATAGTAATCATTGACGGACCACCTTCCATAGAACATACTAGCATGATATGTGTTTGACCTTTACTTGATTCTTAAGAAAATGATCATGGGTTCAGTCCAAAGTCACTTTTGGCTACATATTCTCTGTCTCTCTTATCTTAAATTCACATTTATGCCCTTGTTGAAACTGTTTTTCAAACCATCTGCTTCAGGGACTGAATGCCATTTTCAACCTCATGCTCATCTGCCATTGTTCTTCTCTACAAAAAAGTAGCACAATACATGGTTGCTTTATGTAGCCAGTCAGGCATTTATAGGGGCCTGTTTAATAAACTGCACTAAGCAGTTAGTACGTGCTATTAGCACATGATCTCAGTAACTTACCACACAGGTATGACAGCATGCAGTAATTCGTGCACTACCTACATGCTCTGTTATGGTGTAGGAACTAGGAGGAGGATCGGTGTGGACTGCACATTGAGTTAGCACATGGCACTTTATTATATGCTAACTCTCATACCAGCTGGTAGCACGTCAAAAGGAGTTGTTAGGTATATCTGCTCTACCAGCAGGCATGTATTGCATACTCAATCCTTCCCCTCAATCGGTATTCCTACCCCCTTCAAAGTGGCAACCAACATCCACTCAGCCCCACCAGTTGAAGCATCATCTTATTCCCCCCCCCCCTCCCCCAAGGAGACAGTTCATGCAGATATATATAAATATAAATGTGGTTACTTAGGGGAGGATTAGAACATATAATTGGTAACTAAAAAAGAAAAGAGAGCTCAGGAATAGAGGTAATGAATATTCATTAAGGATATCCTGAAAATTTGACAGGTTTGCAGCCCTCTGGATTGTAGAGGTTGTGTCAACTTCTATTCGCTTAGGAAGTCATTAAAGTATACAACTTGACCGGAGTCCTAAACTTTTTTGTACAACTTTGTCAATGAAGCATTTTTGCCAAAATCAAGAAACACTGTTAATCATATTATTTTAAACGTGAGAGGTGTTAAGTGTTACGAAGTCTTGATGCAGTATCTCTGTTTGACAGTTGCAAAAAAACAGTTCAACCAATATTCAGCCCATGGCAGTCAGCTTTTTGTTTTGTTTTTTAATGCTGGCCAAAATATTCAGCACTGACCCTTACCCAGAAACTGGAGCTGAATACAGTTCTTCAGAGGCTGCCAGAAGTTATCCAGGTACTGCTAATATCCAGCCCCAGTACCTGATTGCCGATAGCTATCCAGGTGAGTTAGGATAGCTAACAGGGCACTGGCACTGAATATCAGCAGGGCCCAGATAACTCTGGCTCCATCTCCACTGCTCTCCCATGCCACCTTGGCAGTACCCAGAGAGCAGAAACGTAGCCAGGTTGAGAGCACGGGAGGGAGCAAGAGTGGACTGCCGACGGTGCCGAAGCTTACTTTAAATGGGACAGATCATGTCAAAAATAGACACCGCTGCCGTCAGAAGTCCATTTGGGGGAGCGACTGCTCCCTTGGCAACCCACCTAGCTATGCCTCTGCCAGAGAGTGCTGAGGCAGTCTGACCAAATATTCAACAGCACTATTTAGGTGCCAATGAATTTCTGGCCAGGTGTTAACAGGATGGGTGTGGCTCCTACCCATTTAACTCCCACTGAATATAGACCTCATTGCATATTCTGAAGTATGCATTTTTCTTTCAGGCCTTTTGGTGACAACCTTGATGAGCTGAAGTCTGCTGCAGAATGATGCAGTTCTGAGGAACTGAGCCTGCTCAAAATGAAGGGAACTCCATGTTTGCTTGCCTGCATTGATCTCTGAAAACTTTTTGTGGCCTTTGTGACTCCCTCTGGCTGTGCCCCAGACAGGATACACAGTGAAGAGGCATTTCAAGTGAATTAAAGAATGATGGTACAACATCTACTGGCTTTAGCTGTTAAGCATTTGCCTTGCTAGAGGAAATGTCAGCTGCACATGGTTTGGCATATTCACTCAACCTTACAGTCCAGATGCCTTTTGATTTCTTTACACAGGATTATGAAAGTTCCAAGTCCTCACACTGGATTCAAGGCCATCAGCCATTAAATATATATGCCTTTGCATTTGGTTTTCATTAGTGTTATTGATATATTTTTTTCTTCTGTGGTAATTTGATACAGGTGATACAGATCTATGTTCCCAGATATTCATGGGGAAATGAGGTTTTGCTTTCTGCTAGAAGTTCTGAGGGCATAAGAAACGGCTTTCAGCTTCTAGTGTTGAAACTGAATATAACAGTTACCTGCTGTTTTTAAGGCGTTTTCTATTTAAATATGTGTATCTCAGTCATATTTCAATTAATTGCACTTTAAGCATTCTGTTTGCTGACACTTTTATTTATTTATTTTTAATGGAAAATCTGAAGCTTCCCACCCACCATACAAAAATGTTTCCACTGTTACATGAAGCAGATTACATTCACTTGAAAAATTGTGGACCCTAGGTTGGCACTGTGTTCAGATTGGCAATATCTTTTTCTTCCTTTACTGGTAAAGATTTAAGCTAGAGCTATAGAACCAAACATATCTCAAGTCTCAGAGAATAACACTTCAGAGCAGAATTTGAAGTGTGACTAGCTTCAGTATGCATGTAGTTAAATTCTGCTGTAAAAAAAAAAGTGGGGGAAAACAGTTTGGGAGTACTACATGTTTTTTTCTATTATTTTCCTTTGAATGGGAAAAATAGCTGAATAAGGAGGCAATATTCTGTAATGTGACTGATAAATCTAGAGTGTGATCTGCAATAATTAAAGAAATCACTTATAATCTAAAGTACATATTGTAAAAGCATTATTTTGAAAAAACATTGTTATAATTCAGAGGCTTATATGTGTTCTCCAGTCCAAAGGGTTTATTTGTTTCTTCTTGTTCCAGTTGAGCTCTAAACAAAACGTCAACTATTGCTCTTCGTATGATTTATGCAAAGAGCATATTCTAAAGGCGAAGGCCCCAGGTCTCCCATTTTGCTGATTCATTTTGAAATGATTTGGCAGTGCTCCATGTAGCTATGACAAGAGTGAATTTAGCCTAGTGGTAGTCAGTTTTCTGGTGAGTCACTGTTAATGTTATATAATCCGTAGCTAGAGGGGTGTAATTTGTAAAAATAAAAAAAAAATAAAAATGCAATGATCTGGTTGTCTTGTGCTTTCTCACTTCTTTTTTTTATACAAAAGGCAAAAACCCATGAGATGATGTAGCCCACAAAGCAGTGGACGTAATCATTGAAGCCTGATCTGCAAAGGCTTCCTCCATTATTTATCAGTAATGAAAAGAAATATTAGTGAATTAGGCCCTTTTTGTCACAAGTAGCAATTTTCTAGGTTTAGGATAGTTTTGCTACATAAAATATTGTGGTTGGTATTAAGATCAATAAATTGCACCTGTAAGTCATTTGCTGACCTACAGGTGCAACTTATAGTCTGATAACTGTGAATTGTGCTTTAAAGCACCATTTTTGCAAAAAGTAAGCTTATTTTAGGTATAGTCATTTATTATAGTATAGAAAGGAGCAAATCAAAATGTCTGTTGCCTCAAAACCCAGTGATCCATTGAAGTTATAGTGCATTTTCATTTAGACAATTTGGGGGCTTTATTCATTAAAGATATTTATGTTAGCATAAAATGGACAAAACTCCTGTTTGAATAATGGACTGATTTATCAAGGGCTTCCTCCTTCTTGCTATAAAAACAAAATCCTTTGATGAATCCATTCTAAACAGCCTCACTGCTACAGTAAAATTTCATATTCTCCAAGGACAGGCAGGCCAGTTGTATTCTCATATGTGGGTGATATCATCTGACAGAGACCAGTGCACACACTGCCTAGCACGTTTTAGGTTAAGAAAGTTCTAGTAGTTCCCATCGTGCATGTGCAGGTGTTTTTCTGCCCAACGCACAAGTGTGGGTCTATGAGTCTCTTCTGTGCCACTGATCTAGGAAGTCGCATCTTTGCAGTCTCCCCTCAGTGCTTTTTCTTTGGCTTTTCAAGTGTCTTCTCATACGGGTTGATAATCTTTTATCTTCTTTTTCTTCAATATTTTAAATTGTATTTCTTTCCCTGTTATTTCTTAGTTATTTTTGGCCCATCAAGTTTTCTTTTATTTTCGCACCATCCTCAGTTTGAGTTGTGCCGCTTTTATGCTTTCAAGATTGAGGAGTTTAATTTGGCTACTATTCTTTTCTCGATGTCTAAGTAGACCCCCAGTGGCTTCAAGAGGTGCTTCCAATGTAATCGGGTGATTTCTGTTACAAATCTGCACAGTCGGTGCATCGGGTGCCTAGGATCTAACTACCAGGCTGATTCTTGTTCTCTCTGTTTTAAAATGCAGATGAAGACACAGAAGGCACGTCAGGTCCAGCAGGAGAAACTTTGGCTCCTCAAAGTGTGGTATATCAACACTGGAAACATTTACATTGATGGCTGCCCAGACTGCATCAACCACTGGGAGTGCATCAGCATCGAGAAGGTCTCTACCTTCCAGATAGCAGGCCCCAAGACAGGTCAGCATCGGATTCAACACCAAGGACACGTAGAGGTTCAACGTTGTCCTCGTCGGCACCAAGGGATCGCAATGCCAAGCGTTGAGGGAAGCCTAAGAAGCATCAGAATCCATCCTCTTCAAAGCGCAGTGCCAATAGTACCTGAGAAGTACCAGCCCCAAAAGGACTGCTTTCCTCCTTTAGTGGATGTTCAGGCGCACCAGTCTTCAGGCTACCAGGTCCCTTCTTCTGGTTCAACACTGACACTTCTCCAGGCTGTTCTCTCAACTGGCTTCCCAGCCTATGCTGATGCCTGTCCTCAATGAGTGTTACTGGGTCATGCTCAGGGAGGAGCTAGCGCAGATATTCCAGCTGCACTCTGCTCAGGCCTTGAGGTTGCTTGCATCTGCTGCACCTCAGCCTCAGCTCCTTTGTCAAGCCCATATTCTA
This sequence comes from Microcaecilia unicolor, assembly GCF_901765095.1. Lineage (NCBI taxonomy): Eukaryota > Metazoa > Chordata > Amphibia > Gymnophiona > Siphonopidae > Microcaecilia > Microcaecilia unicolor. The sequence continues at coordinate 230,070,216 of NC_044031.1, read as the reverse complement.
CCTATGGAGTGGTCTGTGACACCAGTGCCTCAGCAGATGTCAACACCGACCAATGCGGTACTGCCCTCAACATCGGGTGAGGAAGCTTCTCTGGAGTCTGAGGGTAGGGCTGTTCCTCGGTGCCCTTTGAGGCGTGGGCAGGGTCCCACTGAGCTGGGGCAGGCACAGACTTGCTCAGTCCATCCAGAGTACTTTGTAGAGTCTGATTTGGAGCGCTTATGGGAGTCAGAGGGAGGATCCACATTATTTCTTGGAGGAATCTTATGGTATCCTTTCTGATCCCTCCCCACCACAAGAGAGACATATATCTCTACCTGAAGGTCTCTTTCACCGGTTTTATAAAGGAGATGGCATCTGCTATCCCATTTAAGTTGGAGACCGAGGAGTATCCCAGGGCTGAGATGCTATCAGTCTGGAACTACAAGTCTCTTCCCAAGGATGGGGTTATGGTTCCACTACACTATTCTGAAGGATGCAATGATGAAGAACTGAGAATCTCCCTTTTTGGTGCAGATCATACCAAAGCAGGTGCCTACCCAGTATCGTATCGAAAAGGCTCCCAAATTCGAAAGAGTACAATTGTTTCACCACTCCCCGGTAGTCAAATCTACCCTCAAATGGACCAGGAGTTCCAGGACTAATGCCTTGGCTCCCCCAGTTAGAGAGGTCAGAACTCTGGACTCATATGGGAGAAAGCTTTATCAGGCCTGGATGCTTATTGTCCGCATCCAGACCTACCAGCTCTACATGAGCCTTTACTGAAGCCTTTGACACGCACTGCATTCAGTCTCGTAGATTGTCTCCCTCAGGAGCAGGCTGCAGAGCTTCACCAGTTGTCCAAGAAACAGCTGGAATGTAGTACATATCAGGCCAGGGGTACCTATGATACTTTTGATATTGCATCCAGGCTGTCTGCCATGGGTATAGGGATGCGTATACTCATGATATGTGTCTCCAACCTAGAACCATCAGTTCAAAAGAGATTGGTGGATGTACCTTACAGAGGTGACAATCATTTTTGGGACAAGGTGGATGATGTCAGTGACCTCCTCAAGGAACACACAGATACCATCCAGTCCCTTTCTTGGCAACTTCCAGCTGCATCCTCCTCTATTAGGAGGATCTCAATTGAGCCTAGGTGGAGACCCTATTACTCTCAAAAGCATAGGTTTCCTCTACCTTCCCACTCTGCCCAGCAGGCCCAATTCCAGTGGTCCCGCCTGCACCAGCCATGGACCCAAAAGCCTCAGCCAGCTCCCCAGTCAAAGCAAGGGACAAGCTTTTGACTGGCTCCAGTACAGCATAGCCGCAGTCCAAGTAACCATCCTAAATGGCCTACCGGTAGGGGGAAAGCTGAATTTTTTCCATCAGAGGCAGCCCCTTGTAACCTTTGACCAGTAGGTTCTTCAAATACTCCATCTTGGTCACGCATTTCATTGGCATCAGAAACCTCCAAATTGCCCACCAAGAGCATCATTCATCAACTCTCAGCACAGGCAGGTACTTGTAGAATCTCTGCCCTTCTACGGTCAAACCCATACCACCAGGGGAGGAAGGGAAGGGATTCTATTCCAGGTATTTGTTTGTGCCCAAGAAGACAAGAGGGGATTTTGACCCATCCTAGACCTAAGGACCCTCAGCAAATTCCTAGTCAAAGAAAAGTTTAGGATGGTTTCCCTCAGTTCCTTTCTCCCCGTAATTTAGGAAAAACATTATCTATGCTCTTTGGACTTGAAGGATGCTTATACACACATTTTGGTGCTTCCCAGTCACAGGAAGGTATCCCATATTTTGAGTAGGGGGGCACCACTACCAGCATCATGTTCTGCTATTTGGATTTGCATCAGCTCCTAGGGTCTTTACCAAATGCTTAGCAGTAATTGGGGCATTGGTTTGCAGACTAGAAGTGTATGTGTTTCCATACCAGGACAATTAGCTGGTCAAGAGCACATTGCAGGAAGGAGCACAGGAGTCCATGCTGAGAACTATTCAGGTACTAGAGCTGCTAGGGTTAGTTATAAACTACCCCAAGTCTCAACTGCACCCAGTACAGCAATTGGAATACATAGGAGCCATGCTCAAAGCAGTATGAGAGTGGATGCCTTGACTGCACTTGCCTCGCAGGTCTGCAGCAGCCAGCAGGTCACAGCTCAACTGATGTTGAGGTTACTGGGCTGCTTGCCTCCATTTGAGAGGGTCCCACTGGACTCTGGCTTCCCAGGCCACAGGGAACCTGGTGAATGTCATATAAGTCCCCCCAGAGCTAGCTCAATCCCTAGTTTGGTGGACAATTCAGCCGGATTTGACCATGGGACTACCATTCCAAATTCCAACCCCTCAGAATGTGTTGACAATGGATACATCCAACCTCGGATGGGGAGCTCATTTAGATGGGCTTCACACCCAAGGGACATGGTCTGCTCGGGAAACAAGTCTTCACATCAACCTCTTGGAGCTAAGGGCCATATGGAACACTGTAACAGAGATCAGTTATAGAACCAAATTATACTCATCCAAACAGGCAACCAAGTTGCGATGTACTATGTGAACAAGCAGGGAGGTACTGGATTGTACCCCTTGTGTCAGGAGGCAGTGGGGATGTGGCAGTGGGCAGTTCTTCATGGAATGGTCCTACAGGCCACGTACCTGTCTGGTATAGAAAGCAACCTGGTGGACAGCCTGAGCAGGGTGATGCGACCTCACGAGTGGTCTCTCAACATGGACATAACCTGCAAGACCTTCTGACAGTGGGGCACCCCCTTGGTGGATCTTTTTGCCACTCATCTCAACAACAAAGTCTTTCAGTTCTGTTCCAGGCTCCAGTCTCATGGCAGACTAGTGTTAGATGCCTTTCTGCTACATTGGGGAGAGGGTTTTCTGGATGCATAACCTCCCATACCTCTCTCAGAGAAGACGTTGCTGGAACTCAGGCAAGATTGGGGAGCCATGGTCCTGATCGCCCCATACTTGCCAAGACAGATCTGGTTCCCACTTCTTCTGGAGTTGTCCTCTAAAGAACCATGGAAATTGGAGTGTGTTCCAATCCTCATCACACAGAACAAGGGGTTTCTTCTGCACCCCAACCTACAGACCCTGGCCCTCACGGCCTAGATGTTGAGAGCATAGAATTTCAGTCTTTGGATCTGCATGAGGGTGTCTCCAGAATGTTGCTTGCTTCCAGAAAAAGTTTCCACTAAGAGATGTTATTCTTTTAAATGGAAGAGGTTTGCCATCTGGTGTGAGAGCAAGACCCTAGATTCTCTTACTTGCCCTACACAAAAACCGTTTGAATTCCTCCTACACCTCTCTGAGACTGGTTTGAAAACCAACTCTGTAAGGGTACACCTCATTGTGATCAGTGCTTATCTTTGAGTAGGAGGTAAGCCCATCTCTGTACAACATCTAGTTTGATTCATGAGAAGTTTGCTGTTGATAAAGCTCTGGGTCAAACCTCCTATTGTGTCATGACATCTCAATATCATTCTAACACAGCTGATGAAAGCTTCTTTTGAGCCACTTGATTCTTGCCATCTGAAATATCTGACCTGGAAAGTTGTGTGTTTGGTGGTGGTCACTTCAGCTCATTGAGTCAGTGAGCTTCAGGACCTAGTAGCTTATCTGCCTTACACAAGATCATTACAACAGAGTAATTCTTCACACGCACCCTAAGTTCCTTCCTAAGGTGGTGTCTAAGGTCCATCTTGACCAGTCAATCATTCTGCCAACATTTTTTCCTAAGCCTCATGTCCATCCTGGCAAAACCACACTACATACCTTAGACTGCAAGCAAGCCTTAGCCTTCTATCTTGGACAGACTAAAGCCTATAGACAGTTCACCCAGCTTTTTGTTTCTTTTGATCCAAACAGGATGGGGGTAGCCATCAGCAAATGCACACTTTCTAGTTGGCTAGCGGATTGCATCTCCTTTGCTTACATCAGGCTGGACTGACTCTTGGGGGCGGTCACATCACGGCTTATGATGTTAGAGCCATGGCTATGTCGGTGGCCCACTTTTGATCGACCTCCATCAAGGAGATGAGCAAGACTGCAATGTGTTCTTCAGTCCACACATTCATTTTACAGTATTGTCTTGAGTAGAATACCTGATGTGACGACCGGTTCCGTCAGACAGTCCAGAATTTGTTTGGTGTCTTAAATCCAGCTCCACCCTCCGAGGCCTAGTTTTGTTCTGTTCCAGGCTGCACCTTCAGAACCAGTTTGTATATAATTTCAGGTTAATTGACTTCAAGGCCTCAACATTTTGAGTCCCTATTGTCCTACCGTTGTTTTCGGTGAGCCTGGTAGCTAGGAGAGTCCCACATGCGAGAATACAACTGGCCTGTTTGTCCTCAGAGAAAGCGAAGTTACTCAGCTGTAGCAGGTGTTCTCTGAGAACAAATAGCCAAGTATTCTCACATACCCTCCCACCTTCTCTCTGAGTTGTCTCTTCAGCTATATCATCTGACTGATGGACCCGCAATTGGGCAGGAAGGCACCTATTCATGTGCAGTGCAGTTTGCCCTTTCTTAAACTAATAAGCAGTAGGCGGCATCCACCGTTTTGTCATATGATGTCACCAATATGTGAGAATACAACTGGCCTGCTTGTCTTCGGAGAACATCTGCTATAAGTGAATAGCTACGCTTTTTCCATTGCAAGCAGGAAATAGGCAGGCATTCTTACTGGTTACTTCCTCCAGGTGGATTCTTTTAGCTCAGAGAACCTTTTCAGGTGTTTTTATGTTCTTATTTTGTTTGTAGTTTAAGGTCCGTGTGCATGCAGGAGCATTCCCTCACTCATGCTAGCTCCTCCCAGTGCTCATCAGCACTTTATTTCCACTGGACTGTTTAGACATTTCACAGCTGACCTCTTCACAAAAATAAATACGTTAAATAAAAAAAACAACTAGGTAAAGAGATCTTTTTTCAGCAGAGGTCATAGTTATACTGACTCAACTTCCTCTCTGAAGCTGACTCAGGTACTTACAGTAGTCATTTCATTTGGCTTATATTACCACTGACAAAAATATTTGCGGAGACATTCCAAAAAAGAAATACCTTTCAGTTTTCAAGCACTCCCTCTGAGGGGAAGTCTACTATGAAGAAGTGTCATAAGCATGAGCAAATGAAAAAAAGACATGGGGTCTTAGATAGTAAAACTAAGAAGAAAGACACTGATAAGATGGCCAAGCAACATGATTCGCACTCAGAGTCCCAATATTCTGATTAGTGACCTCATTCTGTGAAGGGCTCCCAACGCCACCCTACATGAGATGTGTGCCGCATATATTCCCCAAATATGCCTGCTTTATGCTTTGAATTGATGTCTAATTTGTAGCCCATGGGAAAACAAAACATTGCTTTACTCTTTATCTATAGGAGTGAAACAGGACAACCTTGTCCCGGGTACCTCCACTCAAACAATGTTTGCACCTGGGTAACTGCTGAACAGAACCCCACAGAGCATTTCTCCCTTGGATGCCATTCCCCTCTCCGTGAGGAGGAAGATTGATCATCACTTGACTTGGTCACCAAATTGAGAAATCCTGAACATAGTGAATCTCTCTGTATCCTTCTGGAAGTCTGCCCCCTTGCAGACTATAAGGAGGCAGCAGAATGTTTTTTGGCTGCCACCATGCGAGGGAACTAAACAGGAATAACCACAGCCTATCCAAAATTCTTACTCAAAAACTGATCAAGACCGTGTCTCTCAGTTCCACTAAAATTTGGCATTACAAAGGAGGTTTTCACTCTCTTTTGACAGCCATGAAGACACACAAAGAATCCCTAGTGCTGCCAATTCACCAAATACTCCAGGAGTTGCAGGTAGATTTATGGAAAACCCCTGTTTTCATTCGGGTTGTTTCTAAATGTCTTGAATTAAAATACAAGGTATGTTCTAGGTTGGGATTTCTCATCAATACAGAAAAATCAGTACTTCAAACAACTTAATGCATCCGTTTTATAGGAGCAGATCTGGACACAATGGCTGCCAGAGCTTTTCTTCCTGCAGACCGTCAGCAGTCCCTTTCTTCCCTCTGCAGCAGGATTTTCAAGCTAAAATGGACCTGAGCCCACAACATTCTCATAATATTTGGTGATGTGGCCACCCCAGTACATGTGCTGTTTGCAAGGTGATACATGAGATCTCTTCAGTGGCATCAAAATCCACTGGAAACAACATCTACAACCTTTCTCCAAGAGGATTCCATAGCTAACCTTCGTTCAGCATCCTTTGTGGATAGCTGTAGGCTGGCCACTTGGTCATCAGTTCAGACGTTCAGAAAACATCGTTGTTGGGACACCTCATCATCACATTAAGTGCCTTCAGATAATCTGTGATCAGAAATTTTTTGCCCTTTTAAAACCTCACTGCTCTCTCTTAATTGGGTTGCCAATTATTTGTTATTAATTTGAGGGTAACTCTCAGCTTTGGAGTCACTACCAAGTGTGTCTGCATATCCCTTGCTTCTCGATGGAGAAAACGTAGCTGCTTTCCTGTAATAAGGTTCTCCCTAGACAGCAGGGAAAGGCAACCACACTTTTTGCCCACCTGCCATTTCCCTCATCTGATGAATTTCTAAAGAAAGCTAAGATATGGACTGAGGAGCAGAGGGAGGAGCTATGAGTACAGGAATGGTCACATGCTCATGGGCCAAAAAAAATGGTTCCCTGAGCTAAGAGGAAAGCACCATACAATATCCACCTGGAAGACAGCACCAGCAAGTGTAGCTACATTCCCCTGCTGTCTGTGGAGAACTCTCATTATAGGTAAACTACCATATTTTCTGTGGTCACAATAAACTGGGGTGAACAAACATTGTGACCATATGTAAAATAGATCTTGCCTCCCTTTATCCCCATATTGATACAGAGAAGCACAATGGTTTCATATTCATTCCTACTGTAGCCTGAAATTGATAATGAATCAGCAAAATACTTTAGCACTGTACCTCTACATCTTTGTAATAAAAATTATATATGCAAGCAATATGAGATATTTTTATGTTTTGCCTTTTAGTTTTATACCCACAGAAAAGATCCTTTATTCTTGACTTCAAATGAACAGAATTTTCTTTAAATTCCATTCTTGTGGTTTAAAGCATCCCTTAATTTAATGAGGCCTTTTCATGTCTATGTGTGCTCCATACACATGCACAACTAATTTTCTGTATATTTGGGGTTGTGTGTAAACAGGGGCTTGATTCAATTATCATATATTATGTAATCATGGGAATTTTATTTTTTGTTACATTTGTACCCCGCGCTTTCCCACTCATGGCAGGCTCAATGCGGCAGGCAATGGAGGGTTAAGTGACTTGCCCAAAGTCACAAGGAGCTGCCTGTGCCGGGAATCGAACTCAGTTCCTCAGTTTCCCAGGACCAAAGTCCACCACCCTAACCACTAGGCCACTCCGCACAAAATATCTAGCTGCAATTTATTCTGTAGCTAGCACACTTGAATGATTTTTTTTAAACTCTTTTAACTTGTATTATATTAGTCCTGTGCTATCTAAACAGCAGTTAAATATTCATGCTAATTTTGTTTTTATGAAATGTTGACATTTTGCATGTGCAGTTCCCCATACTGTAGTCAGCACACTTCCACATTTGCTTCCCATCATCTTAGTGCTGTCGGTTTTTAATTTCTTCTTGAAATGTTTGCCCTTTCTGTTTGTGATAGGAGAGCAGGAGCAAACCATTTTCTGTTCATCTTTGGACCTACTATTGAAATTCACATTGCATTTCTCTTCTCTTCCATCTTTCGTGCTTCCTTTAAGTCAGTGTATGCTGTGTGATAGGGACAGTAAACTCAAGGACTATTTGTTTGTCTGACAAACAAAGAGCAGTTCTATAACTTGGTACCTAATAATAGGTTTCAGGTGTACATTTATGTTATAGAATAATAGCAATAACATGCATCTAAAACACCAGAAATTGGCATTTTTGCTCAACTGTATAACACACACGCCAAAGTTGCTTAGCACATAAATGAAAGAGGGTATACACATAGGTAGCATGGGTGAACCATGGGCATATTGCCAAACAACATGCAGAACTTATAGAATATTATCAGTTGTACACGTTGCATGGCACACTTAGACATGCCAGCTTACACCAGCATGCCTGTATTTCCAGACCCCAATATGGCTTTGTGCTAGTATTCTATAACAGTTGAAACAGGAGTTCTCAACCTGGTCGTCAGGACGTACCCAGCCTGTCAGGTTTTCAGGGTATCCACAATGAATATGCATGAGAGATTTTTGTATGCAATAACAAAGCTTGCAAATCTCTCTTGTGCATTTTCATTGTGGATACCTTGAAAACCTGATGGGCTGGGTGTGTCCCAAGCACCAGATTGAGAACCCCTGCCTTGAAGCCAATTCATGAATTGTCACTAAGTATGCTTCAGTGTGGCACCTATATCTTGGTGCCAAGTTATAGAATTGCCCTGATTGCCTTTTCATTCCTGTTTCAGTATGTCAAGGCAAAGTATTATCACCACCATAAATTTAATAGACAATTCAAGAAATACATTATACAACAATGCGTTAAGCTGCAAATAAGCATAAATTAAGTTCTATATATCAGACCTTCGTTGCCAAAAGCTACTTTGAAGTCTGTAAGTGTGGAAGCATGTTTTAATATAGATTCTCTACTGTGAATGTATTTTCTCTTCTATTTTGTCTAGGAAAGTGGTTCTCAAAACAGTCCAGGAAGATACACCTAACCAGTCACTTTCTCAGGATACTCATAGTGAATATGCAATGGCAATAGTGTATACAAATTTGTCTCATGCATATTCATTGTGGATATCCTGAAATCCTGACTGGGTGTGTCACGAGGACTGGTAGAACCTAAAAGTTTGTTGAAAAGAATAGGCATATACAGAAATTTCATTTAAAAACAGCTCTGGAAAAGTAATTTGGTACCTGCATGTTATGAAAATGTTTTGAGAGAGATAAAGATTACCATGTCTAAAATAAAGAGCTATCTGATGTGATATGCTTTTATGCTGTAGCCACAGTGCTAGAAATCAGTAATGACATATGGGAAAGACAGCACAAAACAGTTTTCTGTTTCTTATATAACCTATTGAACTATTCTGTTGTGTGCTAACTTCTCATTCTGGACTTTAAAGGACTCCATCACAACTTTGTTGTTGTTGAATAAAGAAGTGGTTTATCCAACTGCAGAGGTCAGGAGCTGACACAGTAGACTTTTGGTGGCCTCAAAGTATAGAAATCAAAAATTACTTATTGGGTTCAAAAAGCTGGTTTTCTCTGGTATACTGCTAAATGTCTCTATTATACTTTACACCAGTCTATCCATTGATATTGTTTTAGTTTTGTTTTTTTTAATTGCAGTGCTCAGTGTATATTGAAGTGCCAAACTATCATGTTCCACAGAGCCAGCATATAGCACTACAAGCTCATTCCCATCATTGCACTGGACCCTGCCTACCCTCCTTTCTTCTGACCCTTGTGTCGTTACCTAAAGTCCAATTCTATATAATACTGATCTTTGATTAGAATCACTTGTCGATTAATGGTAGAGGCATTTTAGTTCTTATCTTATGGGCAGGTCCTTGGTTGCTTAAATACTCAGTGCTGCTGGCGCTGTCCGTGTGCTTGTGCTATCAGTGCAGTAAAATGTCTTCTAATATGTTCTTCAATATCAGCTGTTCTTGAAGAACATATTAGAAGACATTTTACTGCACTGATAGCACAAGCACACGGACAGCGCCAGTAGCACTAACAGAGTATTTAAGCAACAAAGGACCTGCCCATAAGATAAGTACTATAACGCCTCTACCATTAATTGACAAGTGATTCTAATCAAAGATCAGTATTATATAGAATTGGACTTTATTGATTTAGGTAATGACACAGGGGTCAGAAGAAAGGAGGGTAGGCAGGGTCCAGTGCAATGATGGGAATGAGCTTGTAGTGCTATATTGCTGGTTCCGTGGAACATGATAGTTTGGCACTTCAATACACACTGAGCACTGCAATTAAAAAATAAAACAATATGAATGGATAGGCCGGTTTAAAGTATAATGGGGGCCTCAAAGTATGGCCATATTTACAAATTTTCCTAATTAACTCAGTTAACTTTAACCAACTTCTTCATCTATAGTGGCTGAAAAGAATTTTTATGAGCAGCCTTATTTGAAAAAGATGGATCAAATACAAGATGTGCCTTTTGTAATTTTACCTGAAGTGTGGAGGAGGAAATGTAATCCTTAGTGAGAGTTAGGTAGATATACAGTTGGCAATAGATATTTATTTAAAGATGTATACTTGTGATTTGTGCCATGATATAACATGTCAATTTAATGTTTGTTGATAAGGTTAAGGAAGAATAGGTTTTAACTGACAAGGTGGGAAATGTATGAATGCATATGTTTCACCAATGTTTCATGCTTTCAGACAATCATTTCATAATTCTTGAATGAGATAGTGAAAGAGATATGTTCTATATTCTGTTAAAGGAATTTAAGCATCCTGAGGTATGCCATTCATCTGTTAAATAATTTATTACATATATGAAGGACAAACTAATACATTTCTAAGGTTTGAAAAACCATTGAAGAGAAGAGTCTGTATGAGTTTAGGCCTATGTGTGTATGTTGTATTTTTTAAATCTTTATTTACTTGTTCCAAGAAAAAAAGGTAAACACGAATTAATGTTGCAAAGTAGTTTATTTTGTTATAGTATATTACCTCAATATCAGTATCAAGCAAAGTGTTAATTCAGAGTTTAGGAATGGCTTATTGGTTAGAGCCAGAGAGTTGAGCATCTCCCACTGATGCTCCTTGTATTTAGCATGGGTTGGGAAAGGCGAGTAACTAAAGAGTAATTAAATCCAAAGTCCATTTATTGTGGTGTCTGTCTACATATAATTGTCAAATTTTCAATAATTTGTCACTGCTAAAATGAATAATATTTGTGAGAGAAATCGAACATATAGAGATGGAGAGGCAAGTTGCCAAATTCTCAGTCCTGCAAATCAGTTTCATGTAGAAGCACCCCACTGAATTTCTGTTTAAAAATCAGACTTGCAGAGTGTGTTAATAGAAATATAGGTCAATTTTTAAAAGTTTTCATATATAGCCATCTGTATATCCAAATAAAACAGATTTTAGAATTGTGCTTTGTACTGTGCAAGATGTGGCATTCACTGAAACACTTCGCTGCTCCGAGAACAGTTTTGGACAATTATGGTAGACATTCCTTTGTTTGCTGAAGGTTTTTCAGACAACTTCCATGCAATCTGGATTTCATGTTTCTGATAAAGATGAAACTTTTATAAACAACTCCTAATGCAGGCATAGTGCTGAAACACAGCCATGCTGGGTCAGTCAGTAAAGGGTTTTCAGTTGGACCTGTGGTTCCATCTCTGCTTTTTTGGGTTCTTTTTGTAAACCTAAACATGGGCATGCCAATGCCAACTTATGTTAGTCTTCTGTAATGGAATCTTGATGTCAAAATGCCATGATAGAATTGGTGCTAAGTGCACAGCATGGGGTAGGGGGCTAAACTGAGGTGCAAATTTAAACAGTTGCCTTATGACGCCTTTTTTTAATTTTCTGTCTAGGGATAAAAAGGTTTCTGATTTAGACCCTTAGTTCCTTAATCATAATTATGGATCTTGGTCAGACAGGGTATTACTGAGCTTATAGGCATCACATTAACAATACCATATTGTCTCTGAAGCACAAACATGAAACTGTGTCAAAAGTGAAGGGCCCAATATTCAAAGAATTTGTACGTCACATTTTGAAAGTTATGCTCCTAAGTTGGCCTCTTTTTGAAAATTTCTTAAGCTGAATGCATCCCTTTATACTCATTTCACTAAACTCTTAAATTTAGGAGCATAAAAAGTGTGTGACAACAAGGGGCAAATTTAGGACAGGGGAAAGAGGTTAGGAGCTTAGCACTAATTTTCAGCAGTAGGCTCATAAATCTAGGCAAATGAATGGCAGGCCTAAATTCATAAGCATAACTTTTACGCTCCTAAATTAAGATGAATTTTCTACTGAAAATGTATGCTCCTAAATTTGGCTGAAAATAGGTGTCTAAGATAACAGCATAAATTTAGGAGCACAGTATTTTTTGAACATCAGGTCCAAAACTTCACGTCCAAGAAACAAGGGGGGGGGGATACATTATGCCCAAAAGAGAGGAGGGGAATAGAGTCAAGATGAATTTAGCTGCTGAGTTTACCATTGCTTTCTTTAATCCTTTCAGTCCATAGTGATATAAATTACTTTTTTTATTCAGACATAAAGCAGTACACCTTGGTAGCTCTTGCATAGTGGATATTTTATTTTGTTCTGACATATAACCATCACTAGGAAAATATCAGTACTCACTTCTGTAAGGCCAAACTGTGAAAGATGAATCTGATACAGTGAGTTGGTAACTTGCCTCTCATCAACCACCCTCACAAACATTTTTCATTTCTGACTGAAGGTGTTAGCTCTAGCAATTTTGAATTACTTAAAAAAAAAGTGTACTTCAACCATTTTTGGTAAACACATTATCATAAAATGCATCATTAATATTTTGGAATAAATTTATTCATTGTAAAAAGATTTCCTCTAACCTGGTTTACTAGTGTGTTTGTTTGACATTGAATGAATAGATTGGTGCATGAGAGCTTGTATATGCTTCTGTCAGATGTTTCAAGGTTATTAGGCAGTCTCCCTAGAGATGGACATTTAAGCCTAACAGTACTTCTTACTCTGTGTAACAAATGCCCTCAGTATGATTTTTTTCACATAAGTCCTACGTGCCTTAAATGGTGCACATGTTATAAATATAAGATGCACCCTTTTAATTGGAAAATGAAAACAAAGGAAATAGGTACTGTCTGTTCCTGAATAAGCATGGGAGTTATTGAACACTGCAATATTAAGAATATTGTGCTACAAATCTACTATGTTTAAAAAATTAAAATTATACACTAAAACTGAGTGTGCATTATGGAGCTGTTAATATGCACAAAAAATAACGCAGTGAAGGCCAGTTATCAAGAAAGATCAGATCTTCTACCTTACATTTTGACTGGTTAATTTAAGCATGTTCTCCATTGACAAGCAGAATGAATCAATCAGAGAAGTAAATGATACAATGACACTGACACAGATCCTCTCATAGCCTCAAAAAAAAACTGAACCAAACCAAAACAGGTTTTTCTGAGCATGTGCAGGATTTCTTGTGCAGCTCCTGCTTCACAGTTTCCCCTCAATCTCCTTCTGAGTTATCAAAAAATGTTTTTAATTTTTGCTATTAAATTATTTTTCTCTGTTTTCTTTTTCTTCCCAGAAACCTCTGGTGTCGTTCCCCCTCCCCCCCCCAAACCCATGAAACAATTTGTTTTTCTTGTTCTTCCCTCTTTAAGAACTGAACTTGACCTAGTACCCTTCTTTTAGACATACCCAGGTGCTTTAAGACAGGGTGGGTGAAAGATGGCCTCCACAGACGTGACAAAAATACAACTGTGGTTTGTGATCCCAACATGACACCCCTAATTGAATATTCTGTGCCAGGATATCCCTGAAGGAAGACATTTTGGAAGCTATAACATGAAGGCTTTTCAGCCCTCACAATCATACTTGACACATAAGTGGCTGATTTTCGAAAAGAAAAAGTGTCCAAAAAAAGGCACAAAGTAGCAGATGGATGTTTTCTCGCAAAAATGTCCAAATCATTATTTTTGAAACTAATTTTAAGACTTTTTAAATGCATTTTTGTCTAAATTTCAATGGGGCATGTTGGAAGCCTGTTTTGGGAGAATTTACCAGTTTTTCTGCAATAACGGAACATTGTAAAGACATCCAGGGCAAAAAATAGGATTAGACCTGTTTCAATAATGACTATGTGCCAGAAAGGTACCCAAACTGACCAGAAAACCATTGGAGGGATAAAGGCATGATTATCCCCCTTAATCCCCCAGTGGTTACTGACCCCCCTCCAACCCCCTTTAAGAGGTGAAAGTGACAGTATATTACTAGGCTCTATGACAGCTGAAGATATAATGGCTATTCCTATTAGAGTAGCAAGCAGGTCCCTGGAGTAGCCTAGTGTTTGGTGCAGTAGTTTGTAGAGAAGAGGACCCAGGCCCATATCCCACTCTAACTGGAACACTTGTGGTGGAAAGTGTGGCACCCCAAAAACCACAAAATACCTACTGAACCCACGTATAGATGACACCTACAGACATAAGGGCTATTGTGCTACAGTACATTTTTTGCTATTCAAACAAACAAAACCCCATTTTTCTTGTTTGAACATGCAAAACAATGAAAAAAAATATATAGCACACATTAGTGCTTACCGCAGCTTAGTAAAAGGGTCTCATAGAGGGGCATTAAAAAAAATTGCTCATCAGAATTAGGATGTTTAGCTCATTGCATCAAAAAAAAAGTCTATCTTAGAGCCATTTTCAAACAGGAAAAATGTCTAGGTTTCCCTTTTGAAAATGGCTCAAAAGAAGAACTTTATAAACGCCCAAAACCCAAGCATAAAACTGTCATCATTTTGAGAGAATTGGCCACACAAATATCGCTGCAGAACAAAGAGGCAGCCTACTGACCAGTGCAGTTGACCTAGTGGGGGGGGGGGGGGGGGGAGATGAGAGATGAAAGACAGAAGCACATGTGCAGAAGTGTGCAAGAATGAGATACATCAGTGAACACAACTTATGATGGATGACAGAGTTGCTTGTTCGGCCACTGTTGTTGCTGGAGCCAGAGGTATCTTGCCTTTCTCGTTAGGTCTTCCAGCTCATGGGGATATGAGGCCATGTTGAATTGTTGGAGGAATTAATACCAGAACTAGCTCATCTCTTTCAGATTATGACCCCTAGTAGATGGATAAAGTTACCACTCCTCTAGCTAGGAGCTCTACATTCTTCATGGAAAAGTGTGGCTTCCTGGAGAGGAAATTCTTTCACTCAGTTTTCTTCTAAAATAACAAATAGTTGGAGCTCTGATTAACACAATACATACCTTTCCTTTACCTCCAGAATAACTCTAATTCCTTTTTTTTGTTTTTTACAAAAATAAAACAAATAATTCACTGCACTAAAAAAAAAAAAAAGAGAAAACTAATAATCACCAAATGGTCCCCTAAATCACAACATGGACCTGGCAAATGGATTGATCTTTGTTAACAATGTGGTAAGTGGGAGGAGCAAAAGGGCCTTTGAAAAGCATTATTGCACAATGATGCACAGGTAAAGTCACTATACTCATTCACACCTTCACCATTCTCACTTGTCTTAAGTACAGTGTTAGGTATAGTAATAAAGGACTCTGGATTCAAATAAGTCACAATTTCAATTATTTAATATGTGTTTCCAAAGTAATACATGAAGTTTAAACTGAAGGGTATATAAAAATCATGAAACAAAAAGAAAAATCTCTAAGGACTGTCATACACACACTATCCAGTCAAAGTGAGTTACTCAAGCAGGAGAGGCGCCTGCCTACTTAAATTGTGCTCAGCGGGCTGGCTGGCTGGCTGGCTGGCTGCTGATACTCTGCAGCACTTAACAAGGCAGTGCCCCTGAATATTGGATCTGACGAGCCATTTTTAAAGTGGGCTGGAGAGGGGTGTTCTGTGGGCAGAAAGGGGAGGAGCAGGCAGGTGCCAGCATAGCTAAACAACCAAATAGGACCAAATAAATGGCAGTCCTAATTTTGGTCACTTGGCTATGCAGGTGCTGGCACTAAATATTAATAAATCAAATAAGTGGTCAAAGAACTAAAATGTTAGCTAAAAACTCCCAATTTCCCAGCTAAGTGATGTAACTCAATCTATTTTATAATGCACAAGAATTTCTTCCTTTTTCTTCATAGTTTTTTTATTTAAAAAATGTAGAAAATCACTGTCGATTTTTTGTATACAAAAGAGGTCGTCCAATAAGAAGACAAACCTGACTTAAATTGTAGTTTTCACTATTGAATTAACTTTTGACACTTATCTTTTCAAGATATGCAAGACACAGACGCCACCACCTACATGCGGCATGTTTTGCAAATGGTGCTTCAGAATGTGGTCTGGCAAATCTATGAGAGCCATATCACAGCGAAGGAGACAAAATAGATGATGACAAAAAACTTCTACTGGACTCACAAAAGTTCACAGCAAATGTTTATTAATAAATCCTGGACTCAACACGAGTCGTGTTTCGGCCACTCTGGCCTGCCTCAGTAGTCCCTAAAAGAGTACATAACATGTACATAATAAAGTAATTAAACTGTACATGATTAAAAATATAAATCAAAATCGAAATAGGACAAACGTTTACATATATAAAGTAAAAGTATTCCAAGAACGCCTTACATATACATTTACAAATATGTGCAAGATTGTGAAATCTGTTCAATTTACAGTCTTAATAATGTACAAATAATAAACATTTAAATATGTACAAATAAATGTTTAAAAACCATTAAATTATAAATATCAAATTAAGAATATCATATAACAATCTTTAAAAAATGTATCTAGGGAGTGAAGAGCCACCAGTGAGGATCCAAGATGGCATCCAAGCAGGTTGTGTGAGACAGACGCTACCCTTGAACAGGAGAATGATTGATCACTCAGCCCTCTGGGACCTGCTACTCCTCCTCCCCCACAGCCTGACAGAATTACTGTACCGAGTACTGGAGGAAAAACAGACTCGAAGGGGTGGTGTACTCCCTCAATGGAAGCGGGTAACGAAAACATCTTAGGAGAAGGACCGATAGTACAGCGACTTTCATTTAAAACACCTAATGATACAACGGCTAATGTGAACATAAATACTGATCTATAAAATGAAATTTCCTTGTGTACTATGGCGGTTCAACCATTGGTAAGGCCTCCTGAAATTTCGCTGGAATCAATCTGGTCTGCCCTTGAATCTCTACATAAGGTCTGTACATCTTTTATCTCTGTTTCATTAAATAATACGACTCAAATAAATACTCTAAAAGAAAAGGTTGACAGCGTTTTGTATAAACAGTCTACCTTAGAAAAAGATGTTGCCAAAGTATTAGAACAACAGACTCAAGTCTCTGGAGATCGGTTATTGCTTTCTCGAAAAATTGAAAACTTAGAAAACATCTAGAAATCTGAACCTCCGTATATTGAACTTTTCACAATCGCAATATATTACTCCGAGAGACATGTTTATAAAATTTCTAAAAGAGGTCTATAAATATTCAGAACAATCTCTTCCACCTTTACAGAGATTATATTATTTGGATTTGAAATCAAAGCAACAACAAAAGGTTTCAATACAGCAGGAGAATCTAGTGGGAACATTAAATGTTACAGATTTTCTGGGTTTGCATTCTTTGACATGAGACGCCACTCCGATCGTCCTCGCTCGACTTTGCTTCGGGCATGTTTTAGCGCTACGATATTCAAAAGAGATTTATATATTTTTCCATCATTTGGATAGAATTAATTATCTGCATAAGGTGAGAAGACTCCTGACGCAGGCCTGTATGGCCGAAACACAGCTGTGTCGAGTCCTTTTCCCCCTGCTATCTTATGACTAATAAAGTTCATTTTTTAATTTTCACAACCAAAGTGTGGTCTTTTTAATGTATTTATATTTTTAAATACATATTTTGTGATTATTTTTACATTTTGATAATTTTAATAATTTTTATATATTTTTTTCTGTTCCTGTGAGTCATCTTCGCTGTTTTTGTTTTTCTGTGTTTTTTTGCGAAGACTTGTTTCTTCTGTTTTTTGTAATAGATTTTCTGGAACAATCTACAGAGAACATTGGAACCCGGGCAACTTTAGTTGTGTCATTTGTTTTTCTACAAGATAAAGAAGCTCTACTAAGACTTTATTTTAAAAACATTCACCCAGAATTTAAAGGAAGTAAAGTTTCAATATTTCCTGATATTTCTAGGTGGACACAACAGAGAAGAAAGAGGTTTCTGGATATGAAACAAGAATCCATTGAGTTAAAAGCACGTTTTCAACTGAGATTTCCTTGTAAATGTTTGTCATTATTTAAGGATAAAAGATATGCTTTCTTTGAACCAGAACAATTACGCAATTTTCTTAATATGCAGAGCAACAACGACCAGCCTTAGATATGAAGCAGTCAACAAATAGATAGGGGTTACCTCCTGCTTACTTCTTTTGAACTAATGCCACAGTTAAACCAACTTCCAATGGTAATATTAACACATCTTGGTATGCCCCACCTTTTTTTGTGGACTGTTATAACCAATTGAGATGTATTATAAGAAAGAATTGTTATCCTGCTTTTCTATCTTAATTATTTTGTTCCTTTTCCTGGTATTTCTATTTGGTAATTGTATCTTTTCAAAGATTGTTTCTTTGTTATAAATGGAAACTTAATAAAGATAAAATTAAAAAATATATATATCTAAGTTTCTCCGAGGACAAGCAGGCTGCTTGTTCTCACTGATGGGTGACGTCCACAGCAGCCCCTCCAATCGGAATCTTCACTAGCAAAGTCCTTTGCTAGTCCTCGCGCGCCCGCGCGCACCGCGCATGCGCGGCCGTCTTCCCGCCCGAAACCGGCTCGAGCCGGCCAGTCTTCTTTCGTCCGCACTCGGTACGGCTGTGTTTTTTGCCGTGTCGAGCCCCGGAGAGTCGACCTCGCGCGTCCGTTGTTCAAATCGACGTGTTTTTTCTTCGAAAAGATTTAAATTCGTTCGGAAAGTGCTCCGCAAACCCCCTTGGGTTTCGTTTGCCCCTTCCCGTACTTCCAGTCTTTGCCCCGGTAAGTTTTCTTTCGTCGTCGGGGTAGGCCTCTTTTCGGCCTCGGTCGAGATTTTTCTCCCTCAAAGTTTTGGTGCTCAAATTCGTCATTTCGGATTTTGATTTCGCCGGCGTGATTTTTCCGCCCATGACATCGAAGCCTTCCAGCGGCTTCAAGAAGTGCACCCAGTGCGCTCGGGTAATTTCGCTCACTGATAGGCACTCTTCGTGTCTTCAGTGTCTGGGGGCCGAGCACCATCCTCAGAATCGTAGCCTGTGTTCCCTGTTACAAAGGCGGACTCAGGTAGCGAGATTGGCCCAGTGGAACGTTTTGTTCTCGGGCTCTTCGTCGGCATCGGCACCGGGGTCATCGAGTGCATCGACGTCGTCAGCGTCCAGACCTTCATCCTCAGCCGCCAGTGCATCGAGTGCATCGAGGCATCGGCCCTCTGCATCGGCGCCGAGACATCGGATAGCTGCATCGGCGTCGGTGGTACCGGGACCTCGTCTGCTGATGTCGTCGGACGGTGGTGCATCGTCAGGAGTGCAGGTGAGGGCTGTCCATTCCCCTGCTGGTGGCGGTGAGCCTTCGGGTGGGTCTCCCCCTACCCTGAGGGGTCCTGCGGTACAGCCCCCCCGGGATCGACCTGCTTCGACCTCGGCCCTGAGGAAGCGACGGCTGGATTCTACGTCCTCCTCGTCGGTGCCGGGGAGCTCCGGTGACATGCTTCGGAAGAAGTCGAAGAAGCATCGACACCGGTCTCCTCCCCGCGTCGGCACCGAGAGCTCTGGGTCGCCGAGGGAGTCGGCAGCCAGCAGGCATCGGCACCGAGAGGACCGCTCACCCTCTGTTCAGGAGGTGTCGATGCACTCCACTCTGGACAGCCCGGAACAGCCTCCACGCCCGGAACAGGTTCTGACGTCGACGCCTGCATCGGCTTCCATGCCTTTCTCTGCAGCCGCTCTGAACGAGAGCCTCCGGGCCGTTCTTCCAGAGATTCTGGGAGAGCTGTTGCGCCCTACCCCTCCGGTACCGGCGGTGCTTGCGCCTCCGGTACCGTCGAGCGTGGCGCCGGCTGGCCAATCGCCCGGGGTGAGGTCCCCGACGTCGGTACCGCGTGCGGTGCCGACTGCGGCCACCTCCCAGGAGGGCTCCCCGACTACGTCGGCGGAGGGAGCTTCGCCGATGCGGGCGAGGGAGTCTACCTCTCGATGCCCCCATCGTGGACGTGGCTCCACGGAGTCGAGCCGGGCGAGGTTGCAGACACAGGTCCGTGAACTTGTGTCTGACACCGAGGGTGAGGCCTCGTGGGAAGAGGAAGAAGACCCCAGATATTTCTCTGACGAGGAGTCTGAGGGCCTTCCTTCCGATCCCACTCCCTCTCCTGAGAGACAGCTTTCTCCTCCCGAGAGTCTGTCTTATGCTTCCTTTGTCCGGGAGATGTCTACGGCCATCCCCTTCCCGGTGGTTGTGGAGGACGAGCCCAGGGCTGAAATGTTTGAGCTCCTGGACTATCCTTCTCCACCTAAGGAAGCGTCCACTGTTCCCTTGCACCATGTCCTGAAAAAGACATTGCTTGCGAACTGGACCAAGCCACTAAGTAATCCCCACATCCCCAAGAAGATCGAGTCCCAGTACCGGATCCATGGGGACCCAGAGCTGATGCGCACTCAGTTGCCTCACGACTCTGGAGTTGTGGATCTGGCCCTAAAGAAGGCTAAGAGTTCTAGGGAGCATGCTTCGGCGCCCCCGGGCAAAGACTCTAGAACCTTAGACTCCTTTGGGAGGAAGGCCTACCATTCCTCTATGCTCGTGGCCAAAATCCAGTCTTACCAGCTCTACACGAGCATACACATGCGGAACAATGTGCGGCAGTTGGCGGGCTTGGTTGATGCTCTCCCCCCTGAGCAAGCCAAGCCTTTTCAGGAGGTGGTCAGGCAGCTGAAGGCATGCAGAAAATTCCTGGCCAGAGGGAGTGTATGACACCTTTGATGTTGCGTCCAGGGCCGCTGCTCAAGGTGTGGTGATGCGCAGGCTCTCATGGCTGTGTGCCTCCGACCTGGAGAATAGACTCCAGCAGCGGATTGCGGACTCGCCTTGCCGTGCGGACAATATTTTTGGAGAGAAGGTCGAGCAGGTGGTAGAGCATCTCCACCAGCGGGATACCGCATTCGACAAGTTCTCCCGCCGGCAGCCTTCAGCATCTACCTCTACAGGTAGAAGATTTTTTTGGGGAAGGAGGACTGTTCCCTACTCTTCTGGCAAGCGTAGGTACAATCCTCCTTCTCGACAGCCTGCGGCCCAGGCTAAGCCCCAGCGCGCTCGCTCTCGTCAGCAGCGTGCGCCTCAGCAAGGCCCCGCGGCTCCCCAGCAAAAGCAAGGGGTGAGCTTTTGACTGGCTCCAGCAGAGCATAGCCGACATCCAAGTGTCAGTGCCGGGCGACCTGCCAGTCGGAGGGAGGTTGAAAGCTTTTCACCAAAAGTGGCCTCTCATAACCTCCGATCAGTGGGTTCTGCAAATAGTCCGGCAAGGATACACCCTCAATTTGGCCTCAAAACCTCCAAATTGTCCACCGGGAGCTCAGTCTTACAGCTTCCAGCACAAGCAGGTACTTGCAGAGGAACTCTCCGCCCTTCTCAGCGCCAATGCGGTCGAGCCCGTGCCATCCGGGCAAGAAGGGCTGGGATTCTATTCCAGGTACTTCCTTGTGGAAAAGAAAACAGGGGGGATGCGTCCCATCCTAGACCTAAGGGCCCTGAACAAATATCTGGTCAAAGAAAAGTTCAGGATGCTTTCCCTGGGCACCCTACTTCCCATGATTCAGGAAAACGATTGGCTATGCTCTCTGGACTTGAAGGATGCCTACACACACATCCCGATACTGCCAGCTCACAGACAGTATCTACGATTTCAGCTGGGCACACGTCACTTCCAGTACTGTGTGCTAACCTTTGGGCTCGCCTCTGCGCCCAGGGTGTTCACAAAGTGCCTGGCTGTAGTAGCAGCGGCACTTCGCAGGCTGGGGGTGCACGTGTTCCCATATCTCGACGATTGGCTGGTGAAGAACACGTCCGAGGCAGGAGCCCTGCAGTCCATGCAGATGACTATTCGCCTCCTGGAGCTACTGGGGTTTGTGATAAATTACCCAAAGTCCCATCTTCTCCCATCACAGAGACTCGAATTCATAGGAGCTCTACTGGATTCTCGGACGGCTCGCGCCTATCTCCCAGAGGCGAGAGCCAACAACTTGTTGTCCCTCGTCTCGCGGGTGCGAGCGTCCCAGCAGATCACAGCTCGGCAGATGTTGAGATTGCTGGGCCACATGGCCTCCACAGTTCATGTGACTCCCATGGCCCGCCTTCACATGAGATCTGCCCAATGGACCCTAGCCTCCCAGTGGTTTCAGGCTGCTGGGGATCTAGAAGACGTGATCCACCTGTCCACGAGTTTTCTCGAATCCCTGTATTGGTGGACAATTTGGTCCAATTTGACTCTGGGACGTCCTTTCCAAATTCCTCAGCCACAAAAAGTGCTGACCACGGATGCGTCTCTCCTGGGATTGGGAGCTCATGTCGATGGGCTTCACACCCAAGGAAGCTGGTCCCTCCAGGAACGCGGTCTACAGATCAACCTCCTGGAGTTGCGAGCGATCTGGAACGCTCTGAAGGCTTTCAGAGATCGGCTGTCCCACCAAATTATCCAAATTCAGACAGACAACCAGGTTGCCATGTACTATGTCAACAAGCAGGGGGGCACCGGATCTCGCCCCCTGTGTCAGGAAGCCGTCAGCATGTGGCTCTGGGCTCGCCGTCTCGGCATGGTGCTCCAAGCCACATATCTGGCAGGCGTAAACAACAGTCTGCCCGACAGACTGAGCAGGATTATGCAACCTCACGAGTGGTCGCTCAACTCCAGAGTGGTGCGCCAGATCTTCCAAGCGTGGGGCACCCCCTTGGTGGATCTCTTCGCATCTCGAGCGAACCACAAAGTCCCTCAGTTCTGTTCCAGGCTTCAGGCCCCCGGCAGACTGGCATCGGATGCCTTCCTCCTGGATTGGGGGGAGGGCCTGCTGTATGCTTATCCTCCCATTCCTCTGGTGGGGAAGACTTTGTTGAAACTCAAGCAAGACCGAGGCACCATGAATTCTGATTGCTCCTTTTTGGCCGCGTCAGATCTGGTTCCCTCTTCTTCTGGAGTTATCCTCCGAAGAACCGTGGAGATTGGAGTGTTTTCCGACCCTCATCACGCAGGACGAAGGGGCTCTTCTGCATCCCAGCCTCCGGTCCCTGGCTCTCACGGCCTGGATGTTGAGAGCGTAGACTTTGCCTCTTTGGGTCTGTCAGAGGGTGTCTCCCGCGTTTTGCTTGCTTCCAGGAAAGATTCCACTAAGAGGAGTTACTTCTTTCTGTGGAGGAGGTTTGCCGTCTGGTGTGACAGCAAGGCCCTAGCTCCTCGCTCTTGTCCTACACAGACCCTGCTTGAATACCTTCTACACTTGTCTGAGTCTGGTCTCAAGACCAACTCTGTAAGAGTTCACCTTAGCGCAATCAGTGCATACCATTACCATGTGGAAGGTAAGCCGATCTCAGGACAGCCTTTAGTTGTTCGCTTCATGAGAGGTTTGCTTTTGTCAAAGCCCCCTGTCAAGCCTCCTACAGTGTCATGGGATCTCAATGTCGTTCTCACCCAGCTGATGAAACCTCCTTTTGAGCCACTGAATTCCTGCCATCTGAAGTACTTGACCTGGAAGGTCATTTTCTTGGTGGCAGTTACTTCAGCTCGTAGAGTCAGTGAGCTTCAGGCCCTGGTAGCCCAGGCCCCTTACACCAAATTTCATCATAACAGAGTAGTCCTCCGCACTCACCCTAAGTTCTTGCCAAAGGTCGTGTCGGAGTTCCTTCTGAACCAGTCAATTGTCTTGCCAACATTCTTTCCCCGTCCTCATTCCTGCCCTGCTGAACGTCAGCTGCACACATTGGACTGCAAGAGAGCATTGGCCTTCTACCTGGAGCGGACACAGCCCCACAGACAGTCCGCCCAATTGTTTGTTTCTTTTGATCCCAATAGGAGGGGAGTGGCTGTAGGGAAACGCACCATATCCAATTGGCTAGCAGATTGCATTTCCTTCACTTACGCCCAGGCGGGGCTGGCTCTTGAGGGTCATGTCACGGCTCATAATGTTAGAGCCATGGCTGCGTCGGTAGCCCACTTGAAGTCAGCCTCCATTGAAGAAATTTGCAAAGCTGCGACGTGGTCATCTGTCCACACATTCACATCTCATTACTGCCTGCAGCAGGATACCCGACGCGACAGTCGGTTCGGGCAGTCAGTGCTTCAGAATCTGTTCGGGGTTTAGAATCCAACTCCACCCCCCTAGGCCCATGTTTGTTCTGTTCCAGGCTGCACTCTCAGTTAGTTGGTAAATTTTTTAGGTCAATCTCAGTTATGTCCTCGCCGTTGCGAGGCCCAGTTGACCATGGTTGTTGTTTTGAGTGAGCCTGGGGGCTAGGGATACCCCATCAGTGAGAACAAGCAGCCTGCTTGTCCTCGGAGAAAGCGAATGCTACATACCTGTAGAAGGTATTCTCCGAGGACAGCAGGCTGATTGTTCTCACAAACCCGCCCGCCTCCCCTTTGGAGTTGTGTCTTCCCTTGTATTGTCTTGCTACATACTGGACTGGCCGGCTCGAGCCGGTTTCGGGCGGGAAGACGGCCGCGCATGCGCGGTGCGCGCGGGCGCACGAGGACTAGCAAAGGACTTTGCTAGTGAAGATTCCGATTGGAGGGGCTGCCGTGGACGTCACCCATCAGTGAGAACAATCAGCCTGCTGTCCTCGGAGAATACCTTCTACAGGTATGTAGCATTCGCTATCTAGGAATGACATTATCCAGCTCATTTTCGAAAGAGAAGGCCGGCCATCTTCCGACGCAAATCGGGAGATGGCCGGCCAGCTCTCAGAACCGGCCAAATCAGTATAATTGAAAGCCAATTTTGGCCGGTTTCAACTGCTTTCCATCGCGAAGCCGGCGAGAGTCCAAGGGGGCATGTCAGCAGTGTACCGAAGGCGGGACATGGGCGTGTTTAAGAGATGGCTGGCTTTGCCCGATAATGGAAAAAAGAAAACCGGCGATGACAAGCATTTCGCCGGCTTCACTTGGTCCCTTTTTATTCACGACCAAGCCTCAAAAAGCTACCCCAACTGACCAGATGACCACCGCAGGGAATCTGGGATGACCTCCCCTTATTCCCCCAGTGGTTACCAACCCCCTCCCACCCTAAAAAAAACTTTAAAACATTTTTTTGCCAGCCTCTATGCCAGCCTCCAATGTCATACCCAGCTCCAGATACAGGCTTCTATTCTCTTCTTCTGGGCAAGTATGTTTATTTTTGTCTTCTTGCAATGTGAGCTGTGACAGACTCTCTTCGCTTCTAAGGTATGCTGTTCTTTTTTTTTTTTTTCTGTAGTTTCCTGTTTAAAACAACCAAAAACAAACTCTCAACTGAGGTTCATCTAAAGGCTTTTAGTCGCAGTCTGCCTGGTCGCTCAGAGCAGTGTTTTTTTTGTTTGAAGAAATGTTTGTAGAGATTAGGAGAGCTAGCAAACTGGGCAACACTATAATAACAGGTGATTTCAGTTACCCTGATATTGACTGGATAAATGTTACATCAGGGAGTGCCAGGAAGATAAACATTTCTAGATGTAACAAACGAATGCTTCTTGGAGCAACTAGTCCAGGAACTGATGAGAGGGGGAGCCATTTTGGATCTGGTCCTTGGTGGCGTGCAGGGCATAGTGCGAGAGGTGGCAGTTTTGGGTCCCCTGGGAAACAGTGATCATAACATGATCAGGTTTGAGCTACTATCTGGGAAGAACCCACAAAGGATACTGTAGCTGCATTTTATTTTTGAAAGGGAGACTATAATAAAACGAAGAACATGGTTAAAAAGAAACTAAAAGGATTGATTGCTAAGGTTAGGACACTAACAGGCTCATTTTCGAAAGAGATGGACGTCCATCTTTTGACATAAATCAGAACATGGACGTCCATCTCCCAGAGACATCCAAATTGATATAATCGAAACCCGATTTTGGATGTTTCCAACTGCAGTCCGTCACAAGGACGTCCAATTTTCAAGGGGGCATGTCGGAGGAATGGTGAAGGTGGGACTTGGGCATGCCTAACACTTGGACGTCTTTCAGTCATAATCGAAAAAAGCAGAGACATCCTAAAGTAAAACTTGGACATTTTCACCCGGACTTGTTTTTTTACGAATAAGGCACAAAAAGGTGCCCGAAATGACCAGATGACCACCGGAGGGAATCGGGGATGACCTCCGGTTACTCCTCTGGTGGTCACTAACCCCCTCCCACCCTCAAAAAACATCTTTAAAAATATTTTGTACCAGTCTCAGATGTCATACTCAGGTCCATGACAGCACATGCAGGTCCCTGGAGCAGTTTTAGTGGGTGCAGTGCACTTCAGACAGGTGGACTCAGGCCCATACCCCCCTACCTGTTACATTTGTGGAGGAAACAGCGAGCCCTCCAAAACCCATCACAAACCCACTGTACCCACATCTAGGTGCCCCCTTCACCCGTAAGGGCTATGGTAGTGGTGTACAGTTGGGGGTATTTTTTTTGGGGGGGGGGGGTTGGGGGGCTCAGCACACACGGTAAGGGAGCTATGTACCTGGGAGCAATTTCTGAAGTCCACTGCAGTGCCCCCTAGGGTGCCCGGTTGGTGTCCTGGGGTGTCAGGGGGACCAGTGTTTTGAAGACCAGAAGGGATATAGGACAAGCCTAATAGCCTTTATAGGGCTAAAGTAAAATGAGTGAGCCATATATAGTGTTATAGAAATATTCTTGTTGTGATACCAACTCCCATTGGTTTTTCTTTTTAGGACATCTTGGATCTCCCTAATGTGGACTATAAAAAATAGAGTGATGTAATTTCTATTTTCTTTAAAAAAATGTCCTCTTTGCTTTGTATTATTTCCTCAAAGATTATGTATCTTTGTTTTCTATTGGTAAAATATAAATAAATAATTTAAAAAAAGGTGAAGTAAAAGAGGCCATTACAGCCAAAATATTGTCCTTCAAAGAATGTCAAAAGGACTCATGAAGAAAATAAGCAACATAAGCACTGGCAAGTCAGATGCAAAACATTAATAAAGAAGGCTACAAGAGAATATGAAGAGAAACTTGTCACAGAGGCTAAAACGGACAGTAACAACATTTTCAGGTACATCAGAAGCAGAAAGCCTGCGAGGAAATCCATGGGAATGTTAGATCACGAGGAAGCAAAAGGGGTGCTCAGGGAGGACAAGGCCATAGAGGAGAAACTGAATGAATTCTTTGCTTCTGTCTTTACAGAAGAAGATGTAAGAGATCTGCATGTTTTTCAAGGGTGATGATGCAGAGGAACTGAAAGAAATTTCGGTGAACCTGGAAGAAGTACTGAACCAAATTGACAAATTAAAAAGTAGTAAATCACCTGGACCGGATGGCATACATCCAATGGTACTCAAAGAACTCAAGCATGAAATTGCTGATCTGCTGTTATTAATATGTAACCTGTTGTTAAAATCATCCATAGTACCTGAAGATTGGAGGGTGGCCAATGTGGCGCTAATTTTTTTTTAAAGGATTCTAGGGCTGATACGGGAAATTATAGACTGGTAAGCATGACGTTGGTGCCAGTCAAAATAGTGGAAACTATTAACAAAATAAAATTACAGAACACGTAGATAAACATGGTTTATTGGGATGGGTTTAGCTGAAGTCTTGCTTCACCAATTTGCTTCATTTCTTTGAAGGCATGAATAAGCATGTGGATAAAGGTGAGCCAGTTGATGTAGTGTATCTAGATTTTTCAGAAAGCTTTTGATAGTTCCTCATGAGAGACTCCTGAGAAAATTAGAGTCATGTGATAGGAGGCAAGATTCTGGTGTGGATTAGGAATTGGTTATTGGACAGAAAACAGAGGGTAGGGTTAAATGGTCATTTCTCTCAATAGAGGAGGGTGAACAGTGGAGTGCCACAGGGATCTGTACTGGGACTGGTGTTATTTAACATATTTATAAATGATACGTTAATCGGAACAACAAGTGAGGTGATTAAATTTGCAGATGATACAAAACTATTCAAGATTGTTAAAAGATGTGCGGACTGTGAAATATTGCAGGAAGACCTTAGGAAATTAGAAGAGTGGGCATCCAAATAGCAGTTGAATTTAATGTGGATAAATGCAAGGTGATGCACATAGGAAAAAAATAATCCAAATCATAGTTACCCGATGCTAGGGTCCACTTTGGGGGTCAGCACTCAAGAAAAAGATTTGGTTATCATTGTAGATAATACATTAAAATTTTCTGCTCAGTGTGCTGTGGCAGACAAAAAAGCAAATATGATGCTAGGAATTATTAGGAAAGGGATGGTGAATAAGACCAAAAATACTGTAATTCCTTGTAACGCTCCATATTGCATCCACACCTTGAGTATTGTGTTCAGTTCTGGTCGCCATATCTCAAAAAAGATATAGCGAAATTAGAACAGATTCAAAGAAGAGTGACCAAAATGATAAAGGGGATGGAACTCCTTTCATATGAGGAAAAGCTGAAGAGGTTAGGGCTCTTTAGCTTGGAAAAGGGATGGATGAGGGAAGATATGATTGAAGTCTACAAAATCCTGAGTGGTATAGAGCAAGTAAAAGTAAATCGATTTTTTAACTTGTTCCAAAAGTACAAAGACCAGAGGACACTTAAGGAAGTTACATGGAAATACTTTTAAAACAAATAGGAGAAAATATTTTTTCACTCAATGAATAGTTAAGCTCTGGAACTCTTTGCCAGAGAATGTGTTAACAGTGGTTGCATATCAGGGCTTAAAAAAGGTTTGGACAAATTCCTGGAGGAAAAGTCCATAGTCTGCTATTGAGATAGACATGGGGAAACAACTGCTTGCCCTGGGATTTGTAGCATGGAATGTTGCCACGATTTGGGTTTCTGCCAGGTACTTGTGACTTGGATTGGCTACTGTTTGGAAAACAGGATACTGGGCTAGATGGACTATTGGTCTGACCCAGTATAGCTACTCTTATGTTCTAGTGGCTGCTGTTCCCATAATGACCTATGTGCTATATAGCAAGTCTTGTATTTACTCCTATAAGGCACAATGGTATTTTATGAACAATTGGGTCAAATAATCAAATTTAACAGGTAGTTATCATTGCCTTCACCTCAAAGTGAATGAGGAGAATGGTATTGGTGATGGGGAGTTTTTGTATTTGCTGATTGCTTGTAATTTTTAAATATATGATAATTTTATTGTATGTTGTTAAAAAGCAAAAGACATATTTGAAGGACTTTTCAGTATGAAGAAAGGAATAGTTATTGATTGTAAAATACTGTAAGTTAACTGTAATTCAATGGGATCGGTCTCATTTTAGTTGCTGTTATCTGCCTAGAGCCTTTGAGGTGAAACAGAATATAAATGTCCATATTAGGTTAGATTAAAGGTGGCTTTATAAATATAAAATGTATTGTGTTGTACATCTGGGGTTATTCTGGACTTTGTTTATTTGACTATCTTTTATTGCATAATCACAACGCTACCATTTAAGTTATTACAGGATCTTGATAGAATGTGAATACCTTTTCAGACTGTTCAATACTCGCAAAGTGTCTTTTAATTAGAGAAATCATGTCTCCCTGATTTCTAAGTATTTATCTTCGACATGGTTTTTCTGCAATGCTGATGCAGCAGCAACAGCATTAGAATTGTCCTATTGCTGTGGAAAGAATCGCATCCGCTGCACCATCTTGATCCTTTTTTTTTTGCTGGTGCTGTCAGTATTACTATTCCTATCCAGAACTTGTTCCTCTTTCCAATCCATAGCCATTGCCAATACGGTTTGGCTCAGCCCTGCTTCCCTTGTTTTAAATTCTGCTGCTTTTGTCATCCTCCTTTCTACCTGCTGCTTCTGAAGTGGTCACAGCTTACTTCCCATGTCTTGTCACTGGAACCTCTCTCCATCGTGTTATACTTTGTGACAAGAGGATGAGTTCATGTTAAATCTTTTATGTACCTGTTACACAAATCTTTCCCAGAGCTAGGGGCAGAGACATGAACTACATTGAGCAGTGTGGCTTTTCTGCTTCATCGTCCACAAATTTAGCATCTAAATACAATTTTGCTGCTTTTTAAAATTTGTTTTATTTTCTGTACATAGATGACTGCTCACCTATTACTTTTATGGTAATGGTGAAGTATTGCAGTTGCTGATGTTAATTACAACCTCTCAGCAATGGTAAGGAGCAGGAGCAAGGGGGCTTTGCTCCTGCCCCTAATACCCCCCACTGGACCACCAGGGAGGAAAGGTAGCCTGCCTAGACTGTGAGGGGTTGGGGGGAGCAGGGGGCTTTGTCAGTAAGCCAGAAATGGGATCAGGAGCATTTTTTTAAACTACAAAAGGTTATGCAAGTGCTGGATGATATTCAATGCCGGCACCTGCATAGTTAAGCGGCCTCATTTAAGGCAGCTTTTGAGCTGTCCTAAATTAGGTCAGTTAAGTTATACGGGTGCTCACATTAAATATTGCTGGCACCCGCCCAACCCCGGGCTCATGCCTAATGTTGCCTCTTGTACCGCTCCTGACCTGCTCACTTTTTTGGCGATATTCAGCGGTACTTCCCGCTGAATATTGGGGGGAGGGGGAGGCAGTGACAGGTGATTTAAGCAGGCAGAAGGCTCTCATGCCTGCTTAAATCACTTTGAATATCAGCCAGTTAGATTTTAGGTGCACCAATGCTGTATTACACCAGTATTCTGTAATGGAATCTGGGCACCCAGTTGTTGTAATTATTTATTTATTATTATTTGGATTTTGTTCACAGTAGTACATACGTATTATAGAATAGGCTCTGACTATACAGCACTAGGCTGCCTAACAGGAGCCACCTACTTATTGAGTTGCCTCTTAGGTGTTTAGAATTTTGTTATGATGATGATGATTATTATTTTGGTAACTCCTAAGTGTAAGAATTTTTGCAGGACCCTACTAACCCAGTAGGCTCCTGTGCTCAGGACCATAGCCAGTTAAGAGTAAAGAGGAGGTGTATACCACCTGGTTACAGCATCCTACCTTCTGGGATGGCTATATTCAGGGTTGGCCCTACCATTAGGCCACCTGAGGTGAGGGTCTCAGGTGGCACACTCCATGAGCGGCACTCTCCACTTCCCTCCTCAACCCTTTACCTTAGTTTCTTTTCCCCAAAAGGCGGCAAGGGCAGCAATTCCCATAGGCTGCCCTGCCGTGATGCCACCGGCACCAGCCTCTTCTCCCACTGCGACCTGCCTCTTGACGTAACTTCCTGTTTCCTCAGAGGCAAGATGCAGTAGCGAAGAGGCTGGTGTCAGCGGCACCATGGCAGGGCAGCCTATGGGAATTGCTGCCACTACGCTGCTGCCTTTTGGAAGAAAAATAAGGTAAAGGGTTGAGGAGGGGATTGAAGGGGAGGGAGGAGGAGATGCTAGACTGGGCACAGGGGAGGGGCTACCCCTGGCTACAATGCTACTGTTTGCCATTATATAAGTGAGAGACCACTGGAGAGTGTGTGATGGTGCTTTGTAAGGTTCATTTATGAAATTATTGTGTGTTTAGGGCTCAGTCATAGGGCCTTTTTAGTTTCTTGAGAAAACTCCTTTTAGTCTTTTGTGAAATCTCCCTTGACCTTTTTAGTTTGTGTCCAGTTTGAAGTGAGTGTATCAGGACAAAGGTTTTATCCACCCCTCTGCCTGCTATTTACTTGAAGTGTAGAGCAGTAGCTTGGACCTCAAGCTGATAGGACCAGGAGAAAGAAGCCCCATTTGGAAGCTGGACTACAGGAAGAGTTACATTGTACTAGATTACTCCAAAAAGGAAAGAATCTACGTGGAAGTGGAGCCCAGGGAGGAGAGACTGTAGACCTATTACCCACAAAAGGACTGAATATTATTGAATGGGATCACAGACACAGAGAGTTAGGCTTCTGCTTCCTCATATCTGTCTCTGATTTATCTTTTGGAGGGACGTCTATGGCAGGGCCTTAAAGGGGAATCCTACCCCTCTGGAGAGAACCTGCTCCCTTGGATAGGAGAGTACATGCCTAGAGTGATATAGGGGAGAGGACTAGGAAAAAATAAGTATTTTGTAGGATCCCTGCAGGGCTTTTTTTGAAGAGATACTTGGGGGTACTGAGTACTGGCACCTTTTCCACTGTCTGCTAAAAGTGACCCATGGTCCCCAAGTTTTAATGAAATAGCTCAGGCTCTACATACAAATTCTGCCTTGTCATAGATTCTGTGACTAGTTGCAGGGGGCCTGGCTATTGTGGGGTGGGTCCCTCAGTGATCACCCCACTCCTGAAGGGGGGCCTGGCATTTGAGTACTGGCACCTTTTTTTGCTAGAAAAAATGCACTGGGTCCCTGTAGTGTAAATCTGTGATGGACCATCCCAGGACCAGGATACTTCCCTTCCATAACAATATGCTAAGAGATATATCTCCATTTTTGTCGGCCTTGTGGAAAGCAGTTTTGCCTTGTGCATTGATGGACTGTTTATGAAATCTTTACACATATTCACTGCCTGTAAATGGTTAATACATTTATGGCAAGAATAAATTGTTTAACACTAATCATTTTTTTAATTGCCTTTTCCTTCCCAATGGTCTCTGAATAATCTGGGTTTTTTTCTCTGTTTATCTACTATATAATCTATTGCAATGGTTTCCCAACAAGAGATGATTTACTGCCTGGTGTGTACATTGGCAAGCACTCCATCAATATGAGAGCTACTAGATACAGAGATTAGGAGGAAACTGATTGATAAAGAACACATATCATTTCTGACCAAAGCTTTTGTGGTGAGAGGAAAAGAGCTCCCATAAATGCATGAAGTAGTAATAGACAGATACTTTAAGGATCCCAGAGATGGTAAATTAATGGTAGGAGACAATTCTTTTGATGGAATCAATATGAAAGTTGATGCATGCCATGGCTTGAATTGCACAACTGTGAAGCCATGTGACAGTGTAATGGTTTGCAAAAGCTGTGATATATTGCAGTTGGTGCTGGGGATGCTGTTTACTGCCAGCGATAAGTCTCCACTGCAGAGAAAGGGTTCTGATCCAGCACTACAACTGCTGTCACTGATACCCTAAATCTGTATCATTTTTCCACATTGAATTTAATCAGTTGAGGTTTCATTTGTTTAAGATTTGTATATTTCTTATTTGTTCAAATGATCTCTCATTAGCAATTAGCAAAAGATAATTTAAGAGATTTTATATTTTGTGATATCTTTTGCTTTCTAATTGAGTTTTTACTAAGTAGAGGGAATAACCACAAATGGAGTTTCTTCCCTATAGGATCAAAGGTCGCCAAACCAAGGTTATCTAATATAACCACAGGCCACGAGGTGGCAGCATAACACAAGTTTACTGAACATGAGCTGTGCAGACATTCTGGCTGCCCCAAAGCCCACTGTTGAATTTATTGAGTACAGGTACAGCATTAGAAACATTTTAATATTTGTTGCTTGGTTTTGCTTCCTTCTTACTCCACTTTTAGCAGCTAAGGGTTCTATGTGCTAATCTCATGCCTTCTTAAACTCCATTACTGTTTTAGCTGTTATCATTCATCCAAGAGGGCATGTCACACTTCAGAATGGCTGGTACTTCTCCTCAGCCAACCTCCTTTGGAGTCTCATATCATGGAGGGATCTCAAACTCCAGTCCTTTAGGGTCGCAAACCAGTTGCTACGTGTGGAAGTGTGGAAACCTCTTTCTTGCATGCTCATTGGAGAAATCCTGAAAAACTATTTTATGGTCTCTCAGGACTGAAGTTTGAGACCCTTGTTCTAGAATATTCTCTGTCTTGAAACAGGCTGATTTTTGTATATTGCCATTAATTTCCAAAGGATACCTGCACATTTAGCTTCTCTTTAAATATTTAGCAGCCTTGAGGTACACATGTTAAAATCACCCTCAAAATTTGTACCTAATGTTTCAAGCAGGTGGCTGAGCAGGAGCAAAATAGTGTGTTTACATTTGAAAACTAAACACCTTTCCTCCTCCATGAATGGTTCTTTTTAACCTAACTTAAGGTACATGCACTATGAAAAGTGGCACATACTTTTAGCCAGGCAGGGAAAGACATTTTTCATAAGTTTTACTCAACTAAATTGCTATTTCCTAGCATTAATGGCTTTTTAAATTGCCCTCTAAATTTCTTTAAACTAGAGCTATAAAGTTTTCATTGTTACGTTATTTAACACACTACTTCTTCCATTCTAAAACTGGAGTACTAATTCTGAACAATGCTTTAGTCCCATTCAAATTTGCATCTGACTAATTGAAGTCTGGCCCTTAAAAGCTCATGTCTCAAAAAAAAAAACTGGTTAATCTATAAGGTGTCAACTGCTTGTGTCATTCATTTTATCTAGTTAGAAAGGGATCATGGACAAGTATTGCCCAGTATCCACATGAGCCTTTAAAAGCTCTCTAATGCTGGAAAACTGATGCATGATTTGCTGAAGGATAACATGAAGAAACATTTACTGTACTTTGAAAGCTTCATTGCCAAATCTCATTGGTGATAGAGGTTTAAAACTCATTGGTAATAAAGGTGGTACTGTGTATGTTTTACATTGAGATTCATTATATATATATATATATATATATATATATATATATATATATATATATATATCATTAAAAGAACGAATTGCGTTCAAAGTTTGCACCCTGGTCCACAAAATCATCTACGGGGAAGCCCCGACCTACATGTCAGACCTTATAGGTTTGCCTATTAGGAACTCAAAAAGATCATCACGCACATTCCTCAATCTCCACTATCCCAACTGTAAAGGGCTAAATTATAAATCCACATACGCGACCAGTTTCTCATACATCTGTACGCAGCTATGGAATGCACTACCGAAGGCCATAAAAACAATGCAAGACCTAACCATCTTCCGAAGGTTACTGAAAACAGATCTTTTCAAGAAGGCATACCACAAGCATCCTTCTTAAATACTAAATAATAACATTCTACACGATCTATACAAAACCGAAGTCTTTCACGTGACTGACTATCCTCTGTGCTATGAATGATCAAGCACTATCACTAGATGACCAAATGTATGTTACAACCCAATTAATACTCATTAACCTTCACGCTATACCATAACGAACTCTTCTTTATCATGTATATATGCACATGGTATATATATATATATATATATACCATGATCTGTTCCATATATGTTATGTTCCATGTATGTTACCATGTATGCAGGGGTGTGCTGGAGCCGGCTCACACCGGCTTGCAAGAGCCGGTTTGTTAAATTTTCTTCCGGCTTGCGAGCCGGTTGTTGAAAATAGCGAGCCGGCTCTGGCTCTCCTCCCTCCCTCCGGATCCACCTCACCGCCCGCTTGTTTTTGAATTCTTCGGAGCAGGCAGTCTTGCCTGCCCACTTCCAGCGCTGACTGTCGTCACTTGCCAATTTGCGCTTTAAAAATGGCCGCTGAGACTTCCAGAGGCGGCCTCGCAAGACTTCGGCTGAAGTCTTGGCGGCCATTTTGAAGCGCGAATCGGCAAGGGAGGACAGTCAGTGCTGGAAGCGGGCAGGCAAGTCTGCCTGCCCCGAAGAATTCAAAAAACAAGCGAGCGGTGAGGGACCGGATCGGGAGGGAGGGAGGGAGGAGAAGAATTTATGAAACAACTCGGGAGGGGGTGGCAGGGGGAAAAGGGAGTCGCTGCTGAGCATGGGTGGATGGAGGGGGTCGCTAGGTATGGGTGCATGCAGGGCAGGGAAGAGGAGGGTCACTGCTGGACATCTGGGTGCATGCAGGGGAGAGGAGGGTACACTGCTGGACATGGGTGCATGCAGGGAAGAGGAGGGTACACTGCTGGACATCCTGGTGCATGCAGGGCAGGGGAAAGGAGGGTCACTGCTGGACATGGGTGCATGCAGGGGAAAGGAGGGTAACTGCTGGACATCTGGGTGCATGCAGGGAAGAGGAGGGTACACTGCTGGACATGGGTGCATGCAGGGAAGAGGAGGGTACACTGCTGGACATCTGGGTGCATGCAGGGGAGAAGAGGGTACACTGCTGGACATGGGTGCATGCAGGGAAAAGGAGGGTACACTGCTGGACATGGGTGCATGCAGGGGAGAGGAGGGTAACTGCTGGACATCTGGGTGCATGCAGGGAAGAGGAGGGTACACTGCTGGACTTGGGTGCATGCAGGGGAGAGGAGGGTACACTGCTGGACATGGATGCATGCAGGGCAGGGGAAAGGAGGGTCACTGCTGGACATGGGTGCATGTAGGGGAGAGGAGGGTAACTGCTGGACATCTGGGTGCATGCAGGGAAGAGGAGGGTACACTGCTGGACATGGGTGCATGCAGGGGAGAGGAGGGTAACTGCTGGACATGGGTGCATGCAGGGGAGAGGAGGGTAACTGCTGGATATCTGGGTGCATGCAGGGCAGGGCTAAGGAGGGTCGCTGGGTATGGGTGCATGCAGGGCAGGGGAGAGGAGGGGAGAGAGAAGAAATGCTGGACATGGATAGAGGGCAGAGAAGAGTGAGGAAGGAGATGAGATGAGGGAAAAGGAAGAAGAAAATAGGCAGAAGCTGAGGACCAGAAAGGAGGAAAGAAATAAATGGAAAGGAAGCCCTGGAAACGGAGTTAAGAGGACAGATAGCAGCAGAATTGGATACTGGGCCAGCATGATCAGAAAAACAGTCACCAGACAACAAAGGTAAAAAAAAAAATCATTTTATTTTCATTATAGTGTTTGGAATATGTTCACTTTGAGAATCAGGTGCTCAACATTAAAAGTTTATATTTATTTACTTATTTATGGCATTTTATCCCACATTAAACATGAATTAGATTGGAACCTGCGATCATTTAATTTTTCTTCCTGGAGAGAGTAATGCATTGTCCCCCCCCCCCCCCTGCTATAGCCAGCTCTGCAATTTTGGAGGGGCGCAGAGGTGGACGGGGGGGGGGGGGGGGGGGGGGGGGGGGCGCTGAGGTGAACCAGGGAGAGAGCCTGTTGTTAACAATTTACCAGCACACCACTGCATGTATGTATGCACCTGAACACAATACCATTTGTAATTCTGTTAACCGGAAATGGCAACCGCCATTACGGCAAATGTAAGCCATATTGAGCCTGCAAATTGGTGGGAAAATGTGGGATACAAATGCTACAAATAAATTTAAAATAAATAAATAAATAAATAAATAAATAAATATATATATATATATATATATATATATATATATACGCACTTTCTTAAACAAATTGGTATAAGTTTTCGTGAATTGCTGAGTGGGACCTTTGCACAAGTGAGGACTGTTTGGTCCCTCAGTATTAATAAGAAGTGTATAAAAGAACAGAGATCGTTTCTCAAGTGAAGCAACTGGAGTTGTAACAGCTGTTTTGAAATCAATTTACCTTTGATGGCTAAGTGGAAAAGACCGTCTCTGACAAGGTTTTTTGGATATAATTCCTGGATGTTTGTAGCTGACATGTTGTCAGTTGATAATATGGACTAAAATGATATGGTCAAATTTAGATGTATGGCCATTGTTCCTTGTGATAACGATCACTGAAACATTGTCTTTTGTTATCTTTGGCAATGATATTTGATGTTTTGTAATGTTTTGTATTAGTTTTATGTATGAATGAGAATGTAGCTAGTATGAAATAATGGAGTAAGAATGTGGTAAGAATGAAAGAGTGTTGGTTTGAATGAAGTTTTTTTAGAAATTTAGTGGACAACATTGTGAATTATTAAGTTATTATTTGAATAAAGATTTATAATTAAATGCAACGGTTGTTTAAGAAAGTACGTGTATGCTAATTACAACCATTTGAAGAGAACAAGCCTATATTGGAATACGATAGATAGATAGATAGATAGATAGATAGATAGATATCAAATGCTGTTGGAGGCCATATCTCAACAAAGACCTGAAGGACCTTATATTGAGCTGGCACAGAGACTGGAATATGTTAAATACTGGCCATGACATTTAACTTATTCTGTATATTCAGAGGAATATTCAATGATAGCATCCAAAATTAGGTGCTGGGATGATCAGTGCAAAACTAGTATTTTGTAAAAGGCACTCTGCATGGAACAACCTTTACAGATTACTAGCTTAGCACACATTTGCCCCAGGATTCTATTATTGCACTTTAATTTCAGTGGGGAAATCGAAACATATTGTATAACAGCTCGCATAACTTAACTAGCTAATCAGCGCTGTCAATTAGATGTTAACAAGCAATTAGCACTAATTGGCATTAATTAAGATCCGCACAACTTGCTAAGTGTATTCTGTAATGATTCTAAGTCGCATAGTTGAAAAGGGGGCATGGCCATGAGCGGGGCGTGAGCATTTCTAAAATCTACGCATGTTGTTATAGAATACAGCTGTTATGCGCCTAATTTAGGCTTCAGGATTTATGCCAAGTACAACATGGCATAAATGGTTGTGACTAAATTTGGTCATGTGGAGAGGCGCTCGGCGTATTCTATATACTGTGTGGAAATTTAAGTCTATTCTATAAATATAGGCGTGTTTTAGAGAATACGCCTAGGTGTACTTTTTTCTGGAATGGAATTTTCAGGCGTCATATATAGAATCTAGTCCTATATGCCTAATCTTGGGTGTGAGCATTTATGCCTGCCAAAGGCTGGTGTAAATGCTGGTGCCCAACTGATTACAACAGCGAGAGACACGGACTAGAACTCAAGATAAGTTTTTTATGAGTTCTTTATTTATAACACGTATATAATTTTGGCACTTTTTGAGTTTGTTTGTCACAGCATTATAAACAGCACTAATAGTTAATTGAGGGAAGACCCTATGAAGAGATGCTGAGCCACTAGGCAGAAATGTATGAGGTTGCCTTTTAGTGGTATCGTCCGAGGGTTCCCAAAAACGAGTTAATTTATACATGTATTGAAACAAGATACACGGATGTTTGGGTTTTGCAATAATTAAGGCAAATTTATTCCCTGCAAGTAGGCTGTGGACATTCACATAGTTCTTATCTTTGGATATGTGAAGAGTATTTAAGGTGCCCAACTGATGGCACTTTGAAAATGAGCACGATCCATAACTTCTTTTGACTATCAGCCCAAAAGAGGTCCAAGGCAGCACAGAGAAAAACAACCAAAAGACATATGATATGACTAAGTCTTGAGGACCTAAATATGTGTACTCTTTAGGAGACAGAGGATAGACAGATATTTAACTAAAGGAAAGTTATAAGAAACCACACTTTTCAAAGGATGGCAAACTGTAGAACAAGCCGATTACACATGAAGTCACAAAGAGGCAGAGTCAGGAGAAACATCAAGAAATATTTCCTCACAAAAAGGGTGGTGGGTGCCTGAATTGTTCTCTCAGAAAAGGTGGTGGGGACAAAAATGGTGATGGGAGTCAAAACACATGGGATAAACACAGATGATCCCTTAATAGCAAGAGGTTGGAAACTAACCACTGAATGCTTCAGCTCAAAACAACATTGAAATGATTTTATGCACTTCTAAGAAAACAGGAGCGTAACTTCAGGAATGGAGCTTGGGTTTCTGGCACTACCTTACCATCTATAAATTGGTGCCCTCCCCACCTCAAGCACTGAGGACCCCTTTTACCAAGCTGCAGCAAAAGGGGGCCTGTGCTGGCATCAGCATGTGTTTTTGATTCGCGTCGAAGCCCCCTTTTATCACAGCAGGTAAAAGGTAGCTCTTTCTTTTCTTGAGGAAATGGCCATGTGGCATATGAAGCACTTGCCGTGCGACCATTTCAGGGGAGCCCTTACCGCCACCCATTGAGGTGGTGGTAAGGGCCCCCATGCTAACCCGGCACCTGATTACCACCGGGTACACACCAGCACTACAACAATAAACATATTTTTGTAGTACCAGATTGGGTGGTAACTAACGCCAGGCTGCTGCAGTAGGCAAGCAGTACTTCCTTTTTAGCGAGTGGTAAGCCTGCATTGGGCTTACCGCCACTTTGTAAAAGGGCCCCTGAATTTCTCTTTCCCTTCCCTACCCCAACAGACCAGGGGCGTAGCCACGGGTGGGCCTGGATGGGCCTAGGCCCACCCAGTTTGGGTTCAGGCCCACCCAGCAGCGGAGCGGAGGGAGCAGGCAGCACTGATCCTGCAACTGCCTCCTCTCTGACGGCAGCGCTTTCCAGACTCTGCCTACCGCCGCCACGATCTACTTCCTCCCTCTGTCTCACTCTCAGTCTCAACAGCAGCGGTAGCATCACGATTCAAACGCTGCCTCCTGCTTCTAACCCGGAAGTGTCTCCTCTGCAGAGGAGACGCTTCCGGGTTAGAAGCAGGAGGCAGCGTGTTTGAATCGCTACCGCTGCTGTTGAGAGTGAGACAGAGGGAGGACTCGGAGGTAGATCGTGGCGGTGGTAGGCAGCGTCTGGGAAGCGCTGCCGTCAGAGAGAGGGCGGGCAGGTGGAATGGGAGGGAAGGATGCATGGGGGTGAAGGAGAATCGCTGGACACATGGATGGGAGAGAGGAGAGTCACGGGATGGAGGTGGGGGTCAGGGGAGAGAGGAGAATTGCTGGGGATGATGGATGGATGGATGGAGGTGGGGGGCAGGGGAGAGAGGAGAATTGCTGGGGATGATGGATGGAGGTGGGGGGCAAGGGAGAGAGGAGAATTTCTGAGGATGGATGGATGGATGGAGGTGGGGGTCAGGGGAGAGAGGAGAATTGCTGGGGATGATGGATGGATGGATGGAGGTGGGGGTCAGGGGAGAGAGGAGAATTGCTGGCGATGGATGGATGGATGGAGGTGGGGGCAGGGGAGAGAGGAGAATTGCTGGGGATGATGGATGGATGGATGGATGGAGGTGGGGGGGGTAGGGGAGAGAGGAGAATTGCTGGGGATGGATGGAGGTGGGGGCAGGGGAGAGAGGAGAATTTCTGGGGATGGATGGATGGATGGAGGTGGGGGAAGGGGAGAGGAGAATTGCTGGGAATGGATGGAGGGAACAGGGGCAAGAACAGAATTGCTGGGGATGGATGGATAGGGGCAGGGGAGAGAAGAGAATTGCTGGGGATGGATGGAGGGGAGAGGAGAGTTGCTGGACATGGGTGGATGGAGGGGAGGGAAGAGGAGAGATGAAGGTTGCTGGACATGGGTGGATGGAGGGGAGGGCAGGGGGCAGAGGAGGGTTGCTGGACATGGATGGATGGAGGGAAGGGCAGGAGAGAGGAGGCTGCTGGATATGGATGGAGGAGAGGGAAGGGAGAGAGAAGGAATGCTGGACATGGATGGAGGGGAGGGAAGAGTGAGGAAGGAGATGAGATGAGGGAAAAGGAAGAGAGGAGAAAATTGCACATGGATGAAGAAAATAGGCAGAAGCTGGATCCACTGGACAGTCAAGTCTGCGGAGGACCCAGAGCAAGAAATGAAGAAGAAAGGCGGAAAGTAAAGAAATAAATGGAAAGGAAGCCCTGGAAATGGAGTAAAGAGGAGAGATAGCAGCAGAATCAGATACTGGGCCAGTATGATCAGAAAAACAAAGTCACCAGACAGCAAAGGTAGAAAAAAAAATCATTTTATTTTCATTATAATGATTGGAACATGTCCACTTTGAGAATCAGGTGCTCAACATTAAAAGTTTATATTTATTTATTTATTTACTTATTTATGGCATTTTATCCCACATTAAACATGAATGAGATTGGAACCTGGGATCATTTAATGTTTTTTTTCCTGGAGAGAGTAATGCATTGCCTCCCCCACCCCCCAGGCTCTCTCCCCGGCTATAGCGGGAGAGAGCCTGTTGTTAAACATTTACCAGCACACCACTGTCTAGTGCCCACCCATCCAACCTGTTGGCCCACCCAAAAATTGACTTCTGGCTACGCCACTGCAACAGACCATTTGCTGCTGCAAGCACTGCTCTATCTTTACACATGCAAATCAGCAATGAACTCCGGTCCAAGTCTTGCAGTCTCTAAAACTCCAGAACTTGTTAACAAAAACACAACAACTATAAGCAAAGACTCAAAAAGGAAAACAAATACTGCTGATCTATTCTTCAGTAGGCCACATAAAAGGGGAAGGGGGCGGGAAGAGAACAATGCAGAAAGAAATTAAGGAAATTTTAAACAACATCAAGACCTAGTGTGATTATAAACCCCAAACCAAATTAAGCAATCAAATATTAGCCAGATGACCCAGTGAATAATTCCTTCATCCAGAAACGCTCTCAATTATTTCAGTATGAAAAACTGATATTTGACTGCAGAATATTAAACCAAACATTTGCATGGATATCTCAAGAGAAAGAAAGCATCTAAATCTCTAATCTCTTGCATCATAGACAGAAAAGCTTTCTGTTTCTCTTAACTACTTTGGGATATATCCAAAATTTCTGTCCCATAAATTGTCCTGGAGAATTAAGAAAATAAAGACACAAAATTCCATTTAAGTCTTGTACACAAACAAAAGAAACCAACATGTTGCTCTGAAACTTTCCTCAACTGTTGTGTGTGGAGCAAGGTGAAATTATATGGAAAGTGATGATATTCTGCTGTTTTTTGTGCTGTCCTAACCTAAACTACATAGTTGTACGTATAGCAGCCGAATATCGCTGCCGTATTCTATAAAGGTTGTGCTCCTAAATTTACACTCCTAAATTTATGAGCATAATTTATACTCCTAAACTTATGCTAAATCTATGAGCTTAATAGGCCCTAAATTAGGAGCGTAAATTTAGAGCATAACCGTTATAGACTAAGGCCCATAGCGGCTGTGGCAATCAATGTCCCCATATATTCAGTGCTGCTGCCCATCCGGATAGTGGCATTGAATATATGTGGATTATTAAATGTTGCGGCTAGCGTGTTAAATGTTTGTTGCATTGTTTTAAATATTGACCATTATATGTCTTTTCACCATACATTATTGTAGACCAGGGGTCCTCAAACTATGGCGTGTGGGTCAAGCCCGGCCCTTTCACTTCTCCCCAGCTTGAACTGCTTCTGGCCTGTGCCACCACTGCCACAGCATCTTCTTTTCTGTCCCCCCCGCCCCCCCTGCAATCCTCTATTTCTCCTTTTTCTTCCCTCTCCTCTATCCCTCAGATCCAGCATCTCTTCTTCTCCCTTCCCCTATGGTCCTTCAAACTTGCCTTTATCTCCAGTGGTTACTCTCAGTGACAACAATTAACACACATTATCTT
Organism: Microcaecilia unicolor; assembly: GCF_901765095.1. NCBI lineage: Eukaryota > Metazoa > Chordata > Amphibia > Gymnophiona > Siphonopidae > Microcaecilia > Microcaecilia unicolor. The sequence goes on along the minus strand of NC_044031.1, from coordinate 230,027,163 downwards.
CCACCACTTCAGAGCCTTTTCTCTGCCACAGGGATCCCCAAACTATGGCCTATGGGCCTAAACCGGCATGCAAACCAATGTCCTCCAGCCCTCTTGGTGCTTCCCAGGCTCCAATCCGCATCACCATCACCACCACCACCCCTTTCCCAGCCTCCTGCCTGCAAGCCAACATTTCTTCTTTCTTCCCTTCTTCCCCATAGGTCCAGCATCTCTCCCTCTCCTGCCCCACAAAATAGTTATGCTAATATACCTGAATAGTTATCCAGGTACCTGCGCTGAAAATCAGTGGTACCAGGTGTTCAGCACCAATACCTGGGAATTAGCCTGCGCTGAATATCTAAGTATAGAATTAAATGCTGCAGTCTGCTTTTAAATCCAACACTGATCACAGTGTTTAAGTATTGGGGAAACTTTTACCAATCTAGGATAACACATAGGTTGTTAGTAATCCCTGTATAGGGCAGACTTACATAAATTAAATCCATGTCTTGCTTATAAAGTTTAAAATTCACATAAAAATGTTGGCATTCGCAAACTAAATATTTTCATTTTGTTTAGCTGTCTGTGTCATTTATGGGATTTTAAATTTATTTAGTTGTTCTTTAATTTGTTTTTTGTTTCAAGGGCAATGTCATCAAAAGTGTGCACTATTACTAGTGTGCACTATTGAGCCATATTGTACACTATTGTGCAATAATCCTCACTATTCTTGTGTGTCTAGTGATAAATAGTGCACTTAGGGGCCCGTTTACTAAGCCGTGGTAGGCTCTATGCACATGCAGTGCGTGCTCAAATGACACTACCACCAGACCAGAGCACCCTCCTGGTGGTAATTTCAGATTTGGCATGCGCCCATTGTGCGTGGATGAATTATTTATTTCCTCCTATGCATGCCAGTTCTAGTGGCAGTCGGCATTTGGCGTGTGACAACCGGTCACAGCGCATGCAGTGTGTGAGCCTTTACTGCTAAATCAATGGGTGGTGTGAAGGGCTCAGGCCGGTTTTGGGCGTGTGCTGGTTTCATTTTTACCGCAGGCCCTTTTCCCGTCCCATTAAAAAAAAGCCCTTTTTTGTAGATATGGTAAAAACTGGCCCAGCATGCACCCAATACATGTGCCTACACTACTGTAGGCCACTTTTTACGGCTGCTTAGTAAAAGGGCCCCATTTATCAGTAATGCACACTATTGGGTGATATGGCACAGGAAATAACTCAAAATGTTGTGTTTTCTCCTGCTGTTTCAGCTTAAAAACAATACAAAACAACATGGGATCCACATCCCTATAAGATAATGGGCTTCCCAGAAGCAGTTAAGACAGACTGTAGCTTACAAACAGCTTATAACAGCCCAGTAGCCAGATAATGATTGTGTCTGTGAGTGTCATGGTCATTGGAAGCGACATTCGTGCTTTGCTCGTCAGTGCCCTGTTCCGCCTTCTAAAATTACCTGCAGTTCCTGTCAGGGACCTGTGGGGTCATGTAGAGTGGTGGAGGCCAAGCTGGTGATGTCATCAGCACTGAGCACTTCTTAAGCTGGCTTCTGAGTGTGCTCAGTGTTCTGGCAATTATCCTTGATGGGGCCCAGGCTTGCCTGGGCTCTGCTAGTTCCCACTACTGTTTCTTTGCGAGGCCGTGGCCTGAAGCTTTGCTTACAGCTTTCTCCTTATGCTGTGTTCCAGTGGAAGTCTGTTTCCAAGCCTGGTAATCCTGAGGAGTGAAAGCTTTGCCCACAGCTTTCACTGGATGCTGTGTTCCTGTGAAAGCTGCTTGCAAGCCTGGCAATGCTGAGGATTAAACACTTGGTTTACAGCTTTCTCGTTATGTTGTGTTCCTGTGAAGCCTGCTTTCAAGCCAGGTAGTCCTGAGGAGTACAAGCCCTGCCTACAGCTTTCACCTTTGCTTGGGTCCAGTGAAGCCTGCTGCCAAATCTGTGAGTCCAGAGCCTCCCGTGCCTCAGTTGAGATCCCAGTCACCCACCGTGAGTCCTTGGTTGCTGTATGCAGCGAATGGCTTTGTGCAGTGTTCGGGAATGTGTGGGCTGGATGACGGGGTGTGCTGCAGGTGAAGTGGCAGAGGCCACGTCTCGAGGCATTTCTGGATGAGGGAGCAGTGCTTGGAGAGCAGAGGGGTACGCCTGGGCTGTTCCTGGCCCTTGGTTACTGGGCTGAACTGTTTAGTCTTCATCCTTGGGAGCATCAGCTCAGGTTTGGCTTCTTCACCTTGCTTGCCTTGGGAGCGTTGGCTCGGGCTTTGTTGCTTTATCTTGCCTGCCTTGGGAGCATTCGACTCGGGTGCCTCAGTGATTGTTTGCCTCTCTTAGGTGACATCCCTGGTCTTCGGTGAGCGGTGTGACCCGCTCTTGCCTGTACCTGCGGTGCAGGTCCTTAAGAGACTTTTTCTTTTTCCTATGTTTTGCTTCTGCTCCACTCTAGTTTTGATGGAGCTTGCCGCGGTTCTTCAGTGGCTCATCTGAATGTACTGAGAGAATGAACCCTTTTTTTAACCACTAGCGGTGTTGCCTCTGTCAGTCAAGTATTGCCTGTTTGTCTTTGTCCCGCTAGGGCGGGCCCTTTGCCTAGTCTATTGTGTTCTACTGTATGCCATATACAGTGGGGGAAATAAGTATTTGATCCCTTGCTGATTTTGTAAGTTTGCCCACTGACAAAGACATGAGCAGCCCATAATTGAAGGGTAGGTTATTGGTAACAGTGAGAGATAGCACATCACAAATTAAATCCGGAAAATCACATTGTGGAAAGTATATGAATTTATTTGCATTCTGCAGAGGGAAATAAGTATTTAATCCCTCTGGCAAACAAGACCTAATACTTGGTGGCAAAACCCTTGTTGGCAAGCACAGCGGTCAGACGTCTTCTGTAGTTGATGATGTTTGCACACATGTCAGGAGGAATTTTGGTCCACTCCTCTTTGCAGATCATCTCTAAATCATTAAGAGTTCTGGGCTGTCGCTTGGCAACTCGCAGCTTCAGCTCCCTCCATAAGTTTTCAATGGGATTAAGGTCTGGTGACTGGCTAGGCCACTCCATGACCCTAATGTGCTTCTTCCTGAGCCACTCCTTTGTTGCCTTGGCTGTATGTTTTGGGTCATTGTCGTGCTGGAAGACCCAGCCACGACCCATTTTTAAGGCCCTGGCGGAGGGAAGGAGGTTGTCACTCAGAATTGTACGGTACATGGCCCCATCCATTCTCCCATTGATGCGGTGAAGTAGTCCTGTGCCCTTAGCAGAGAAACACCCCCAAAACATAACATTTCCACCTCCATGCTTGACAGTGGGGACGGTGTTCTTTGGGTCATAGGCAGCATTTCTCTTCCTCCAAACACGGCGAGTTGAGTTCATGCCAAAGAGCTCAATTTTTGTCTCATCTGACCACAGCACCTTCTCCCAATCACTCTCGGCATCATCCAGGTGTTCACTGGCAAACTTCAGACGGGCCGTCACATGTGCCTTCCGGAGCAGGGGGACCTTGCGGGCACTGCAGGATTGCAATCCGTTATGTCGTAATGTGTTACCAATGGTTTTCGTGGTGACAGTGGTCCCAGCTGCCTTGAGATCATTGACAAGTTCCCCCCTTGTAGTTGTAGGCTGATTTCTAACCTTCCTCATGATCAAGGATACCCCACGAGGTGAGATTTTGCGTGGAGCCCCAGATCTTTGTCGATTGACAGTCATTTTGTACTTCTTCCATTTTCTTACTATGGCACCAACAGTTGTCTCCTTCTCGCCCAGCGTCTTACTGATGGTTTTGTAGCCCATTCCAGCCTTGTGCAGGTGTATGATCTTGTCCCTGACATCCTTAGACAGCTCCTTGCTCTTGGCCATTTTGTAGAGGTTAGAGTCTGACTGATTCACTGAGTCTGTGGACAGGTGTCTTTCATACAGGTGACCATTGCCGACAGCTGTCTGTCATGCAGGTAACGAGTTGATTTGGAGCATCTACCTGGTCTGTAGGGGCCAGATCTCTTACTGGTTGGTGGGGGATCAAATACTTATTTCCCTCTGCAGAATGCAAATAAATTCATATACTTTCCACAATGTGATTTTCCGGATTTAATTTGTGATGTGCTATCTCTCACTGTTACCAATAACCTACCCTTCAATTATGGGCTGCTCATGTCTTTGTCAGTGGGCAAACTTACAAAATCAGCAAGGGATCAAATACTTATTTCCCCCACTGTATTTGAATTGCTCTGTTAGTATTGAGATGCGCAGCTAAGCTGCTTATGTTTGATTTCCCTATACAGCTTGGCTGTTCTACTTTACCTTATTCTATGTTCTATGTTTGCCTTTCTTCAGCTAGGTTAGACTGTATAGCTAGGCTGCCTGTTTTCCTTTCTGTGCCATTTGGCTACCCTTTTATCCTTGTGTTTTGCTACTAATAAAGCTGCCTCAGTTCATCTCCACTTGTGGTCCAGTCCAGTTCTTGGGAGTACTCTTAGTTCTGAGGGGACTCAGTCTACCCAGAGGTGGTTGGGTGATTCTTATGCGGCCACCTCTGGGCCAAGGGCTCACAAACGTCACAGTGAGGTCCCCATTGCATCCCTGGTGTTTATCCAATGCCTGCAGAGGAAAACATCTAGCGCCGCCTGTAGTGGCAGTACAAGTGCAAAACGTTTAGCACTGCCCTGGGGTGCAAAACCCCAAACCCACCTCCCCGCTCCCCCTGTTTTCTATTTCTGTTGATGGCTCTCTCATTCTCCCTGTCTCCTCAGCTTGAAACCTTGGGGTTATCTTTGACTCTTCTCTCTCTTTCTCTGCTCATATCCAGCAGATCGCCAAGACCTGTCGTTTCTTTCTTTACAACATCCGTAAAATCCGCCCCTTTCTTTCTGAGCACTCTACCAAAACCCTCATCCACACCCTTGTCACCTCTCGTTTAGACTACTGCAATCTGCTTCTTGCTGGCCTCCCACTTAGTCACCTCTCCCCTCTCCAGTCGGTTCAAAACTCTGCTGCCCGTCTCGTCTTCCGCCAGGGTCGCTTTACTCACACTACCCCTCTCCTCAAGTCACTTCATTGGCTCCCTATCCGTTTTCGCATCCTGTTCAAACTTCTTCTACTAACCTATAAATGTACTCACTCTGCTGCTCCCCAGTATCTCTCCACACTCGTCCTTCCCTACACCCCTTCCCGTGCACTCCGCTCCATGGATAAATCCTTCTTATCTGTTCCCTTCTCCACTATTGCCAACTCCAGACTTCGTGCCTTCTGTCTCGCTGCACCCTACACCTGGAATAAACTTCCTGAGCCCCTACGTCTTGCCCCATCCTTGGCCACCTTTAAATCTAGACTGAAAGCCCACCTCTTTAACATTGCTTTTGACTCGTAACCACTCGCCTCCACCTACCCTCCTCTCTTCCTTCCCGTTCCCATTAATTGATTTGATTTGCTTACTTTATTTATTTTTTGTCTATTAGATTGTAAGCTCTTTGAGCAGGGACTGTCTTTCTTCTATGTTTGTGCAGTGCTGTATACGCCTTGTAGCGCTATAGAAATGCTAAATAGTAGTAATAGTAGTAGTAGTTATTTGGATTTTGCTCCCACCTTTTCTGCAGTAGCTCATCATGAGTTTTACATTAAGGTACACTAGACACTAGGTTAAGTGATATGGCCAAAATCATAAGGAGCAGCAGTAGGATTTAAACTGGACACCTCTGGATGTCCAGCCCAGTGCTACATCCACTTAAGCTTCTTCTCCACGCTGGTCTGTTTTGCAAAACAATTAGCACTACTCTGGGATGCAAAACGTTTGTCCTGCTCTGAGTGTATGCATTACCTCCTTTCATTTCTGTGTAGTGCTGATTAAATAAAGGTTGAAAATAAAAAAAGAAAGCAGGCTACTCAATGTATTGCCCTGCTCTGAGAGGGATATCAAATGAGCGCTCATGGATGTTAAGCCCAGTGCTATAACAACTATCCAGCTCATTTTCGAAGGAGAAGGGCGCCCATCTTCCGACACAAATCAGGAGATGGGCGTCCTTCTCCTAAGGCCACCCAAATCGGCATAATCGAAAGCCGATTTTGGGTGTTCTCAACTACTTTCCGTCGCAGGGACGACCAAAATTCAAGGGGGCGTGTCGGCAGTGTACCGAAGGCGGGACAGGGGCGTGGTTAACAGATGGGCGTCCTTGGCCGATTATGGAAAAAAGAAGGGCATCCCTGACGAGCATTTGACTGACTTTACTTGGTCCATTTGTTTTCACAACCAAGCCTCAAAAAGGTGCCCGAACTGACCAGATGACCACTGGAGGGAATCTGGGATCACCTCCCCTTACTCCCCCAGTGATCACTAACCCCCTCCCACTTTCAAAAAAACAACTTTTAAAAACTTTTTTTGTCAGCCTCTATGCCAGCCTCAAATGCCATACTCAGGTTCATCGCAGCAGTATACAGGTACCTGGAGCAGTTTTTAGTGGGTGCAGTGTACTTCAGGTAGGCGGACCCAGGCCCATCCCCCCCCACTTGTTACACTTGTCATGGTAAATGTGAGCCCTCCAAAACCCACCACAAACCCACTGTACCCACATCTAAATGCCCCCCTTCATCCCTAAGGGCTATGGTAGTGGTATGGTAGTGGTGTACAGTTGTGGGGGGGGGGGGGGTTGGGGGGGGCTCAGCACACAAGGTGAGCTATGCACCTGGGAGCAATTTTTGAAGTCCACTGCAGTGCCCCCTAGGGTGCCCGGTTGGTGTCCTGGCATGTGAGGGGGACCAGTGCACTATGAATGCTGGCTCCTCCCACGACCAAAGGGCTTGGATTTGGTCGTTTTTGAGATGGCCGTCCTCGGTTTCCATTATCGGCGAAAACCAAGGTCGGCCATTAAGGTTGGCGATCTCAACATTTAGGTCGACCTAAATGTTGAGATTTGGGCGTCGCTGACCGTATTATCGAAACGAAAGATGGACGCCCATCTTGTTTCGATAATACGGGATGTCCCGCCCCTTCGCCGGGACATCCTTAGAGATGGGCGCCCTTAAAGATGGGTGCCCAGTTCGATTATGTCCCTCCACGCTACTCTACTCCACTCAGAAGTGCAAAATATTTTGCACTGCTTAAAATTCAAAACATTTTGTAGCTTGGAGCACTACTAAATATTTTGTACCCCAAAACATTAGCACTGCTCTGGGGGATTCAAAACGTTTTGTAGCCCAGAGCAGTGCTAATGCAAAATGTTTATTTATTTATTTCATTTTTTTGTTCACACCATTTTCAGCAGTAGCTTAACCCTTGTTAGGCTCACAATCTAATTTTGTATGAGACAATGGAGGGTTAAGTGATGTGCCCAAGATCATAAGGAGCAGCATTGGGATTTGAACCAAGCAGCCCTAAATGGCAAACCTGGTGCTCTAATCACTAAGGGGCCCTTTTACTAAGGCGCATAGGTGCCTATGCGCATCCAACACATGTCAAATTGGAACTATCTCCCGGCTACCACGTTCCCCAGGCGGTAATTCCATTTTTGACATGCATCCAAAACACACATGGTAGAAATTTTCTACCGCGTGGCGCTTACCCGGCGGTAATTGGCAATGTACACGTGCTGACGATTACCGCCCAGTTAACATGTGAGACCTTACTGCTAAATCAATGGGTGACGGCAAGGTCTCAGGCCGAAAATGGACGCACGCTGATTTAAATTTTGCTGCACTTCCATTTTCGGCCACCATAAAAAGGCCTTTTTTGCAGGCGTGCTGAAAAATGGACCTGCGCGCATCCAAAACATGTGCCTACACCAGCGCAGGCCATTTTTCTGTGCGTTTAGTAAAAGGGCCCTTCAGCTACTTATTTGCTTCATTCTGTATTGCAAAATGCTTTGCCCTGCTTAGAAGAGCAGGGTTTCTATTTATTTATATTTTGCTGTTACCTTTTTCAGTAGTAGTAGATCAAGGTGAGTTATGTTAATTTTTCTAAAAATTCTACAACTAGCAATATAAACTGCAGACATTGTACAACACTTTCTCACGGAAAAATACTACTGTAACCTCCCCTTAATGTAAATTGTTAACCACTTTGAACCGAACGTTTTTGAAAAATAGTGGGATACAAGAAAGCATAACTAAATAAATATTCAGGTACAGTAGGTATTTCTCTGTCCCTGGAGGGCTCACAATCTAACTTTATAACTAAGTCAAGGGAGAGTGAAGTGATGTGCTCAAGATCACAAGGAGGAGTAGCAGTGGGCTTTAATGGAAACATGCCTGGATATCAAGCGCAGTGCTCTAACCACTAAGATGCTCCTCCACTCTAATCTATACCAAAATATGTTTTGCCCTACTCTAGGATGCAAAACATTTTGCACCTTGGAGTAGGACAAAAACTATTGCATCTCAGAACAGAACAAAACATTTAGCATCTTGATGTTGAATATAGGAGTAGCTTAGTGGTTAGACCTATCAGCTTCCTTTCATGGGGTACCTGGTTCAAATCCCTCTCAGAGCAGTACAAAACATTTAGAAGTGGTCTTTTCTAATAAACAGAATAACATCAGATAAAGACCCTTATGGTACTGGACAGACTAGTACTGTGTTGTTATTTCACTAATTGAGTGTGAGACAGCTCTGGCCCTTCAGTGCAGCACCGTCTGCTGCACTGCTAGCCTTTAGATTAACTGCTTGTTTCAAGGGTACAATTTATTGGGATAAGTACATTATTACTCTGTTATATTTGTTATATTATATTGTTATATTATACTTCCATTACTATGGAAGCCGCATGGAGCCTGCTTTAAGTGGGAAAGCGCGGGATACAAATGTAATAATAATAAAAACAAAACAAAAAATAAACAAAGGAGATTTGGATTGTACAACGTCATTTTTTATTTCAATTTCTTTTTGTGATTTGATACCCTATATATTGTATTTGTTCATGGTGTATACAGCTTTTTCTGTTTCTGTGCAGTGCTGCACAGAAACAGAACAAGGTACAGCCATCAGATTGGGCCTAAGGTAACCAAGCACCTACACGATCTGCTGGCATGCCGTCCTGAAGCAATTTTCTCGATCCAGCGAGGCAAGCAAGGACTATTCCAGGCAGATGTTATAATTGAGAACTCGGTTTTTGACTGCTGAAGCCTGCAAAATAAGCAAATAGGCAGTCATCCACAGCAAAAGACACCATGAAATGAAATGCGGTGGATCTCTATAAAAGATCAAACAACCTGGAACAGCTGTCAAATAAATGTCAGTAAGTCTTGACTTAAATTAATTTCCCCTAAGTAGCACAGGTACTTAGTGAGCCACAGTACTAGTTGGCATGACAATGACCTTCTTTGCATGTATTTGCATGTGAAGCAGCTCATTAGCATGCCCACTTTGCACTTGTATTTTGATGCAGGAAATAATGTGTGAAAATTTATGATAAATACAAATTCTGCTTGTCATTTTAATTTAGCACCCACAGATCCATTTTACTGTATAGTAAACATCATTTATCTGGTGCGAACAGTTTATAGCAGCTTATTAAATTGGTCAAAAACAGTTCCAGCGAAAGGTATTCTTTCATCGTGGTCCCTATGTGCTAAGCTGCATTATTTGTTTAATACAGAAAGTTCTATACACTGACATTTAGCAGTAAGTTTCAGGTATATTATTTCTTCATATACTGCACCTCAAACAAACTTATGCGGTTTACAATACAATAAATATAAGCACGGTATAGAATGAAGGAGAAATTGTAGTACAATCAGTGCAATTTTTCTTGCAAAAAAGGTGCCGGTACTCAAATGCCAGGCCACCCTTTAAGGGTGGGGTGATCACTGAGGGACTCACTCCACAATAGCCAGGCCCCCTGCAACCAGTCACAGAATCTATGACAAGACAGAGTTGGTGTCTTGAGCCTGAGCTCATTCATTAAAACTTGTGGTCCATGGGTCAATTTTAGCAGACACTGGAAAAGGTGCCGGTACTCAGTACCCCCGAGTACCCCCTCAAAAAAAGCCCTGAGTACAATAAACAATGGGAAAGAAATAGATGAGTTGCAAAGTTGTCAACTATGTCCATTGGAGACCCAGACCCTGTCTCAGACGCTTTGAGCAGCCTATTAAGTTCCAAAAGATTAAATTAAAACAAAAAAAAATCATTTTCAAGCCAACTTTAAATGTTTGAAAGAGGGCTCAAAACAGAGATAAAATGGAAAATTGTTCCAGAGTGGGTTCACTTATACTAAAAATCAGTGACCAAATTGTATTAAATCGGATCTGGTGGAGTGAAAGAATTACAAATAGATTCTGTTGAGTCGGATGCAGAACATGAGAGGATGTAGAAGGGATAAGCAATCATAATAAAAAGATAGAAGGCCAGAATTATGTGTTTTGTGGACCAGTGTCAGAAGCTTATAAGGGATTCTGACTAAGACTGGTATCCAATATTCAGCCTTGAGAAGAAGAGTAAAATGATCCAAACAATTTGCTCTAGAAATTAGCTTCACTGATGTGTCCTAAATCATTTGTAATGTTTTTATGCCACTCAGATGGAAGTCCTGAGGGAGGAAATGATGTCACAGCCTGGAATGGCTGTAAGCGAAGAGCTCTATTGCCTTCCCCAAAAGACAGCAATTTGCAGAATCGCTATGTTATTGGAACAGTTTATGTCTGGCAGAGGAAGAGTGTGGTGAGCTATATAAAGTTACTATGGGACAAAGCGGCAGATGGACATTTTTTTGAGAAGATGTCCAACTTGTGGTTTTTGAAACCCAGATTTGAGATGGTTTTCTCCGCAGTTCATCTAAATCACAAAGGGATGTGTTGGGGGCATGTTGGGAATGTGTTTTGGAAGGAATTTGGCTGGACCCAGAATTTGGAAGTCTTTCAGGGATAATGGCATGTTATAAAAGTGTCTAGGGCAAAAATTGGGACATTTTTATCTGGACCTCTTTCAATCAAACCAAACTAGGGTATAAAGTATCACATACCATGTAGAATGAGTTTATCTTGTTGGGCAGACTGAATGGACCGTACAGGTCTTTATCTGCCGTCATTTACTATGTTACTAATCATGACTAAGTCACAAGTGTCCTGACTAGCTGACCATTGGAGGATTGGCATGTTCACCTTAATCCCCCAGTGGTCACTGACCACTTCCTATCCACTAGAGATGTGACAGTAGCAGTACATATCACACTTTGACAGCTTCAGATATTATGGCTATTCCTATTAGATCAGCATGTTGGTCCCAGGAGTAGGCTAGTGGTCAGTGCAGTGGCCTGTAGAGAAAGGGACCCAGATTCACGTCCCACTCTAAATAGGACACTGTGAGGAATGGGTTGATAAGCAGAAGCGGCAGGGGAGAAAAGGTGCCCTTCTTCCATGTAGGGAGGAAAAGGGGAAAGAGCGGGACTACAGAAACTACCGATCCCAGAAGGCTGAGCAGGGCCGAGGGAGGGGGGAGAGGGGAAACTACAAGTCCCAGGAGCTTGAGTTGAGGAGGAAACAGGAGGGGGAGGACTTTCCTTCGCAGAGAAGCCAGGGGGAGGAGGCTGATTGGGAAATGAGGTCTGAGGAAGGGAATGAGGAACACCTGCTGGGGGAGGGAGGGACCGAGCATATGGACTGGCAAGTGGGAGAAGAGGGGGGGGGGGGGCAAGAGGAGATGGATACCTCAGCTTTTGCTCGTGGCCAAAGGGGACTGAAGGAACGTAAGTCCTGGCAAAACACACTGTATGAGTTCTAGACCTGAGCGGGAGGTTGTCAGGAGTGAGGGCTGACAAATGAGGGAGGTGGGTCTCTAGGTTTAGCTGAGAAGAAATTGCTAAACCTAGGGGAATTCATACAGCAGTGATAAAGTTGGGAACTGGAGAGCATTTGAACTTGAAAGCTGAACTTTGTTTTAGAGCTCTGTAGTGGGTAGAGAAATGAACTGAAGGTGCCTGTGCCAGGAACAGGATCAGTATGGAGGCATTTTTGCTTGATAGCCTGGCTGGAGAGAAGCCAAGGAGCAGATAGGCTCGGTGGCTGGCCTAAAACTGTGAATGCTTGGTCTGCTCAAAAGTAGATGACGGCCTCAACCTGAGGAAAAGAACTCCGGACCTGCAGAACCCGGGCGGGTCACCAGGAAGGGGGGGGGGGGGGGGGAAGTCCTGGAGGACGGAACTGTTTCTTGGGGATACACAAAGAGCCGTATTCTTTTGGAGTGGCCAGCCGGTCCTGAACTTAATGGGCTCACGGCTGGCTAGAGTGAACCTAGCAGAGGAAGCATGATCTGTGTTTGAATAACAACTAGGAGGAATACTTGCGGTGCGGAGGTGGTTCCCGGAGCGGAGCAAGGAGGGGGCAACCCCTCGAGGGGTCGACTGGTATCGAAGTGACAAGTGGTGGCAGTGGTGGGATCGATCGAGCCCAGGTTCCAGTGAGCCGAAAGCGGATGCGGAGGCTGCACCGGGATTCACGCCCGAGAGCTGGGGAGCTTAAACCCGAAAGCTGACCAACCTCCAGCTTCTGGTGAGCATATCGGGAGCTGGGAGGGGGTGGAGTGAAAACTTAGAGTATTGTGAAAAGACCACACTTGGTGTTTTTTCTCTCATTTTCTTGCAGGGGGAAGGTCAAGGTGGTCAGGATGGATCCGAAGGAGATGTTTGCCTTTATGACGCACCAATTCCAAAAACAAGAAGAGATGGCACATAAACTTATGGAGGAGTCGTTGGCGGCTTCCAGAGCTCAGCAGCAACCACTTTTGGACCTGTTTCAGGAATTCCTGCGAACCGGAGGAAGAGTGCCGGGGCCTGGCGAGAGTGGTGCAACTTTTCGGGGCGAAGGGCCAGCTGGACTGGTAGGGCATGCGGGGGTGAACTGGCTTCCGTGGGGAAAGTTGACTGATGCTGATAATATTGAAGATTATCTGGGGGCTTTTGAGAGGGTGGCGGTGGCCGCGGGGTGGCTGCAGGAGCAATGGACCATAAGGCTAGCTCCTGCGCTGTCTGGGGAGGCTTTAGCTGCTTTTCGGGCCCTACCTACTGGACATATAACAGATTACTCAAGGCTGAAAGCAGCTATTTTGGACAGGTTTGGACTAAGCAAACATGCATACAGGAGGAGGTTTCGGGAATTCAAGTGGGTGGAAGGGGAAACTCCAAGGGTGCTGGCTCAGAAATTAAGAGATTTGGCGGGGAAATGGTTAGAGCCAGAACGACGGTCAATGCAGCAAATAATGGAAGAGCTAGTTCTGGAACAGTTCTTGGAGTCCTTGCCCAGGGGTCTTCAAGTAGATTTAATTAAAAAGGGCTGTGGACCCCTTGAGGAGGCAATTCAGAGTATGGATTGCTTCCTAGAGTCACAGCTTTGTGCTCGCAAGGTGGCCCAGCAGGGGGGGGGGGGTTTGGGTAGTCCTAAGCGGAGTAAGGTACCTGAAGTAAAGGCCCCGAGGGGTTGGGAGGGAAGTAAGGTGGACGAGAGAATGTGTTATCGTTGTGGGAGGAAGGGCCATGTGAGGAGGGACTGTGTGGTTAAATTGCAATTGGTGGCCGGCGGGAGGAGGGGTGGCGGGCATGAGTTCTGCCAACAGGTCGAAGTGATGGGGGTGGAGGTGGAAGGACTGTTGGACTCAGGAGCGGATCAAACAATGCTGGCCCAGTCCTTGTGGGAACAGATCATGGTGAAGGGAGCGGGAAGAGTGGGGAGGAGGGGACAGGAGGTCACGATACAATGTGTGCATGGGGCTGCTAGTAGATACCCGCTGCGGCATGTTAGGATAGTAGGTCCTTTGGGAGCGCATTGGGTCTGGGCAGCGGTTCTGCCTAAATTGCCGCAAGCCCTTATTTTGGGAAGGGATTGGCCCCCATTTTCGGAGTATTTAAGAGAGAGAGAAGGTTTAGTGGTTACCCGGTCCCAGCGGAGGGGGGAAACGGGGCAGGAGCAGTCTTTATCCCATATATTTCCTTTTCAGATGGAGGTATAGGGTGACCCAGGGAAAACCAGAGATACCGGGGGGCATAAGAAGACCGTTCAGCGTCAGAGAGCTCTATCTATGAAAGAACTGGAACAGGAGACTGATTTCCCTGAGGAGGCCGGGGAGGTAAGGGAGCAGTTCCCTTCTTTTGAGAGGGAGCAGCGGGCAGATCCCACTCTGCAGTATGCCTGGGAGCGAGTAAGGGATGGGGGCAGAGGGGCTCAGGGCCCAGGTTTTATGGTAGACAAGGGACTTCTTTTCCGCGAACCTGCGGGGGAGGGGATGGGGGACGTACGGAGGCAGTTAGTAGTGCCGCGGGGGTTTCGGAACCTACTGTTACGGTTGGCTCACGATCACCCTCTGGGGGGGCATAAAGGAGCCCAGAATACTGTCTCCCAGTTGTTAAGACGCTTTTATTGGCCGGGTATATATAAAGAGGTTGAAAAATATTGTGAGTCTTGTCCTTTATGTCAGAAAGTATCCGAACAGGGTCCAGGGAGGGTCCCTTTACATCCATTGCCCCAAATAGGGACTCCTCTGGGGCGGATTGCGATGGATATAATTGGACCTATTCAAAAATCTACACGGGGGTTCTCTTATATTTTAGTGATTATGGATATGGCCACTCGTTTCCCTTGGGCAATTCCTTTACGTAGCATTTCTGCTAAAGTCATTGCTGCAGAACTGATTCACATTTTCTGCGAAGTCGGGTTTCCTCGGGAGGTGCTCACGGATAGGGGGTCCAATTTTAGATCGCGGGCACTGGCCCAGGTATGGGAGGCCTTCGGTATTGTCCACATTTGTACTGCTGCATATCATCCTCAGACCAATGGACTGGTAGAAAGATTTAATAAGACCCTGAAGACCCTGCTCAGGAAGGGATTGGGCTCTAACTTAGATAAATGGGATCAATTACTGCCGTTTGTTCTGTATGTAATGAGGGAGTGCGTTCAGGCCTCCCTAGGGGTGTCCCCATTCGAGTTGTTCTTTGGTCGAGCCCCAAGGGGAGTCTTAGATATAGTGAAGGAGCGTTGGGTACCCCCAGAGCTAGAGGATAACACAGTAGTATCTTACCTGCATGATTTAAAGGGGCGGTTGAGGCGGTTGGGGGTTTACTCTAGAGACAAATTGCAGGCCGCGCAGCAATATCAGAAAGCTTCATATGATAAAAAAGCCCAGGAAAGGGAGGTGGGAATAGGGGATAAAGTGCTGATTATGGTCTCAGATAATCCGCACAAATTTAGTGGTAACTGGAGAGGACCTATGACGGTAATCAGGCGGTTGGGGCCAGTCACTTATGAGGTGAGGAATGAGCAGGGAAGAAAGCAGACTTATCATATCAATTTGATAAAACCGTGGCATGCCAGAGAGGTATGTTGGGCCACGGCAGAGGACTTAGCGGAGGAAGATCTGGGTCCCCAGATATCCGAGATGGATGCCCAGGGGGAGTTGCAGGTGGGAGGGGCGTTAGACGGGCACCAAAAGGAGCAAATAAAGGCTCTTTTGGGGGAATTTGAGGATGTGCTGACCCCTTTCCCAGGGGAAACGCGTCTAATTATGCATGATATACGTACTGGGGAAGGGAAGGTGGTAAGGCAGAGGCCACATAGGCTGTCACCCCTAAAGCAACAGGAGGTGAATAGACAAGTTAGCGAAATGTTGAAGTTGGGGGTGATTGAGGAATCACACAGCCCCTGGGCAAGCCCGGTCGTGCTAGTGCCCAAGTCTGACGGAACATGGCGTTTTTGTATTGATTTCCGCCAAGTTAATGCCCTCTCTGTTCCGGATGCGTATCCGATGCCGAGGATAGAGGAATTGCTGGATAGGCTAGGGACAGCCCGGTTTTTGTCAACTCTGGACTTGACAAAAGGCTATTGGCAGATTCCGCTCTCTGCTGAAGCCAGGCCGAAAACAGCATTTTGTACGCCTCTCGGCCTGTTTCAGTTCAAACGGATGCCATTTGGCTTGAATTCCGCTGCGACATCCTGTGAACGCCTGTTAGATCAGGTGTTGAGACCGCATCAGGCTTATGCTGCAGCCTATCTAGATGATGTCATCATTCATAGCCAGGACTGGAAGTCACATCTGTATCAGGTGGGGAAGGTCCTGAAGGCTTTCCGGGACGCAGGGCTGACTCTCAACCCCCAGAAATGTTATTTTGCTCAGAGGGAGGTGAAATATTTGGGCTATAGGGTGGGGAATGGGCAGATAAGGCCATTACAGGGTAAGGTCGAAAGTATTCAACTGTTTCCACGGCCGGAGTCCAAGAAACTAATGAGGGGGTTTTTGGGGCTAGTGGGGTATTATCGAAGGTTCATTCCTCACTTTGCTACTTTGGCCGCTCCTTTGACCGGAATGTTAAAAAAAGATAAGCCCAATCGGTTAAGGTGGGGGGAAGTAGAGCAGGGGGCATTTGTGGCTCTTCGGCAAGCACTGTGTGAGGAACCAGTACTTAAGGCCGTAGATTTTGACAGGGAATTTGTCCTGCACACGGATGCTTCGGGCACCGGGTTGGGGGCAGTGCTATCACAGGTTTACGGGGAGGAGGAACACCCGGTGTTGTATTTGAGCAGAAAGCTGCTCCCTCATGAAACAAAGTATGCAACCATTGAGAGAGAATGTCTGGCAGGCAGGTGGGCCATACAGAAATGTCAGTTTTATCTGGAGGGACGGCCATTCAAGTTGTTTACTGACCATGCCCCTTTAAAGTGGTTAGCGCAGATGAAGGATAGCAATGCTAGGCTGACGAGGTGGTATCTGGCATTGCAACCCTTTCAATATCACATTGAACATAGAGCAGGGAAGTTGCTACCACATGTGGATGTTTTGAGTAGGATTGCTAGCCCGGAAGAAGAAGGAAGGGGGAAGAAGCGTGCTAGCAAGCACAAGGGGGGGGGGGGGGATGTGAGGAATGGGTTGATAAGCAGAAGCGGCAGGGGAGAAAAGGTGCCCTTCTTCCATGTAGGGAGGAAAAGGGGAAAGAGGGGGACTACAGAAACTACCGATCCCAGAAGGCTGAGCAGGGCCGAGGGAGGGGGGAGAGGGGAAACTACAAGTCCCAGGAGCTTGAGTTGAGGAGGAAACAGGAGGGGGAGGACTTTCCTTCGCAGAGAAGCCAGGGGGAGGAGGCTGATTGGGAAATGAGGTCTGAGGAAGGGAATGAGGAACACCTGCTGGGGGAGGGAGGGACCGAGCATATGGACTGGCAAGTGGGAGAAGAGGGGGGGGGGGGGGGGGCAAGAGGAGATGGATACCTCAGCTTTTGCTCGTGGCCAAAGGGGACTGAAGGAACGTAAGTCCTGGCAAAACACACTGTATGAGTTCTAGACCTGAGCGGGAGGTTGTCAGGAGTGAGGGCTGACAAATGAGGGAGGTGGGTCTCTAGGTTTAGCTGAGAAGAAATTGCTAAACCTAGGGGAATTCATACAGCAGTGATAAAGTTGGGAACTGGAGAGCATTTGAACTTGAAAGCTGAACTTTGTTTTAGAGCTCTGTAGTGGGTAGAGAAATGAACTGAAGGTGCCTGTGCCAGGAACAGGATCAGTATGGAGGCATTTTTGCTTGATAGCCTGGCTGGAGAGAAGCCAAGGAGCAGATAGGCTCGGTGGCTGGCCTAAAACTGTGAATGCTTGGTCTGCTCAAAAGTAGATGACGGCCTCAACCTGAGGAAAAGAACTCCGGACCTGCAGAACCCGGGCGGGTCACCAGGAAGGGGGGGGGGGGGGGGAAGTCCTGGAGGACGGAACTGTTTCTTGGGGATACACAAAGAGCCGTATTCTTTTGGAGTGGCCAGCCGGTCCTGAACTTAATGGGCTCACGGCTGGCTAGAGTGAACCTAGCAGAGGAAGCATGATCTGTGTTTGAATAACAACTAGGAGGAATACTTGCGGTGCGGAGGTGGTTCCCGGAGCGGAGCAAGGAGGGGGCAACCCCTCGAGGGGTCGACTGGTATCGAAGTGACAACACGTGGTGGAAATTAAGAGCCTAGGGTTACCATATTTGCCCTAAGAAAAAAAGAGGACACATGCCCCGCCCCCTGTTGCACCCCACCCTGTCCCTGTCACACCCCCATCCCACCCATGTCACAACCCTGTCCTGCCCCTGCCCCACCCCCTGTCACTGACCCCAAACCCCAAAGAAAGGCAGATTCCCTCTCTCTCTCCCCATGTAGATCCCCTCCCCAATTTTCCACCCACATGACTCCATTCACTACCTCTCCCTTCCCCTCCTTTACCTTAGTGTGGTGCCCAAGTGGTCTAGTCTCTTTGGAGCAGGAAAGAGTCCCCTTTCCTGCCTGGCACATCTGCAGACTATCTTGCTCCCCGTGCCGATTTAAAATGGTTCCCGAGAATTCAAGCAGTGACCTTGCAAGATTTCTGTGAAAATCTCGCAAGGCCGTAGCTTGAACTCTCAATAAAGCTCATTCAAAGTGAATGGGCTTTGTTGGCATTGCTGCACCGGGAATCACTAGCACTATTTAGTAAAAGGGGCCCTTAATCAGGGACACTTCAGAAATTAAGAAGGCAGTAGAATTAAACCCAATTAATATTAAAAAAGAACCACTGAAACCTGCATACACAATCTATTTATTCTATAAACTTGCCCAGAATTGAATATCCACTCTATATGAATTTAAAATTTTTAAAAACATTTTAATGAAATTTTTATATGAATTTTGTATGTAGGGTGGAAAAAGCCTCAGAATATAAACAGCCATTTTTTTCTCTTCAGGCTTAAATCATGGGCTCAAAAAATCATTCTCTTCTTTTTCATATAAAACATTAAAGTTTACTTTTTTAAATAATTCTGTTCTGTTAAATAGCTCAAATGCTTTCTTTAGGAATCCATATTTTAAACATAATCAGAAAACTTATCTTTCCATATTCTTTCTTTCCATATTCTTTCTTCCCATAACAGCCTCTCCGACTTGGCCAGTATTTCACAGCATCATGACTTCTGCAGCAGCAAAATCATAGGCTACAGTTTTCAAAGTATTCTACTACTACTACTTATCATTTCTATAGCGCTACTAGATGTATGCAGCGCTGTACACTTGAACATGAATAGACAGTCCCTGCTTGACAGAGCTTACAATCTAATTAGGACAGACAAATAGGACAAACAAGAGAATATTAAAGTGAGCATGATGAAATAAGGGTTCTGAACAAGTGAATAAGGGTTACAGTAGGAGTTAAAAACAGCATCAAAAAGGTGGGCTTTTAGCTTAGATTTGAAGACGGCCAGAGATGGAGCTTGACGTTCCGGCTCAGGAAGTCTATTCCAGGCATATGGTGCAGCAAGATAAAAGGAACGGAGTCTGGAGTTAGCGGTGGAGGAGAAGGGTGCAGATAAGAGAGATTTACC
Source organism: Microcaecilia unicolor (assembly GCF_901765095.1). NCBI lineage: Eukaryota > Metazoa > Chordata > Amphibia > Gymnophiona > Siphonopidae > Microcaecilia > Microcaecilia unicolor. The sequence goes on along the minus strand of NC_044031.1, from coordinate 230,007,901 downwards.
CAGTGAACAGAGTTCCCGGGGAGGAATGTAGGGAGAGATGAGAGTGGAGAGGTACTGAGGAGCTGCAGAGTGAATGCACTTATAGGCCAATAAGAGGAGTTTGAACTCTATGCGGAAACGGATAGGAAGCCAGTGAAGTGACTTGAGAAGAGGGCTAATATGAGCATAATGACCGCCACCACAGGTTTTTTCTTTTTTTTGTGAAGTAGGAGTTTGGGTCCCTGTGGTATTGACAATCTCAAACTTCCCACTCCTCTTCTGGTGGTAGGGCTTGACTTTCCAGCCACTCAGCTGATGACTATTCCTGCCTTTATCAAAATGCATAGCTTTGTTTGCAAAAACACAAGAAAACTTATACATACCAGACAGAGTGATGTTGACGGATTGTCAAAACACACCAAAAAAAAGATGAAAAGAAGAGCAAATGAGTACCAGTGGTAAAAATGTAATGTAAAAGGCATCCTTTAAAAAATATAGCCCCCCCCCCCCCACCTTTTACAAAGCCATGTAGTAATGTAGACACAGCCTGCATTACTACGTGGGGTCATCTTTGCTGTGTATACTTACATTACAGGCTGTGTTTTCATTACCGCATGACCCCGATGATCAATTTCCCCGTGCTGTTTCAAACAGCGTTATAAAATTAGTGCTGGAACAGCAGAGGGAAATAAAGCCCCCATGATCAGAGCTAATAGCATGTAAATATGGGCAAGCTATTAGCTCTACTCATAAGGGTACTTCCGCAGTATGGTGTGACCTCACCTTGAGTATTGGAGTCAGTTCTGGTTGTCATATCTCAAAAAAGATATAGCGGAATTAGAAAAGGTTCAAATAAGAGTGACCAAAATGATAAAAGGGATGGAACTTCTCTTGTATAAGGAAAAGCTAAAGAGGTTAGGGCTCTTCAGCTTGGAAAAGAGTCAGATGAGGGAAGGTATGGTTGAGGTCTACAAAATTCTGAGTGGTGTAAAACGAGTAGAAGTAAATTTTATTTTTTACTCATTCCAAAGTACAAAGACTAGGGGACACTCGAGAAAGTTATATGGGAATACTTTTAAAACAAATAGGAGGAAATATTTTTTCACTCAAAGAATAGATAAGCTCTGGAACTCTTTGCCAGAGGATGTAGTAACAGTGATTAGCGTATTTGGGTTTTAAAAAGATTTGGACAAGTTCCTGGATGAAAAAGTCCATAGTCTGCTACTGAGACAGACATGGGGAATCAATTGCTTGCCCTGGGATTGGTAACATGGAAAGTTGCCACAATTTGAGTTTTTGTCAGGTACTTGTGACCTGGTTTGGCCACTGTTGGAAACAGGATACTGGGCTAGATGGACCATTGGTCTGTCCCAGTATGGCTACACTTATGTTATGTTATGTTAGGATTGTGCCTGGGCATGCACTCAAGGCACAATCCTTCTGCAGAAGTTGTTTGACAGATCCGGTCTATTAAAAAAAAAAGCCTGGACTTGCCAAACAGGAGGTCCCATCCCCCTCCCCTTTCCCCTGCACACAAGGGACAGGAGGTCAGTGAACCTCCAGTCCTCCTAATCCCCTGACAAGTTTTCCTGGTCACCCAGTGGCCTTATCCCTCCACCCCACCCACTGGACATGGGGGGGGGGGGGCTGGATGGCTGGTGGATCGATACCCCCCCTAATCCTCCGACACACAAAAAAACTGTCCCTAGTGGCCCAGTGGGCAACCCTACCCCCACCCACCTGGTGGCATAGTGCCCCCCCCCAAAAACCCCTGTACCTTGAGAAAGGAGGAGGGAGTAGCACTCTCTCCTCCTGGTGCACTGCCTTCAAAATGGTGGCGCTCTGCCCTGCCCAGTGCATCAATACCATATAAGGGAGTTCCCACCCCCAGCACATGCCACTTTTGGTGCGACTAAAATATTTTTTATTTTCCTAACACCAGGGCATACCCAACCGTAATTGGACAGTTCTGAGCACTGCCCGATTACCGCCGGGATAATAGGTGGTAGTAAGGGCTCCTCCCAGAAATGTATGCACCCCAATCCCTGTGATTAGCACAAGGCCATTTTTTTTTTGGGGGGGGGGGGGGGGGGGGGTGAAAACAACCTTTTACCTGCTGTGGTAAAAGGGGCCCTTAGCCTGCTGCTCTAATTACTAGGCTACTTCTCCACTCTGGATTACTAGTAATCTATAACATCATCAAAATTAGACACGGTATCTGAGGACTGCATTGCTGCCAACGCAATGCCAGTTTTTTTTAAAAGGCTCTAACAGTGTTCTGGAAGACTATAGATTAGGAAGCCTGATGTCAGAGCCAGACAGAATGGTGAAAGCTATTTTTAAGAATGAAATTACTGGATGTAGGTTGTGCTGTCATTTTCAAATGATATAAACACATTATTAATATGTCTTATTATTTTGTTTCATTTCTCATTGGACATGGCATAAACAATATTTTATTTCATGTCATTATGTCATTATAGCTTGAACAGAATTGCTTTAATGCACTCTAAAGCATTTTAGTCCTAATAGTAAATTATGTACATTTTTTTAACAAGATGTGCCTTCTTGTGTACCATATGGGTGAGCTGCTTAATATAGTGTATTTTAATTTTTTGAAGGCATTTAATACATTTTTTTATGAGAGACTACTCAGAAAATGAAAATCATAGCATAGGAGGCAAAGTCCTACTAGTGCAGACTAATAATTGGTCAAGGAGAGGAAACGCAAAGCAGGACTAAATGATTTGTTTTCCCAGTGGAAGGAAGTAATTAGTGAAGTGCCTCAAGGCACTAAAAACAGGAGTAATGAGTGAGGTGATCTATTATGCATATGACATAAAATTATTCAAAGCTGGTAAAACAGCAGAGGATTGTGAGGAATAGAGAAAAGCATCCCCTGAGGCTAGGAGACTAGGCATCTAAATGGCAGATAAGAATGAATGTGGACAGGTACAACATGAAACATAATGGGAGGAATTCTGTATATGGCGCCTATAAAATTGGTGCACCCCCCCCCCCCCCCGTGCTTAGTGCTATTCTGTAAACCTTGCCTAAAGTTAGGCGCAGTTTATAGAATACTCCTAGCACCCATCCCCATGACTTAAATTTAGGTGCGGCCATTTACACCAACTAAAACCTGGTATAAATGCCCACGTGCAACTTAGGCGCGGATCGGGCATATTTAATAACATTGTGCGTAAATTTTAGGAATGCCCATGACCCACCCATGCTCCTCCCATGGCTGTGCCCCTTATGAGATCTTCACAGTAGAATTTACTTGCACCACTTTATAGAATACGCTTAACAAGTTGTTCGCATAAATTCTAATTAGTGCTGATAATTGCTTGTTAGTGGACAATTATCGCCGTCAATAGGCTTGTTAATTAAGTTACGCACACAATTTGGCCACGTGGCCAAAATTGTGTGCGTAACTTTAGTTGTCTTATATAGAATCTGGGGGGAATATGTGTTATTGGGGCAATTTTCAAAACCATAAGAATTTTAAAATATAGGCGGAAGGTGGCTGAAGTTCTTAATCAGCCGCACAGTTTTTCTACTCAGGGATGAGGGGAAGTAGTTACACGATCTTTCTACTTGCTGAGAGTGCAGATCATGCGCCACATCAGGGCTGAACCCATCAAATCATGGTAAAATATGTTGTTTAACACCTGATTTACCAACTCAGGTGTTAAATTTTCAACTAATGCCCACTTTAGAAAGGCAAGTTAAAGCGGTTAATGAATGGCTTGAATGCAGCTTAATAAATAGGCTCCTTAGAAAACCAAATAAAAGGAAACATTCTAAATATTGCATTTTTCAGTATCATGATCTCTGTGTTCAAAGAGTTACTACCTTCAAGGCTAATGATTACCTAGAATTGATTCCATTACGTCAAGGTTCAAAGATCATTCCTTTGTGTCCTTTAGTGGAAAGAAGTTATTGAATTTAAATCAATGCTGTTTGTTTTCAATTATCCTTGTAATTTCACTGAGTTAACTCGGAGCTAATTAGTTGAACTCTTTTAGGGGCCCTTTCACTAAGGTGCGTAGGCACCTATGCAGGTACAACGTGCATCAAATTAGAACTACCACCCAGCTACCGTGCATCCCGGGCGGTAATTCTAATTTTGATGCGCATCCAAAATGCGTGGCAGAAAATAATTTCTCTTTTCTACCGCATGGCGCTAACCAGGCAGTGAATGGCAGTGTACATGCACTGACAATTATCACCTGGTTAATGCGTGAGACCTTATCGCTAAGTCAATGGGTGGCAGTAAGTTCTCAGGCCCAAAATGGACGCGCGCTGATTTTTATTTTGCCACATGTCCATTGGTGCCCCCCCCCCCCCCCAGAAAAGGCCTTTTTTGTAGGCGTGCTAAAAATTGGACCTGCACACATCCAATACACGAGCCTACACCAGCACAGGTCATTTTTCAGCGCGTCTTAGTAAAAGGGCCCCTTACTGAACACAAAAACTACTTTCTGGTTAGAATTCCTAAAGTGTTAGGACAAGACAGAAGCTTGTGACCAGTTATGATTTTAAATGTTATATTTATATTTTATATGTATTGAATTTCAAAAAACTCACATTGCACAAAAATTGCACAGTGAAAGAAAAAGTCTCATTATTAAAAAAAAAAAAAAAAAGATACAAAGGCAATTAATTGCTCAGCTGAATGAGAAAACAAGAATTGGATAATTGAGAAGAAATAAAGAAGAAAAAAACATTATGGGGCCCTTTTGCTAACGGGCAAAGGGGTAGTGCAGGCTTGGCATGCGGCAAATCAAGTCTACCACTGGGCTCGCTTTGCTGCATGCCATTTCCGGTGCTAGAAAATACATTTTTATTTTCTAGTACTGGGTTAGCGCTGGAGCCCTTACTGCCTCCTAAATAGATGATGGTAAGAGCTCCAGCTGTAAATGGCTGTGAGGCAATATTTTGCTTACTGCATGGCCATTTGCCAGTCCTCCTGAAAAAGGCCCTTTTACTGATGTTGGTAAAAGGAGGCCTTGGAGCACGGCAAACCTACACGCCAACACCACTGCAGGCCACCTTTTACCACCGTTTGGTAAAAGGCCCCTATAAGACCAAAAAGAGAGGAAACAACATAACCACTGCAACAGTATGGCCAAACAAAAATCAAGCCTAAGATAACTGATTTAGATAACTTATTAGACAGAAATTTCCTCTAGTGGTCGGATAGCCAAAAAATATGTCTATTCCCCCGAAGCTTTAAAAATAAAATAAAACAAAAAACAAAAATGAATAAAACTGATTATCAAGTGATCTCAGAGCCAAAAATGTCTTTCATTTAATCTGAGACATCAGAGAAAAGTGAAAGTTTTAAATCTAAGAAGAATGATATATCATGCTTCCGAAAATGTCTTCAAGATATAGTCCCAGTCCATAGCGAAATCAAATACCACAACCAACGTTGCAGACAAAACATCTGCATTAACCCCCTGTTTACAAAACCACGCTAGTGGCTCTCTGTGCACTAAAGCCAACACAGCCCATTCACTTTAAATGGGCTGTGTTGGCATTGCCATGCAATAGCTGCTAGTGCGCCTTTGTAAACAGGGGCCTAATTGAAGTTTGCAAAATTTGAGAAATGTGCAAGCTATTGACTGAGACCTGATAAGCTACTTGAATAAGTCCATCTGAGAGAAAACTTTCTTTGATTAATTAATTTAGATTTTGCTCACACCTTTTTCAGTAGTAGCTCAAGGTGAGTTACATTCTGGTACACTGGATATCTCTTTGCCCCAGGAAGGCTCACAATATAAGTTTGTACCTGAGGCAATGGAGGGTTAAGTGACCTGCCCAAGATCACAAGGAGCAGCAGTGGATTTGAACTGGCCATCTCTGAATTGCAAGACCTGTGCTCTAACCACTAGGCCATGGAAGTTCCACTTCACTTGACACCAGAAACTGCTTGTAAGTTTGGAGACAAGGTTGGGAAGCTGGGGGGGGTGGGGGGGGGGTACCTGAGACCCAAGGTCCCCTACCTCCCCCCATCGCCTCATGATGAGACATATACCCCGTCACACTTATGTAGCATATATTTTACAGTTGTGTGTACACATAGGCAGAGCCAGGGTGCAGCATGGGTGGGACTCACACAATTGTGTGAACTTAGGCAATACAATTATACCAGCTCATTGTAGAATAGGCTCCTACAAGACACCCAGTGATAGAATTTCCCCCTATCCTTATGGTGCTGCTGAATATCCACAGATAGTGGCATCGACTGCAAATATCTGGATATTGGCCACCATTATCCATATAGTTGCTTTTGAATATTGAATATTGTTTGATTTTTATTTAAATGCACTTGGACTCTTTTTCAGCCTTTATTACGTCTTTTTTTTTGGGTGTTTGATGAACTTCAGGATTTTGCCAGTACCTTTTGAAGATAACTTATTCCAAACCAGGTTTGCATGATGCACCTAATGTTATTGGCCGCTTTAGATATCTCTTCACTATATACTAACACATCACATACCATTCTTTAAATCAATTGGATTTGTCTTCTGCTACGGTGGAGTTTTTACTGCTTTTGGCCAAAATAACTCTCTGTGAAACTTATTCTTGCTTTAATAAATGCTTTTTTTTTTTTCTTCAGGTACAAGGGGTAGCTATGGGAGTCACTATGGCTCCATATGTAGCCTGCTTATATGTGACATCTTTTGAAGAGAACTTGTTGTACTCCTCTATGTATGTGCCACAATATTTGGTTTGGAAGTGATATATAGATGATATATTTGTTGTTTGGAAGGATTTGCGACATGAAGGTTTTTTTTTTTGTTGCAATTTCTAAATACATGTGATAACAAACTACAATTTGCAGCCCTGTGGATCCACACACTGTTTCAGTTTTGGACATTTCCATTACCTTTTTATGGAACGGTTAATAACTTCTGTTTTTTGCAATGATACAGATAGGAATACACTTTAATAGTATTCTAGCTTTCATCTATACAAGATAATATTCCCATGGGGCAATTTTATGTTTGAGGTATTTAATGCACACATGATTTGGATTTACCAAAGCAAGCTAAATCATTGACTGACAAGTTCTTGGGTAGAGGATATCCTCCTATGGTTATAAGAAGGACATACAAATGAGCTTGGTATACCCAGCGATGTTTGTTGTTTTCCCCTAATGAAGACATTTTCCATAACTCTCCTGTTTGTGTTTTGCCATACTCTCACAAGGCATTTTTTATTTAAAACATTATTTAAAAATATTGGCATGCTTTGCAGGTTTATGACATTTTTCAGGAACCTCCTCATTTTGCATTCCGCTGAGGGAGAAATCTTAAGGACCATCTAGTGTCCTCAGTTCGTTGTTAATATATCAGTACAAGCAGCTAATCAACCAGGACATTGGCGGTACAGAAAGTGCTCAGTTTGTAAATATGCTATTGAAACACATGTAGTATTTCATGCAAAGCTAGCTCTCCAACATAGAAAACAAAAATATACAACATGTCTGACCAGTGGAGTTATTTATTTAATTACCTATCCGTGCCAGCTTATGTACATAATGTCCAGAAAAAAACGGAACCCCAATATTTTTCCAAATAACCCCAAAACATCCTACTACAGCAGAAACTTCTGCCTGAAATTCATGACATTTCTGATACAGTACAGTCTCAATTATCTGAAATAAACAGGATTGACCCATTGTCGAATAAACGAAAAGTTGGATGAGTGAAAAGTTGGATAATACAGAAAACCATGGTAACCCCTCAAACAATACATAAACAAAGCATAGAGTTCATGATTTTCAAAAATTCTCTTACCAAAAAGATTTTCTTTAGACTACAACAACTTAGAGCTGCCAATGATGTCATCGGAGGTGACTGTCGGATATGCCAGATGGGTGGAGTAGCGAAGGTTGGATAATCGAGACTGTACTTTATTTTTCAACAGGATCCAGTGCACTGAGCTCATACAACAGTTGAGCTCTTAAGTAATGAAACTCCAGAAATCATTGAGCCAACAGCTTAATGGCGTCAAAGACTTCCCGAATGTGTTAAGGTTGGAGGACACATTGAACATAAATTATGAATTAACTAAGAAAAAAATCCATTATGCTAATGTATTTTCAAAAGTCAAACTATGGGGCCTTTTTACCAAACAGCAGTAAAAAAGTGACTTTAGCGCACCCTTACGTAGGTCTTTCCTGTGCACTAAGGCCATTTTTACCATTGGGGTAAAATGGCTGAATTTCCTATTTTTTGTATTAATGGCCACACATTAATTTTGCTAATAGCGTGTGGCCATTAAAACAGATTAGCGTGTGAGCCCTTACCATGACCCGTTATGTAGGCGGTAAGATCTCACATGCTACGCACACGCTAATTGGTTAGCGTGCATCAATGTAGCTGCACTAACCAATTGGAGCAGAACACGCCCACTCGTTGCCCCCATACACACCACCTGTGCCAAAAAATATATTTTATTTTTTAGCCTGTGGGTAGCACACACATATGGCAAAATAACTACACAGATGCCTCTGTGCACCCCACAGTACACCATTTTTTTTGCTGTGGTAAGCCCGCGTTAGTCCTTTTTGCATCTTTGTAAAAAGGCCTATAAATGTTTAAACAATCAAAGTATTTGAAACTATGTAAGGAGTCCCATTTTTTCCAGACACCATGTATATTGGTTGTATGACTCACCAGATAAAAATCAGATTCAAAGAACATTTAAGCTGTATTCAGTGTGGGATTTTGGAAGCCCACTGGTACAACACTGGACATCTAAGGGAAGATTTAAGATTTGTAGTTTTTGAATCTTTGTCCTTACCTTATAGGGGTGATCTGACATGCCACCAGTGGCGTACCTAGGGTAGTTGACACCCGGGGCCGGTCATTTTTTAACACCCCCCTCCAAAATCCAGTACTAGGCATACCAAGAATACAAAACACTCAGGACCTATAGAGCAATTCTACCATACCATAAGCAGTCATTTCTATGAGTCACACATGGAAAAATAAATCTTAAACACTACAGTGAGCACTAGAACATCAATTCACCTATTGTAAAACGAAACCAGACAGATAGTACAGATCCTCAATCCTGCACAGTCAATGCCAACTGAAAGTCATGTCTTTTTCACAAACACAGATACACCCTAATCCACTATAGAACAAGTAATCATAAACTTTCTATTTAGGCAAAAATTAAACTGAACCCCCAAGATGCCAGACTCTACATACAATGCAACACCACAGAAACCGAAAATGTCCCCTAGTACTGTGCAAAATATAAAGGCAGCAGATGTAAATTTGGAAAAAAAAACTAACAAATACCAATCACCATTTACAAATTAACAAATAGAAATAAAACAAAAATAGAAAATAAAATACCATTTTATTGGACTAATACATTTAGCTGTCAGAGACCAAAACCTTCTTCCTCAGGTCAATACAGTATAGTGTGTTACAGTGTCCTAACCTGACCTGAGGAAGGGGGTTTTGTTCTCCGAAAGTTAGTCAAAATTTATTAAAATTAGTCCAATAAAAAGATTACCTTATTTACATGTTCTATTATAAACATTTATTAACACAGCTACAATACTACTTTATCCTAAAGCAAAAAAAACAAAAATATATATTTTATTTACAGTTTGTTGTCTCTGGTTTCTGCTTTCCTCATCTTCTTTTCACTGTCTTCCTTCCATCCAGCATCTGTCTTCGTTCTTTCTCTGCCATCCAGTGTCTACCCTCTCTGCTGTCCCCTCCATCCAATGTCTGCCCTCTCTCCCTGCCCCTTCCATTCACTGTCTGCCCTCTCTCTCCCCCTTCCATTCACTTTCTGCCCTCCCTCTCTCCCCCCCCATCCATCCAAGGTCTGCCCTCCCTCACCCCCCCATCCATTAAGGGTCTGCCCTCCCTCTCCCCCCCATCTATCCATCCATCGTCTGTCCCCTCTCTCTCTCTGCCCCTTTTTTCAGTCCCCTGTTCTAGCCCCAGCCCACATCTCCCACTTGCTCCCCCTTTTCAGCCCCACTATCCCACCAGTCCGCAGTTTCAGCCCCAGCCCTTTTCTCTCACCAGTCCCGAGCTTCAGCCCCAGCCACTTCTCCCTGTCCCCTTTTCAGCCCCCAGTCCCCCCAGCTTCAGCCTCTGCCCCTTTTCAGCCCCCAGTTCCAGTACTAGCCCCCTTATCCCACCTACCCTCCTTTTCAGCCCCCAGTTCCAGCCCCATTCATCCACATGCCTTGCATTAGGGACCCTTTTTCAGCCCCAGACCCATTTTCCCACCAGCTCCAGGCATGGCTCCCATTTTCTCACATGGCCCCTTCCCCACCCCCCTTCTCCCCACCCGTCCCCTTCTCCCATCTGAGATCCCCCTCCCCACCCCAGTCCCCTTCTCCCCTCTTCTCCTATAAGACCCCCCTCCCCATGTCCCCTTCTTCCATCTGAGACCCCCTCCCCATGTCCCCTTCTCCCATCTGAGACCCCCACCCCTTCTCCCCAGCCCAGTCCCCTTCTCCCCTCTTCTCCCATCTGAGACCCCCTCCCCACGTCCCCTTCTCCCATCTGAGACGCCCAGTCCCCTTCTCCCCTCTTCTCCCATCTGAGACCCCCCTCCCCAAGTCTCCTTCTCCCATCTGAGACCCCCACCCCCCTTCTCCCCAGCCCAGTCCCCTTCTCCCCTCTTCTCCCATCTGAGACACCCCTCCCCACGTCCTCTTCTCCCATCTGAGACCCCCCACCCCCTTCTCCCCAGCCCAGTCCCCTTCTCCCCTCTTCTCCCATCTGAGGCCCCCCTCTCAAGTCCCCTTCTCCCATCTGAAACCCTCCTCGCCCATCTAAGCCCCCCCCCCAATTCAACCCACCTACCACCTTCGACGACAGCCCTCGTCTCCTGCCTCCATCCGGGGCTTTTAAAAAAATTCTGAAAAGCAGCATGGCAGGCAGCGCTTCGTGTCTGCCCTGCCTGCTTGTAAAAGAAAGCGGCAAATCTCGTCAACGTCGTGACGTCGCGTTGGGTATTCCCTCACTGGGTCCCGCCCCCTGCGAGGGCGGGACCCAGTGAGGGAAGACCCAACGCGACGTCGTGACGTCGATAAGGAGGTTTGCCGGCGCTTTCTTTTACAAGCAGGCAGGGTAGACACGAAGCGCTGCCTGCCATGCTGCTTTTCAGAATGTTTTTAAAGGCACAGGATGGAGAGGAGACGAGGGCTGACTGCAGTCAGCAGCGGAGCACCCCCCACCCACTGACACCCGGGGCGGACCGCCCCCACTGCCCCCCCCCTTGGTACGCCACTGCATGCCACTTATGGTGGCGAGAACAGCGATAGATATTTCAGTGGGATACAGTGGTCCCCAGAGGTTTGAATCAAGAGGTGGAATGGTAGACAAACCTGTGATTGGATATTAGCAACTTCACTTATTGAGTTTTCTGCCCTACTATGTGGGTGTTTGTGGCACATGCCCCATCAAACTTCTCCAAATTAGCTTTTGAACTATAGTGTTTTTTGCCAGTCAAGGTTTGAAACTAAAAGGAAGGTATTTTGTGCTGCCAATAATATGCTTTATATATGCATTACTGATAGAACTTTAATATTCATTTCATTTATAGAATTTACTTTTCATTGTTTTCTCCAGAGACTTATGTATAATTTGAGAAGTATTGTTTTCTCAGTGGGTTTCCTGAAGATGCTTTGGCAAAACATAGTCCATGTCAATCCCTGGACAACTTGACTACTTCTTCTTTTGAAATCAGATTCTGAACATTTTTGAAAGTTTGATTGTGTATTTAGAGACACTTGTATTTATGGATATTTGCTTTTTTAAAAGACAAAATAAGTGTGATGATTTTAACAACATGAAAATTTATTGACTTGTGTCAAGGGATATACTAACAGTCTCTTGATATATATAAGCACAACAAAAATTTAATAGAATTTAATGTTTTTATATTTAGTGATACATAGCCAATATGTTTGTAGGTTTCTCTATTGTGGACTCCTAATGAATATGCATTAGATTAATTTGCATACAATGTGGTAGTAGGCATGCAAATTTGTCTCATGCATACTCATTATGGATATCCTAAAAACTTAAGCCACTGACATCCTTTGAGGACCAGGAATGAAAACCAAGGGCCTAGGGTCTGACACAGGGATAAGTGATGCCTGAGTTCCAACCATCTATTCAACAGAAAATGAAGTTGAGCATGAGCTATAGAGTCTTCCAGTTTCAAATCTGCCCTTGTAGCATAAGCCAGTTGTTAAAAATGTTTTTCTTTTAAGTTGTAGTTAGTTCACAACCTTTGTTGTCACTGGATAATTTTCTAACAATGCTTAGACACTGGTTTTATCTGGTCTTGATTATCATAATGTGCTGTACTTGGGCTTACCTGGCTCGAACCTGCAAGTGCTGCAGGTTGTGCATAATGCCACAACACAAGTTCTGTCGGAACCTTGATATACAGATCATCCCCCTGATTCTATAAAGGTTGCTGATAATAGTGCATGCAAATTTAGGCATGATGGTCCTGATTTGTGTGCACAATTTAATAGGATAATGAGCCAATTAGTACCAATAATTGGCTTTTTTACAAGCAATTATGAGCACTAATTAGATTTAATTGGGTGTTACACATGTGAAGTTAAGCATAGGATATGCGCCTAAACTTTACGTGTGACACAAAAAAGGTGACACTGAAAGGGGACAGTCATGGGCATTTTGGGGTGGAACAGGAGATGCTCCATATGCAAACTTAGGTGTGGGTATTTGCACCACATTTTCATTGGTGCAAATGGTGGTACCTAAATTTACATGCAACCATATGCTTAAGTGTTATTTTATAAAGCATTCCAAACTTTAGGCCCAGCTTATAGAATAACGCTTAAGCAGGTTTTGGTTTTTTTTGGCACTATTTACTGAATTTAGCCCCATATGTCTCACTCAATGATGTGTTCAATTTTAAATTCCTAACTTTAATCTGAAAAACCCTCTATGTTGAGACCCAGATATCCGAAAATTTGTAGGGCTGCACTCAAATGGTTGGAATTCTTTACCTATTTTATCAGTGTCTTTTGAAGCCGATTGAAAGTTATGCTCATGCTTTTTCAGTTTCTGGCCTTCTCTCATAGAATTTTATTTTGGATAAGTTAAGAATTGAGTCTAATTTTCTTGCTTCTTGGAAAAAGTTGAAGGATTTTTTTTTCCCACTCAGGTGTTTAGCATATACTGTATACCAGATACAAAATGGCTTACTGTTTAATTGATGGAGATAGTTCAATGGTCCCAGTGGTTTGATAGAAAATGTTTGTAAATATATCTTGTTGAATGTGTATCATTTTTATTTTTTACTGTTTTTATTTATTGTTTTAAATTGTTTTTTTGTATTTATGATTTTGTACCTGCTTAGGGCCCTGTTTACTAAGGTGCGTTAGCATTTTTAACGCGCCTACAATTAGTGCACGCGCTAACTGTGTAGGCGCCTATAAGGATATTGTAGATGCGTGCACTGTTAATGCGTGTACATGGTTAATGCATGTTAAAAACTCTAACGCGCTTATAACATGGCTTAGTAAACAGGGCCCTTAGAATGGTAGATAGAGAGGGTGATAAATGTTTAAAATAAACCAGATAATTGAGGTACAAGTAATTCATTCTTCAGTTTTATATTTGTTTCAAGTCAGTTTGAAGATTTAAAAAAAACTTTTTAAGAGAGAAAGTTGAATGAGAACTGGACTGCATCACTCCAAATCAAAAGAAAGCAACAGCAGGTCAACTGTAATAAATGCATCTCCCACAGTCCAGCTAAAATTAATCTCCAATCATCACTACAACGAGCAACATATGAAAATAATCCTGTGCCGATATTCTGACATCTGCAGAAAACCCTGCTAGTAGAAAAAAACAAGGAAAACCTATTTGCCTAACAGCAAAAATTTGGATGAAATGGCAGTTATTCAACTGCAGGGGTTTGTAATATTATTCCGGAATATAGGTGTACAAATGTTGACAAAAAGTATGAACTGAAAAAGGAAGAAAAGAAAGCAGACAAATGGATACAGAAAGCTGTAGAAACCTACTTCAAATCTACAAAGTCCAGATTAAACAGCACTGAAGGAGTAGAACATGTGTGGAGTCATGAAGTATATGCATAGATTACAAAATACTTCCTAAGTATGCACTTTAATTTTATACAATTTTAGCTTTGAAATTGGCTACTTTTGTGATGCGGTATTATAAAGACACTTCGGATTAGATTGTATATATGGCGCCTGAAAATTCTGCGTGGGAAAGAAATATGCCTAGGCGTATTCTCTAAAGTACATCTAAATTTTATGGAATAGGCTTAAATTTTCACGCGGTATATAGAATACGCTGAGCATTTCTCCACATGAGCAAATTTAGTTGTTGTCATGTATGCCAAGTTTTACTTGGAGTAAATCCTGACACATAAATTAGTGGAGGAGTGGCCTAGTGGTTAGGGCACTGGTCTTGCAATCCAGAGGTGACCAGTTCAAATCCCACTGCTGCTCCTTGTGATCTTGGGCAAGTCACCTAACCCTTCAGTGCCTTACTTATTATTATTATTATTTATTACATTTGTACCCCACGCTTTCCCACACATAGCAGGTTCAATGTGGCTTACATGGTAAATAGAATTACAAAGTCTTGAAGGAGAATGTTACAAGTTGTAGTAAACATAGTAGTAGTGGGGTTTTGAGGATAAGTAAATTGAGCATGGAGAGGTAAACAAAGATAGGATAAGCAAAAGGAGAAGAGATTAGGAGGGGTAAGGAGTAGGAAGGATGGAGAGGAAGAGATTGATGAATGAGCATAAGGAGATTGTGAGACATGGTCAAAGGTATAATAATCGTCAGGTCAGGAATCATGTGGGTGGGTGTAAAAAGTTAAGTTGGGTCATTAGGGTAAGCTTTCTTGAAGAGATGGGTCTTCAACATTTTTCTGAATGGTAGATGGTCGTTGATTGTTCGGATGGATCTTGCCAGAGCGTTCCAAAGCTGGCGGCCCAAAAAGGAGAAACTGGATGCATAGGAGGTCTTGTATTTAATACCTTTGCAGTTGGGAAGGTGTAAATTGAGGTAAGTACGAGAAGACGATGATCTATTGGGAGGTCGATGAGGTTATTCATGTAGTTAGGGGATTAGATTGTGAGCCCTCCTGGGACAGAGAAATATCCAGTGTACCTGACTGTAACTCACCTTGAGCTACTACTGAAAAAGGTGTGAGCAAAATCTAAATAAATAAATTAGGTGCAGAATGGGTGTATTCTATAACAATGTGCATAGGGGTCATTTTACTAAGCTGTGGCAAAAGGGGACCTAAGCTGGCAACTGTGAGTGTTTTATGATGCACACTGAGGTCCTCTTATACCACAGCAGGTAAAAGCTGCTTTTTTTTTTTTTTAAACAAATGGCCATGTTACAAGTGAAGCACTTGACACACAGCTATTTTGGGTAGGAGCACTTACCACCATCCATTGAAGTGGCGCTAAGGGCTCCCACACTAACCTGGTGGTAAACGGGCAGCGCACAGCACTGCTCGATTATCACCGGGTAAACACCAGCACAACAAACATAAAAATATTTTTGTAGCACCGGAAGTGGCACACGCTGGGGGCGGGAACTACTACTGAGCTGCTGCAGTAGCCCAGCGGTAGTTCTGGTGTAGTGAAGGGTAAGCCAGCATTGGACTTACCACCACTTAATAAAATACCTCCATAGATTTTAGAAATGCACATGCCCTGCCCATGGCCATAGCCCCTTTTCAACTATGCGACTTAGACTTTACATGTACCACATTGCAGAATACGTTTAGCGAGTTGTGCATGTAAATCTTAATTGATGCCAATTAGTGCTGATAATTGCTTGTTAACATCCAGTTGACAGAGCTCATTAGCTAGTTAACCAATTAAGTTACGTGCATTGTTGTAGAATACGCTTTGATTTCCGCAGTTTACTCCCAACCTAGGTGACCTCTTATAAAATCTCTTCTAAGTGGAAATGATACCTATATATTCAATGGACACATCATTTGTATAACTTTTCAAGCACCATTTCGTTCCTGAAACAGTCTAGCAAATAAGCCAGAAATGGTTTTCTACTATTTGCAGAGTAGATAGGATCGGCTAAAATCACTGAGCTTTCTTTTGTATCAGAAATGTTTTTGTATGTATACTGCTGTTCAATTTGAAACTATTTTCAATAAAAATGATTTGAACTCAAAAAAAGAAACAGTACTTTACCTATGTATCTTTAGTGGGGTAATGGACAGATGCAGGCAAGGTAATGTCTGTCTTTTGTAAGTCTTTTTACATTGCACTTCAGTTTAATAGCTTAAAGCATTAGCTAATGCAATTGTTATACTGAGACAGGAACACAGTAACAAGATGATGGATTCTTGTTGTATGTTCTGCTTTCTCTGTAGACCTGATATACTCAAACTTAGGACTGAGAAACATTTTGGAACTAAATAATTGGATTTTATATTGACTTGAAGGGAAATGCTACTTAAGTTTCATTCCTGCTATATTTTAAGTTCACTCTCAATATTATCAGCAGTAGGAATAACCTAGGGCTCCTTTTACTAAGCGGCGATAAGCCCGTTGAGTGCTGTAGCACTCGGGTTGTGTGAGGTCTTTTCCTCCTCCTGTTATTTTCATAAAAACCCTTGAGCAGCAGATAATTTGATCTCTGCAGTGTTTTGTTGCAAGTGATTTGAATTTTCTGTAGATGAGTGTATACATTTGGAAGTGATCGTTGTCTCCCATCATGACAAGCAGCAAGTGGATAGAAAGGAGCCTACCAAGATGGAGCTGTGGAGGGTCATTGCGCAAGGATGAAAGAGGGGTACTTAAGGTGATGGACTGAGGGGAAGGAATAAGGAGGGTCATTTCAAGGGGGGGGGGGGGGCTTGGAGGGCTGCTAAAGGCTTTACAAACTTTTGCGGGTCCCGGCTGATATTCAGCCAGTACCTGCATAACTATCTTATGTGGACCTCAGCTGAATATAAGCTGGGACCTGCATAATCTCTGGCAAAATTAGCCCTGGATATTCAGTGCCAGTGCCTGCACATGGCCTGGCACTGAATATCTGGAGCTAATTTAGCCAGCGACAGTCAGCATTTTAAAAAAATGCTGAATATCTACCCCAGGAATTCTTGGAAGAGACAAAGGAATGAAGAAGAAGACCAAAAAGAAGGTGGCTGGATGACATCTGTGAGCGGCCTTGATTGGACATCCAAAGTACAGTGAGAAGGAAGTGGGATGTGGGCCACTGGCTCAAGAAACCAGGACAACAATTAGGGTCTTAAATACTTTTATTAGTTAAGGACTCGACAGGCCTGCTTCAGGAGTCTTATTGGCTTGTATAGATATGAAAATTGCCAATGAAATCTTTAAAAAGACCTTTATTGAATTTCAGTGTGAATGCTGAATCCATGAGTCTTAAAAAAGACCTATGTCAAATGCCAGCATGAGCGCTGAAATGGTGTATCTGTGGATGGACGGTAAATTGTTTGACTTCTGTGGTTCAACTCTTGCCCCTTCATCTCTGAATGCAGAACAGAAATATTTGTTTACTCTTATCAGCTGCTACATATTCCTCCTCTTCACTCTTAAGTCTCACAATGCCACTTTTGCACTCCCTCCTATCACTAACATAAAAAAAAATCTCCTATCTCTCCCATTTTACTGTATTGGCTATTTTTTCTTCCATTTGGTCTTTGCTTTTCTGACTACTTTACTGGATTCTCTTAGCTTTTCCAGATATTGTTGCCTGTCTTCCTTTCTGCCATCTCTTGTAGTTTATGAAAGCTAACCTCTTTTTCCTTACTTTCTCAGCTACTACTTCTGAGATCCAAAGTGCCTTCTTTTCCTCTTACTTTCATTTACTTTCCTAACAAAAAGGTTGTTGCCCTTGAAATAGTTTTTTTCAGTTTTGTCCAATGTTTTTCTGGCTTTCTTCCAGATGTTCCCATTGAAAAAAAAACAAAAAAAAAACCCAACTCCTTGAGATAATCACCCATCTCAACAAAGTTAATGTATTTTGAAGTCTAGAACTTTCACTTTTGAATGAATCCTTTCACACCTGTTTTTGGTTCACATTGTTTAGATTGAGCTCATTTATACAAACACAAAAGTGAGTTTTCTGCTTTCCAGCATTTCAATGATTTTCTTAATAACGGTTAAAACATTTCACATTGCCTATCCTGATTTATTCATCAGGCATCATATTAAACAAAAGTGTTGGCACAGCAGTGCCAGACATTAACCAATTTTGTGGTCTGGGTTCTGTTCTTATATCTTGACATTTGGTACTATCACTTTTAGTCATTCACTCAAGACCATTAGTTTCTCATTGCCTGCATAGCAGTTTTTCAGTCAAGCAAATTATATCTTCTCTTGCTAAGTGTATTTTCACTTATACAAGCTGCCAGGTCCGTAAACCTTTTATAAGCAGTAACATTTTCAACATGTTTACTGAGTGTACAACTCTCCTATGTCTGAACTCTCCTATGTCTGTGAAGAATAATCCTTAAATTTTAATGCAAATGCCTTCACTATTATATCAATTATTAATGCATCACATTTATTTATTTTATTTTGATGTTGATTGCCCAATAAAAATACAAAACTAAAGTGACTATTTCCAAACAAACTTTATATAAAGAGCAAAGTATATTACAATTTATAGAAAAGCTAGTACTCAAGCAAAAGATACTAACCCCTTTCCCCCACCTTATATCAAATCTCATTGGGGCCCTTTTACTAAGCTGCGTAAGTGTCTACACATGCCTAACACATGCCAAAATGGAGTTACTGCCTGGCTACCGAGTGGCTCTTGTGGTAATTTCATTTTTGGTGTGTGTCCGATACGCACATCAGAAAAATAATGTTTATTTTTGGACATAAGTATTGTCGCATGCCAAGTGGCTTTTGATGCACATAGGTCATTATTGAGACTTTACCGCTAGGTCAATGGCTGGCGGTAAGGTCTCAAATCCAAAAATGCTGGCCTAATAAGGAAAGTCCAAGCTTGGTTAGCCACAGTTCCTTCATGGTGATCTCTTGTGGTTTAGGGGCCAATGTCAGCACAGCTGCCAGGTCACTTTCATTAATAGCTGTGAATCTTAAAACATCCCAGTAAAATCCATTTATTTATTTAAAATTATTTTGTAACCTGCCTATCCCAAGTATTCTCCCCAGGATTCTCATTATGCACTTCTGATTGTTTCAGACTTGCTGTTTGTGCAGGCAGGGGAGTACATCTTGATGCAATGAAATATGACCATTGATTCTATGGGGAGAGTAATCCAAGCTTTGTCCTTCAGCCAAGGATCCCACTGTGACACCATAGGAAAGCTTTACTACAGTAACCGTCCTGTTTACAAAGTTGTGTGGCAATGCCGACACAGCCCATTCAAAGTGAATGGCATTAGCGCACTGGCAGCCTCTAGTGCAACTTTGTGAACAGGGGGGTAAACTTGTCAATCTAGCCAGAAGTAGAATAGATAGAAATTACATTCTACCACATTTACTACAGTCCCTTATGTATATCCATGCTGAGGTATTAAGGACAAGGGGTGGGGGTGAAGGTTGCAAAACTATCTATTGAAATCAAGCCTGAAAATATTAGAAATAATTATTGATCAATATCTAATGATTGATTTACAAGTATCTGCGGTAACATCAAAGGTATTTAGGACATTGTAGAAATTAAAAAGAATAGGAAACGATTTTTCTGTTGAGACATTGGTGCAAACACTAGTATTGTCCCAGACTGATTACTGCAATACAGTTTATGCAGGCTATAAATATTTGACCTTTAGAAAATGTGCAAACTGCTCAAAATACTTCAGCATGTCTGATATTTAGAGTCTCACACTATGAGAGAGTGTCACAGTTACTGCAAGCTTTGCACTGGCTTCCTATAAAAGCTAGCATTACTTTTACATTTGTTTTTCAGATAATGTATGGGATGGCCCCAGACTACATGACTACCCTGACAGAACTTCCAATACGTAATGCAGTGATGGGGGCTTAGGATTTTCTTTTGCTTCATTTTCCTAGCTGTAAAAGAGTAGTTTATAAATCAATCCATGCCACTGGGTTTTCATACCAGGCAACTAAAGGGTGGAACTCTCTTTCAAAGGAGTTAAGATGTATAGATAGCTATATATCTTTTTGCAAAATGCTTAAGTCCTTTCTTTTTTGGAAAATGTGTACTAGCAGAAGGCCATTAATTATGTATGTATGTATGATATTTATTTCTGCATGCTTATGCTATGCATTTAAATGATCATATTGGTATGACAAATGTGATTGGGTCATTCTTTGAAAATTGTTTTTCAAGTTGTGCGATTAAAGGAATTTTGTCCTAATTTTGAAGGCTCCTGGTGCTTTCTTTTGCTATTATGACAATGTGAGCCACATTGAACTGATCATGTTTCGAATATTGTGGGATATAAGTGTCAATAAATGAAATGGGTAATTTCAGCCATCCACCAATGCTTGTATGTTATGATTAAGTTGATTTTGTTAATTCTGTGGCCTAGGCACAATCTGTAAAATTTGCAGGCAGCAGTCTTCAGACTCCCACAAAACTTTATGTCGTGAAAGTGAGATGATTAATTGCCTGGAAATCTGTAATAAAAAGAACCAGGAGGAAAAATAGGATACTGTGTTCAGAAATGCCTTCATTTTTGTTCTGTGAAATATTGTTTGCTCTGCCAACTCATGCAAAGACAGCTGTGATGAAAGCACAGTGGTTCCTGTCAATTTATTTATTAAATAACATATTTATGAAAGTACATTTTTGTGCAGAAGTCAAGACGGGACACATTTTGTTCTACTATCAATCATTAATTCTCCACAGGGACTCTGCTGTTGAGTCATGTTATGTGAGGATGTGACAGACACCAAGGAATAGATGAGTACTTTTGATAGAAATAAAACATTTCACAGCAGCATCCCTATGTAAGATGATTTTTTTTTTTCAGGCAAGATAAATGCTAAATTCGATTTAGGGAAAAAACCAGATGGTTCTAAATCAAAGACAGATGAACCATTTCAAACATATCACTGATTTTATTGTGAATAATAATTACTGGTGGTCCTCTCTGTCATTGTGGAACACTAAAGTTATTCTGTCTGAATATATTTAACAATGATGACTCTGTTAGCCAGCTTTACATGAAATAATTCCCTGCTCAAATGTGTTCTTGGAGTGGACAAAAATAAGACTGTTTCAGACACAGCTACAGATTTTTTTCAGACAGCGACAAGATACATTGGAGTAGAGTAAATTGATAATCTGCATAATACAGGTTAAAAAAAAACCCTCTCTTACTTTCTGTTTATGTTTCCTGGCACAACTTTTCAGGCAGAAAGAGATTTTATTAAATTATAAATTGCATACACATGTATAAAACAGGCATATGGAAATCGTGAACCTACTTTTACATGATCTGCATATAGGCATTCCCAGGGACATAGGGGCCATTTTGCAGAGTGGCGGTAAGCCCAATGAGGGCTTTCCTCTTGCTCTTTTGGGACAGAAAACCCCCAGAAATGGCTTGCACGGTTGATAACCTGGCGGTAGTCGGGCATCGCCGCTTACTGCACGGTTACTGCTGGGTTAGCGCGGGAGTCCTCATCGCCACCTCAGTGAGTGGCAGTAAGGGATCCCTGCCGACCATGTGGTAAGAGTTATCTCACTGCATGACCATTTGTTTCGGCTTTTACTTGCTGCAGAGAAAATAGCCCTGGCGCATGGAAAAACGGTTCCTAACGCTAGCGCAGGGCCATTTTTCCCGCAGCTTGGTAAAAGGACCCCCAAAGTGTGGGTAGAGTGGAAATGGAGATGAAACATATACTTGTAAAATATATGGGTACAACCATAGGATACATGCACAAATTTACACTAACTTTGGAGCAGATGTAAATATGTGCATCTGCATTTATGTGCTATTGGAGCAGATGCTCCTTGTGCATGTTATAAAGGCCCTTATGTTGTCTTCATAAAATAACAAAACCTATGTGAAGTGCTTTTATAGGATCCAAGTCTAATATTATTAAAAAAAAAATTTAAATGTCTTTCAAAGTAATTATATTGGGGAAGGGGAAGACCTTGGACATCTATGGTGAAGCAACATAGTAGTTTACGGTGGAGGAGTGGCCGAGTGGTTAGAGTGGTGGACTTTGGCCCTGGGGAACTGGGTTCATTCCCACTGCAGGCACAGGCAGCTCTTTGTGATTCTGGGCAAGTCACTTAACCCTCCATTGCCCCAGGTACAAATAAGTACCTAAGCCGCATTGAGCCTGCCATGAGTGGGAAAGCACAGCGTACAAAAAGAAAAAGATCAAATGTTGGATTTAATATTAGAGAGTTGATGCTGCCAGAAAGGATTTATTGTTGAGAATTTTGAGAAAGTGCAGCTCCCAAGTAAGCCGGAGAGTGAAACAGAGACCCCCATTGAGCATAAAGTTAAGTACTTCTGTATTCAGTAATGGAATCAAATTTCAGTTGTTGAGCTGTGGCTAAACTTCTCTCTGACTAGACATACAATGCAAGTATATCAAACATACAAATATAGAGGCCCTTTTACTAAGCTGCGCTAAAAGGTGGCTATGACTAGCGTGGGGGTTTCCCCGCATGCTGAGGCCAATTTTAGCATGGTTGTAAAATGGCCACTTTTCCTGTTTCCCCCATTAATGGCCACAGTGTATGGCCATTAGCACATTGCTGACCCCTATTTTATAGACAGGAGGGGCTCACATGCTAAGTACATGCGCTAATCAATTGGAGTGTGGCAATGTAGCTGCACTAATTGATTAACGCTAAGTATACCTACTCTCCACCTCCAAACATGCCCCAACACTTAAAAAATAAAACATGTTTTTTAGTGCATGGGAAGCATGCACAGATGCCAGGGCTGCTGAGAGGGGGGGGGGGGGATCAGGGGGGACAAAATTTCCCGGGTCCAGGACTCCAAGGAGGGCCCGGCACTGGGGTCTCTCACCCTCTCCTGCTCCCAGGCTGCCTACCCTCAGCTCCCTTCTGTCTGCCACCCAGTCCCTTGCATTAAAAAAAAATCTCAATCGGCAGCGCAGCACGCCGCCTTCCATGTGAAAGTGGCAGATCACCTCGGGCAGGCCTTCCCTCACTGTGATCTGCCCTCCTCTGATGTAACTTCCTATTTCCTTGAGGGTGGGACACAATGAGGGAAGGCCTGCTCCAGGCGATCTGCCGCTTTCACACAGATGTCACTGCACTGCCGATTTCAAGATTTTTTTTTTTAAATGAAGGGGGTCGAATGGCAGACAGAAGAGAGCTGGGGGAAGGTAGGTGGAGAGACTGGGGACAGCGGCGCAGGCGGCCTGGGAGCAGGAGAGGGAGGCAACAGCAGTAGCAATTTTGGGGAGGCGGTGATCCTTGGGGGGGGGAGAGATGGGGATGGGGCTGGGGGCGGCCTCTCTTGGCGGCCCTGACAGATGCCAGAACTATCATGGGATGCCTGACCATGCCCCGAGGTAGTGCATTTTACCACGCAGGAAGCATGTATTAGTGCTTACGCCTGCTTAGTTCAAGGACCCCCAAGTTGATGAACACATTGCTGATATTTTATTTCTAAGCTCTCTGTAAGATTAGAGCATAGAGTTATTTTGCACAATTAAAATTTCAGAAAAATGGGGGTGGGGGAGTGTGTGGACCGGTGAAATATATACTCCTCTCAGGTAGAGCATCTGCAGCTCACCATAGATGTCTGAGGTCTTCCCCCCCCCCCCCCCCCTAAATATAATTACTCTGAAAGACATTAAAGAATCAATCAACTTACGCATCCAGTTTTTCATACATAAGCACGCAACTGTGGAACGCACTACCAAGAGCCTTAAAAGCAACATACGACCACCTAAACTTCCGGAAATCACTAAAGACCAACCTGTTTAAAAAGGCATACCCCGCAGATCCAACTTAAATGCCTGACCTCTGCTACACAAAAATAGTAAAGTACATAATGGACATAACACAACTCTTCCGTTGACTGTTCCACACAAACTTCATCTTACCACACCATCACTCTGTATTTGTTCACAGCGGAGTCTGCGAACGCCTCTCTGGTACTATGTAAGCCACATTGAGCCTGCAAATAGGTGGGAAAATGTGGGGTACAAATGTAACAAATGAATAAATAAATAAATAAAAACAAAAGCAAATTTAAATTTGAATGCTGTTCAAGCACTTCATGTAGGTTTTGGTTTTGTCAATTTTTTTGCAGAGAATTCTCTCTCTTTTTTGCCAGTCAGATTATTTGAGCCTTTTAAAAATAGTCAAAACACATTCATAGGAACATATTCAGCAAAACATATTTATAGAAGACCAGCAGTAGAGAAATAAAATTGGTCACTGAATGATTTTTTGAACACACAGCAGAGAAAGGATTTTTTCAAAAGATTCTTCACTCAGATAAGCTCAAGAGCAATATAAGCTACCTATAAAATATAAAATTGGATCGATGAATAAGAGTTCAGAGGGTAATACAGATGGCTGTAATGGGCAATTCCAATTTATTGGTCTGCTGATGGTCCTTCTATAAATATATGTTTGCTGGATATGTTCCTATGAGTGGTTTTTGACTGTTCTCATGATTTTGATCTCCTAGATGGACTCTTTGATATTTCCAATGAGGCCTGTGGTAACATTATTTATTTATTAGGATTTATTTACCGCCTTTTTGAAGGAATTCACTCAAGGCAGTGTAACATAACTTCCAGCTGTCTGCAGGGGGTGCTCACAGGCACAGGCAGATGAAAAGTAAGCGTAAACAGAGGAATTCTTTATTACTGTGTTCTAATATACAAAAGCCTGTTGCATCACAGCTCATGCAGTGCTATCATTGTTCTTGTTGAATCCTAAGGAAGCAGTCTTGGACTGTATTCTGGTCGCACCTCAAAAACAATGTCACCGTTTCAAACAAACACAGTCCAACACAGGCTTGCCTTCAGCCTGGACACACAACATGTGAATCTTTCCTACCTGGGCTGTGGAAATATAAGTTTGAGGGCCACTCTGCTTCCCCGAGACTCCTCCCAGTCAACTCCTAGGGAGGATTCCTTCTCACACAGTCTTCCTCTAGGAGACCTCTGTATTTGTGGTCTCACTCCTGGGGACCTCTTGCCTTGGGGCCTACCTGAACTACTCAACTCCACAACAATTAAGCACCTCCTGGCCTGAGCCCTGCCCTCTGATGAGCTTCTGACATGGCAGGCTAGCGTGACCTGCCCTAAGGTGACTAAACTACAGTCTCTACCACTGGGCTCGACCAGTGGTAGTTCTGGTTCTGCCATGCTCCATTTTCAGCATTAGAAAATAGCTTTTATTTTCTAGTGCTGGTGGGCGGGGAGTTTCTCCTTAACCATTCACGTATTTAAGAGCTTATAATCAACTATTTCCAAGGTTCAAAGAGGCTTACAATGAAACATACATAACCAGAATAGGAAAATAACATATCCAGGGCCCAATATTCAGCTGACATCTAAGTCCGGCTTTGGACGTTTTGCTCAAAATGCCCAGATTCCAGGCAGCAAATATAGCCATTTTTGAAACAGCAAGATGTCTATGTTGCAAAATAACTCTCCTCTCGTGTGTCTGGGCAAAAAACTCTTTATTTGGGAGTCAATCCCCTTCTTATATACTCTATGAATATTCATGGATATTACATGTATTATCATTACTATTGGTTACATTTTGCTTACACAACCATGATCATGCATTGCTTACAAGAACAACTCTACATGAACAGCTCGTGAACCTGCTCAGGAATGTACAAACATCACCTGCTATTCTGCTACTTTCTCAGGAAAGAACAAAAACATCACATGCTAGATTCTCAGGAATATACAAAACATCATCTGCTGCCTGTATCCAAATACATTCTATCTACATGTCTACTTCTTTTTTTCAAAAATAGTTCTGTGTGTTTATCTTTTTGGTCCATTTTCGAAAAAAAAAAAAAAAAGTCCACATAAAAAACCACACAAAATCAAGTCATTGGGATGTAGGTGGATCCAGCATTATTAGTAGACTGGCCACACAGACATCCTAGCAGAGCAGTGGAGCACCCTAGGGGGAACTGCAGTGGACTTCACATGAAAGGTCTCACATACACATCTCACTGTTACCTCCTTATATTGTATGGTGAACCCTCCAAAACCCACCAAAAACCTACTGTACCCAACTGTATACCACTACAATACAGGTGTCACCTATATGTGGGTACAGTAGGATTTTGGTGGGTTTTGACAGATTCCACCACAAGTGTAACAGTTAGACTGGATTATGGGCCTGGGTTCCCTTCTCCACCGTGCACTGCACCAACCACTAAGCTACTCCTGGGACCTGCTTGCTGCTCTAATATGACTGGCCATAACATCTGAAGCTGTCATAGAGGCTGGTATGTACTTTTTTTCACATCTTTTGTGGGCAGGAGAGGGTTAATGAACACTGGGGGAGTAAGGGGGAGGGCTATTTCTTTATTCCTCTACTGGTCATCTGGTCATTTAGGGCTTTTTTGTGGGTTGGTCATTAAAGAGGTCTAGACCAAAACGGCTTAGTTTTAGTCCTAGACGTTTTTGATTTGTTCCATTATGGCTAAAAAAACATCCAAGTCTTAAGAATACCCACATCCCATCCTTAGCATGCCCCCGACATGCCTCCAACACACCCCCTACTCAGAGATTAAGCTAAGTACAGCCTTTCATCCTATCCAGCTCCCTGCATTTAAATATACATTTACTTGTGGGGTGCTTTTTGACTCCGAAGTTTTTGTATACAGTGTTAAGCAGATACTGTGATTATTTAGGGTGTTAGTCAATTCTTGCTGTTTTTTTCAGCAGTGGCTTTTTCTCCCCCTGAGGTTGTTTTTAGGGGGGGAGTTGTTCTCCACCGTTGTTTTTACAGCAGGAAGAAAGCTGATGATAAATGACATATTGAGGTTTTCAGTAAAGTCTATGACTCTCCTCGGGACTGTTGAGGCTTATTTTATATATATATATATATATATATATATATATTCACCCACTTCACAATATCTGCTTCCATAGTATATAGAGCAAACCATACTCTTTTGTTAAGATTACTTTCTATTTTTTGCTCTCCAATTTTTTGCAGCTTTAACAAGGTAAATTTGGATTCTGGCTGCTGTATCTCAAAAAAGATATAACAGAATTAGAAAAGGTTCAAAGATGGCCAACCAAAATGATAAAGGGGATGAAACTTCTCTCATATGAGGAAAGTCCAAAGAGGTTAGAACTCTTCAGCTTGGAAAATAGATGGCTGGGTGTAGGGGTGGGGGGATATGATTGAGGTCTACAAAATTCTGAGTAGTGTAGAATGGGTACAAGTGAATCGATTTTTTTTCACTTTCAAAAAGTGCAAAGACTAGGGGACACTCAATGAAGTTACATGGAAATACTTTCAAAACAAATAGAAGGAAATATTTTTTTCACTCAACGAATAGTTAAGATCTGGAACTCATTGCCAGAGGATGTAGTAAATGTGGTTAGCGTTTTGGGGGGTTTAAAAAGGTTTGGACAAGTTCATGGAGGAAAAATTCATAGTCTGCTTTTGAGACAGACTTGGAGAAGCCACTGCTTGCTCTGGGATTGGTAGCATGGAATGTTGCTACTATTTGAGTTTCTACCAGGTACTTGTGACCTGGATTGGCCACTGTTGGAAACAGGATACTGGGCTAGATGGACCATTGGTCTGACCCAGTATGACTATTCTTACATTCTTATCTATACATATCTCACATGTCCTTACACTCACCCACTCTGCGGTCACCCCACTCATCAGCATCCTATCATCTACTCATATTTCCCCACTGAGACACACCATTCCCCACTTAGCCATTCATACAATCCACCCCTTCCTACCCCCATTCATCCACTCTACAGAGCAACTGGAAGACAAACACATATCTGCAACTTCTGTAACATAAACAGGTAAGTCATGGAGTCTTAAAACACACTTTGAAACTGCCATACAGTTTTAAACTGATCCTGGTGAGAACATTACTGCAAATGAGCACTGTAATCTGCGATCCACGGAAAATGTCTGTTTTAAAGTTCACTCCTCTTCTGTTTTTTTTTTTTAATTATGGTGTTTGTAATTCCCTTCTGACTGTTCTCGTGTTATAGAAGTAGCTGTATGTACAATATGCAAATGCAGTGATGTCACTGCAGGAATTTTATGATAGCAGTAGCACTAAAAGCCAATTTTCACGGCTTCATAGGGTAAGTGGTTTGCATTCTCCTTTGTAGTAAAATTCATTTTACTGAAATCTCTAATAGTCCAACTTTAAGGTGAATTCCAACTGCTGTCCATTCATATTCAAACTGAATCCTAGCAGGCTATTATCTCTGCTACAGTGCAATGCCATAATCCAGAGATCAAGTAATATGCAGACTTTCCAATAGCAGAAAACGTAGGAGACAGCAATTTTAAATGGTTTCTAATAAACAAGAAAAGGTTTCCAGTGCACTAATTGTGCACTGCGTTAAGCTTGTCATCAAGCCATGTAATTGATTCTAATAATTATTCCACTTTCCTGGCTTCTTTTGCATCTCCATTCAGTAGGATCTGAAAGCAGCTATCCAGCAGAGTATATTTCAAGGCTGTGCTAAGCTTGTGCAGTGTGTATGTGGGGGTGGGAGGGAGAAGACAGGTATGGGTAAAATCAGAGAGAAAATATTTGCTTGAAAGGCACTGTCGAACAGGT
The DNA here is from genome assembly GCF_901765095.1 of Microcaecilia unicolor. NCBI lineage: Eukaryota > Metazoa > Chordata > Amphibia > Gymnophiona > Siphonopidae > Microcaecilia > Microcaecilia unicolor. Next base: position 229,979,132 of record NC_044031.1, on the reverse strand, counting down.
TTTATGGTATGTGGCAGCACTGACATACTCCCTCTTTCAGCACCCCTGTAGTCTGGAACTCACTCCCATTAACAGGAGACCAGTTTCTACTTCCAGAAGCAGGTGAAAGCCTGGCTCTTCTCCTAAGCCGTTAATGATTGCGGCACTTGGCTCTTCACTTACACCGCACTTGGACTAGCTTTCCCTGTAACTGAGACCAGTGCCACATACTTGATTCAGCCGTACATATAATTTTCCCCCTAAATCTAGCCACACAAGTATTTATCCCAGCTCCTTTGTCTTACCTATCTTGTCTGTCTATATCTGACATCTGTACTTGTCCGTTCTGCTGCCTGTTAAGAAGTTTCATTGCGTTGTGCTAACATTTTATTATATCTATGTTATATGAATGCTCTATTGTGCTGCCTAGTATTGGTATTCGGTTGACATTGATCATATTTCTCTGTTATAAAAGTTCTACTGTGCTATTTCAGTGTGTATTTTCTGATGTACTATTGTTATTACATGTTCTGTAGATTTTGCTAATATTTGGTTATTTTACTATTCTTATACTGTTCGAACAATGGGCTTCTTTTACTAAAGCTGTGGTAGTCAGTAGGACAAGCTTATTACAGTTAAAAACAGCTTTCTGCGGGACATGCTGAGGCATCCAGCAGTATGTTTCAACTATGTACATGGAAACCACGTGCTAAAAAAGATTTTAAACATTTTTCTGGAGGGAGTGTGTTTGGGGGTAAAGAATGGACATTTCTGTGCTAATCAGTTAGCACATGTATGTTATTGCATGCTAATCAATTAGCATATGAGCCCTTATGACCTACAAAATAGGTGGCAGTAAGGGCTCAAGTGCTATTTTTTGGTAATGGCTGCACAAAAACAGCATCAGCCATTTTATGGTACCAATAAAAATATGTTTAGGGTGTGGGAAAGACTAGTGTAAGGGTATAATAATGCCACTCTCTATCACAGCTTTGTAAAAGGACCCAAATGTGAGTTGTTTATGTAACCCTAAGGGGTTAAAATAATCTTAACTGGGCTCCTCCAGAGGAAAAAATAAGGGTTCTATAGTGACATCACTATGGGACAACAGCTGAGCAAGCTGAGTTCTGGTTGCCTTGGCAACGGCTTGCTGGTCAGTTGAGAGTTGGGCGGAAGGAGCTGAAGCAGAAGAAGGAGAGGGTATGTGCTGCAGTGTGTCTGAGATTGACTGACTACTGTAGTGAAATTTAGGTCATTAATAGAAAGTATGAGGAGTTGAGAGAGAGAGGGAGGGAGAGGAATTGTTGAGTGAGTGTGAATCCTGTTCCCTGAGAGCCTGGAGATCATTCTCTCTTTGGAATTGAGGATTAGGAATATTAGGTTCTGTATGTCAGAGGATTACAGGATACAAATGTTGGAAGGGGTTGGATGTGAATTAGTGGTGTAATAACTGAACAGGGGTAAAATCCTGGCTTAGTCATAATTAAAGGATGAACCAGTACTAACGTGTCTGTGAATGGGAGAAGGTCTGGAGAATAGAATGTTATGTGTACATAAGTACATAAGTAATGCCACACTGGGAAAAGATCAAGGGTCCATCGAGCCCAGCATTCTGTCCACGACAGCGGCCACTCCAGGCCAAGGGCACCTGGCAAGCTTCCCAAACGTACAAACATTCTATACATGTTATTCCTGGAATTGTGGATTTTTTCCATTTAGTAGTGGTTTATGGACTTGTCCTTTAGGAAACCGTCTAACCCCTTTTTAAACTCTGTCAAGCTAACCTCCTTCACCATGTTCTCCGGCAAAGAATTACAGAGTTTAATTATGCGTTGGGTGAAGAAACGTTTTCTCCGATTTGTTTTAAACTTACTACACTGTAGTTTCATCGCATGCCCCCTAGTCCTAGTATTTTTGGAAAGCGTGAACAGATGCTTCACATCCACCTGTTCCACTCCACTCATTATTTTATATACCTCTATCATGTCTCCCCTCAGCCGTCTTCTCCAAGCTGAAAAGCCCTAGCCTCCATAGTCTTTTTTCATAGGGAAGTCGTCCTATCCCCGCTATCATTTTAGTCGCTCTTCACTGCACCTTTTCCAATTCTGCTATATCTTTCTTGAGATGTGGCGACTAGAATTGAACACAATACTCAAGTTGCGGTCGCACCATGGAGCGATATAACAGCATTATGACATCCTCACACCTGTTTTCCATACCTTTCCTAATAATACCCAACATTCTATTTGCTTTCCTAGCCGCAGCAGCACACTGAGCAGAAGGTTTCAGTGTATTATCGACGATGACACCCAGATCCCTTTCTTGGTCCGTAACTCCTAACGTGGAACCTTGCATGATGTAGCTATAATTCGGGTGCTTTTTTCCCCACATGCATCACTTTGCACTTACTCACATTAAACATCGTCTGCCATTTAGCCGCCCAGTCTCTCAGTCTCGTAAGATCCTTCTGTAATTTTTCACAATCCTGTCGCGAGTTAACGACTTTGAATAACTTTGTGTCATCAGCAAATTTAATTACCTCACTAGTTACTCCCATCTCTAAATCATTTATAAATATATTAAAAAGCAGCGGTCCTAGCACAGACCCCTGAGGAACCCCACTAACTACCCTTCTCCATTGTGAATACTGCCCATTTAACCCCACTCTCTGTTTCCTATCCTTCAACCAGTTTTTAATCCACAATAGAGGGAGAGTGCTGCAAAAGGAACAAGTGTGAGGGCACTTCAAGTCTGCTCCTGTTAGCATAGGGAACTAAGTGAGGTTAGGCTTTAAAAGAGAGAGCACTTTATTTGAATTTCATTTTGATTAGCAAATGGCCGCAGTTTTGATTGAATAAAAGTAATGTCACACACAGGAAAGTGCTACCTAAGGTTAGGCAGAGAGGGTTTTGCCTCCTGTTCATTTTATTAAGGTAGGTTTAGGAAGAAGAAAGGAGTCCTGCAGTGCTGGCGTTTGGAGAAGTTCTGGGCCCCCACGCAAGAAAGATTTTCATCTACACCATGGAAGAGACTGAGTTAAGTGTGCTTCACAGCTAAGAGACGTTTGCATCACCACTAAAAAGAAAAGATACTTACCTGATGATCTAGCTGTGGAAAAACAGGAATAGGTATCTGATGTCTATGGCATAGTTCAGCTGGTAAAGTTACCCTGTGAGAAAGCAAAGGAAAAAAATGATAAGGGTCACATTTGTTAATCTCGTATAGTTACAAGTTGTCAAAAGAAACTAACTGAATTGGGAAAAAGAAACATAGTTGTTTAGGTGTTACAGTTTTGGCATAGAAAACAAGCTGTAAATGAAAAAGGTGGTACTACCATTAAGAGTGTATTTTTATGAACTATTAAATTGTTGGGTTATTAATTGCCTTGAATACAAAAACCTTAAAATCAGTTCTCTCTCTAGTTTTGTTTGTATCTTCTCTCTCCTCCTGGGTAATGTGTTCGTGGTACTTGGTCTAGACTACTTCAACTAACTGAACTGGAACACATTGGTGCATCAGCTTAACCCACGAGTGGGGGAGGGGCTTACATTTAGTTCACGATATTCCTGTTGTACACTGTGTGAATCTCTTCATAAAGATGGCTAATAAATACATACTACTAATCATTTCTATTACGCTACTAGACATATGCAGTGCTGTGCAAATTATATGCAGGTACTTTCTCTGTCTCTAGAGGGCTTATAATCTAAGTTTTTGTACCTGGGGCAATTTTATTTTTTTTGTGTGTTACATTTGTACCCCACGCTTTCCCACTCATGGCAGGCTCAATGCGGCTTACATGGGGCAATGGAGGGTTAAGTGACTTGCCCAGAGTCACAAGGAGCTGCCTGTGTCTGAAGTGGGAATTGAACTCAGTTCCTCAGGATCAAAGCCCACCACCCTAACCACTAGGCCACTCCTTTTACTAAGGTGCACTGAAAAATGGCCTGTGGTAGTGTAGATGTGTGTTTTGGGCGTGCGCAGAATATTTTTTAGCGTACCTGTAAAAAATGCCTTTTAAAAATTTTTGCCGAAAATGGATGTGCGGCAAAATGAAAATTGCTGCATCTCCATTTTGGGTCTGAGACCTTACCACAAGCCATTGCCCTAGTGATAAGGTCTTACGTGGTAACCGGGCAATAATGGTCTACGCACATCAAATGCCACTTGATGTGCTTAGCTACCGCGGATCAGAAAAGAAAACGTATTTTTCAGATGTGCGTACTGGACGCACGCCAAAATTGAAATTACCGCAAGAGCCACACAGTAACCAGGTGGTAAGTCTAATTTGGCGCGCATTAGGCGCACACAGGTGCCTATGCGACTTAGTAAAAGGGCCCCTAAGGTCCAACATGCACCAAGTTGGAGTTACCGCCCAGTTACCATGTGGCCCTTGCAGTAATTTCTATTTTGGCACGCGTCCACTATGCACCTCTGAAAAATATTTATTACTAGTGGAACCATGCCCGTTTCCTCAACAATGAAACGGGCCCTAGGAAGGCTGTCATGTAAGCTTTTTTTTTTTCTCTCCCCTGCCCTCTCCTCCATGTCCAGCAATTCTTACCTTCCCTCCTCTCTATGTCCAATGATTCTCCTCTTCCCTGCCCTCCCATCCGTGCCCCATGATTCTCTTCTCTACTGTCCTCCCATCCCATCCATTCTCCTCTGCCCTCCCCTTCCTCTTCCTCCTTCCCTCCCCTCGATGTCCCGCGATTCTCTCCTCCCCTCGATTTGTACCTGAATGTTCTCTGGCTGGCTGGCGCTGGCTTCCGTTCCATTTGTAACATCCCTCCTGATGTCAGCTCGCCTTCAACGTTCCCTTCCATATCATCATGCATAAGGAAGGCCTGATGCAGCAGCAAAATAAACTCGGGGGAGAAACCCCCCAGACTGTGCATTTCAGCAGCCTGGGCCACAGCCCTAGACACACCCTCAACCGGCGCTCGCAAGAGCGGGGGAGAAACATGCTGTGCATCCAAGATGGCGTCCGGCGCGACACTCCGCGAAGGAGCCGCACGGGAAGAACAGCGCTTAACTTTAGCTGCTTTTTTGCCGTCGCCCAAATCAAGGGCGGCCATGGCATTAACTTCTCCCAGCTCAAGGGCGGCCCAAGAAGAAGCCGTCCGAGCAGAGTGGCCGGCCAAGATGGCGGAGGTGAGCAGCGGGGGATGGGCGTTTATGGCGGGAAAAACCGCCGCACCAGAGGAAGACCCGGGACACTGACCGGCCTCCGAACTGACACCCAACAAGGGCGAATCAGACTTTAAGACCCCCGCATCCCCGCTAGAAGCGCACACGCGGTCCGGGGAGCGATTCTTTGCGCCCTCGCCCTCCGATGCCATAGGCCACGTGGAGATCGATCGGGGAACCCCCTGCCCGCTATAAAAAGGTAAAAATTACCTGCTTCTCGCTCCGAGCTGTAACGACCTGGTGTCCCAGTGAGTAGCTGCAATAAACGTTTAAATAAACGTCGAAATAAACACCTTTAAGGACGTCCAAAAAAATTTTTTTTTTTTTTTTTTTTTAAACGGAGCCAGCGGGAGGGGGAGAAAAGGAGGGACCTGGCGCCACCAGGTTTGCACTTGCTCAAGAAGAGCCCTCAACCCCAGGCACTCAACAAAACCTAAAAATTAGGCTTGGAGGCCTAGCCAGAGCTGCTGCTGTGTGTGACCACCACCTGCTGAGATAGAGAACATACTGAGGAGTTTCCGGCAGCACATGACCACATATAGGGAGGCAAAAGGATTGCTCTCTATCTCCACCTGCTGGTAGATGGACACAACCCACCAGTCTATGGATTGATCAGCTATGATTAATGGAAAGAAAATTATCAGGTATGATACATAATTTTACCTTCCCTCTCATTGTTCCGCCCTTTGATGTCATTGCGTCTTGACGCAAGGGTGGGACAGTGAGAGGGAATGGAATGCTGGAGGCTGGCTGACGTCAGGAGATGTTATGAACCCAGGCAGCCAAACATGGAACGTTGGAGGTGCAAATTATTATATAGGAATTTCTGACGCGCAGCAGCTATGCGTGTCAAGTGGCATTTGATGTGTGTAGACCATTACCGCCCAGTTACCATGTGAGACCTTACCGCTAGGTCATTTTGCCACACGCCCATTTTTGGGAAAAAATTTTAAAAAGGCATTTTTTCCAGGTATGCTTAAAAATTATTCTGCACGTGTCCACAATACTGCAGACCATTTTTCAGTGCACCTTAGTAAAAAGACCTGTAGGTGATTTGCTCAAGGAGCTACAGTGGGAATTGAACCCAGGTCTCCACAAGCAAAGCCCACTACACTAACCATTAAGCTACTCCTCCTCTGACTGAAAATAAACACCTGCAGCAATCTGATCTTCACAAAGTCAAAGCAGTTTAAATTCTAAGAAGTTCTTTACTATAAGCCAATATTTAGCTAAGTGCTGCCTGTATAATTTTATGGGCTGCTTTTATGAAAGGGTGCCTATGTTTAAGGTACAAAACGGCATCAATTTTAAGCCTATTTTATGAAATCTACATTGCCTCCTCTGTACCTTTATAAATTAGACTTCCAGAATCAGCTCCAATAGCATGCAAATGCTGAGACACAAATTATTATGTGCTCATCTATCTATCTATCTATCTATCTATCTATCTATCTATCTATCTATCTATCTATCTATCTATCTATCTATCTATCTATCTATCTATCTAATGTGTGTGTATTTGTGTGTGTACCTGTTTATTTTATAAGATATAAATGTACATGACAGCTCTGCCACCACTATACCCATTTCTGCATGTACAACTCCCTTAGAACTCTAATAAGAACATAAGAATAGCCATACTGGGTCAGGCCAATTGTCCATCTAGCCCAGTATCCTGCTTCCAACAAAGGCCAATCCAGGCCACAAGTACCTGGCAGAAAACCAAATAGTAGCACCATTCCATTCTACCAATCCCAGGGCAAGCAGTGGCTTCCCCCATGTCCATCTCAATAACAGACTATTTCCTCTAGGAACTTGTCTAAACTTTTTTAAAACTCAGATACCACATCCTCTAGCAATGAGTTCCAGAGCTTAACTATTCTTTGAGTGAAAAAATATTTCCATGTAACTTCCTTCAGTGTCCCATAGAGCAATCTAAGAGATTATTCATGTGTAACCCTGTTGTGTATGCAGAAAACCTTCTTATAAAATTACTCACATGTAAAAAGACGTCTAGTGGTAAGAAAAGAAGGTACGTTCAGTAGTAGTTTTGAGCGGGGCACAGGCAGAGTCATAGATTAAGTACACATGTAGGTTAAAAAGTACTCACCAACACACACATTTCAGCCATGCACATTCAGAGCAGCTCCCTCATTTTATTTATTTATTGGGATTTATTAGCCACCTTTATGAAGGGAGTCACCCAAGGCGGTGTACAGCAGGTACAGTTTAACATAAAACTTACAATTTTATTAACAGCATAACAATAGTAAAATGACCAAGTATAAACATAAATACAATACCTGAGGTAAACTTGAAAACAGTGAATTGAAACCTAATACATTAGTACATAAGTATTGCCATACTGGGAAAGACCAAAGGTCCATCAAGCCCAGCATCCTGTTTCTGACAGTGGCCAATCCAGGTCACAAATACCTGGCAAGATCCCAAAAAAAGTACATTTTATACTGCTTATCCCAGAAATAGTGGATTTTCCCCAAGTCCATTCAATAATGGTCTATGGACTTTTAATAGAACTACTGTGAAAAAGTATCAAAAATATACACATTTAACAGCACTGGAATTCAAATACTAGAGAAATAAAACAATGTTAGCACAATACTAATGATACACCTAATAAGCATGCGTTAGAACATTCAACTAATAGATATGATGCTAAAGATTTTATTCAAGTTTATTCACAGTTTGATATACAGCCCTAGGGCAAAGGAGCCTTCAGGGCAGTTTACAATTTAAAGATGTGAGAAAGAGACAGGGGAAGGAGAAGCTAAAAGACAGAAAGAGGAAAGAAGCAGAGAACTCCATTTGGCACTGGACAGAGGGGAGCAGAATACAGATAAAGTATGGAGATAGTGTGCTGCCATATGTATTCCACAGCCATACCCGTAGCTGCTTTTGTGAAGGCAATTTATAAATACACATAGGTATCTATAGGGACCTTTTACTAAGCTGTGGTAAGCGCTAGCGCACGTTTACTGCAACTTCAAATGGGTGATTGAGGGACGTGCTCAGGCATCCTGCGGTAAATTCCAAAGCAGCATGTGCTAATCAAGAGTTTAAAAATAGTTTTCATTGAATGGGGGGTGTCCAGTTAATGTTACCATGTGCTGCAGGATTATTTATTTAGATTTTGCTCACACCTTTTTCAGTAGTAGGGCAAGGTGAGTTACATTCAGGTACACTGGATATTTCTCTGTTGCAGGAGAGCTCACAATCTAAGTTTGTACCTGAGGCAATGGAGAGTTAAGTGACTTGCCCATAATCACAAGGAGTAGTAGGATTTGAACCAACCACCTCTGGATTGCTAGAGTGGTGCTCTAACCACCAGGCCACTCCATGTGAGCCCTTACCACCTACACAATAGGTGTTAGTAAGGGCTCAGGCGGTAATTCTTTTTAAAGATCACACACTAATGGCAACATTAGTAAACATCAACAATACCTCCTCAGGAATCTAACAATCAAGATTTACCCCAATTGAAACTCAAATACAAAACAGGAAAATATTACTAAAAATCATAATTAAATTTTCATATACATTTTTTATTTTTATTCCCAAACAAATCATATATTAAACTTATCAAAATACCTTATTTTTACTATAAAATGAATGCTTGGTTGGACTGACTGATCCTTCCAGCTATGGTATGCCAAATACATTTCTATTATTCGAGTTGTGACTGACAGCTCCTGAAGACGCCAACTGAGTGAAACACAATTTCAGTGTCGGACGCCAATTGAGCGAAACACAAATTCTGTGTCTCGAAATTACAGAATACGAGAAGATTTCCGTGGTTAAAATTGGAACTATGAGATGGGCAGAACCGGATGTGGTTCGCCAGATGGACTGGTGATTCATTAAGAAGAAAACTCTCTATCACGGACTGTTTCCGATTCTGGAGGAGTTTTTTTTAGTGAACTTATAAAGGTAATGAATGGATGCATATATGGATGTGAAGATATGTTTTAGTTAATTTTGTTAGGGATTGTTGTGCATTTGTATAGTAAAAATAAGGTATTTTGATGTGTAATATATTTACTCATTTATTTATTTAGACCATTTATATCCCACATATTCCCAACATAGCAGGCTCTATGTGGCTAACAATATTTATACAAATAAACAATCTGCAACGAGTGTTTAGTTATAACAAAGAAACTATCAAACACATCACTCCAATATAGTGTCATACTGGGGATTCAGATCTGAAAGATAAAATATTTTAAATTTTAAAAAATAGCCTCAGTGTAACAGGGAGCCTGACTTTTATGCTCCACTGTAGATATTACCATCACAGGCTTCCACCACCTTCCGAGAAAAAAAACAGAGAAAAACTCCCAGAATGTTTCAAAAATTGTAAAGAAGTGGGAGAAAAGTCTGTGTTTAAAAAACAGTAGAGCATAAAAGTCAGGCTCCCTGTTACACTGAGGCTATTTTTTAAAAGTTTCTTTGTTATAATATTTATAGAAAGAACATCATGCATATGCAAGGGCGGAACAGAGAAGAAGGAACATCTTGAGGGGGAAAGCAACAGGGGAAACAAATGAGGGACAGCAGGAAGTTAAGAAACAGTGGAGTAAGTTTTATCACATAGATAAGTCTTGAGGAGTTTCTTGAACAGAGTGTGGTCGGCAGTCTCTTTTAAAGTTGATGGTAGAGCATTCCAGTAACGAGGACTCACAAAGCAAAAAGAGGAGGCGAAGAACAATTTGTACCTTAGATTCTTGCAGTTAGGATAGTGGAGATTAAGATAAGTACGGGATGGCTTCTTGGAATTTCTGGGAGGGAGGTCAATCAGGCTGAACATATAAACTGGGGCATCCCCGTATACGATCTTGTGGGTGAGGGCACAGATTTTGAATTCGATCCACTCTTTTATCGGGAGCCAGTGGAGCTTCTCTCTTAGAGATTTAGCTGCTTCAAACCGAGATTTACCAAATAGTAATCTCGCCGCCATGTTTTGCGCCGTCTGGAGTTTCTGTAGGAAACAAAAAAAATGTATATGAAAATTTAATTATGATTTTTTAGTAATATTTTCCTGTTTTGTAATTGAACATTAGTAAACAGCCATTAACAGGAAAAATGGCCATTTTCTGGCTGTGGAAAAATGGCCTTAACATGTGGGAAAAACCTAGTACGTGGGCATGTTAAGGCCACTTTTTACTGCTGCTTTGTAAAAGGAGCCTTATGTGTCTTATAAAATAGTCTCAAATGAGCTGTCTACATTGGTCCTCCAACTTAGGCAATCTGTTATAAAATGCCCATCCACGTGGATAAATTATTCTCATAAACTTCCCTGTTTACAATGCCGTGCTAGCGGCTGGCAGTGCACAAATGCCGACACAGCCCTTTCACTTTGAATGGACTGTGTCGGCATTGCTACACGGCTTTGTAAATATGGGCCAAAGTTAGACATAAGTGACCCGCTGAGCAAAAAGGTACCACAAGTGGGGAATGTGACAAGAGAGGGATATCAACTGCATAATCCTGTGAAATTTCAGTCTCAGGTATGGACTAATAACATCTTTAAAACATGAGAAATGTTTAGCAAAGAAAAAAAAGTAATTAACCTCAGAAATCACATACCCCACTTTAGGTACCTTTTAGGCACTTGCAATTTTTTTGGCTGTAGAATATGAAAAACATTAAAGTTATGAAAACAAATGCTGCATAGTCCCATTCAGTATAATACACAAAACTTGCAAAAATGAAAGTTGCTCCTTGGTCCTCCAAACTTTGATAGCTTTTATCTCTGTTATTTATAACCCCACTTTGGTACTTTTTTGCTCAGTGGGTCGCATATATTTGGTGGCAGCAAACTTGCTGAAAATATATATGTATGTATAACTTTATGTGGATAAGTTATACTTGCTATTTCGCCATTGGAGATAAGTGATTATGGAGATCCACTGAATTTTGATTTTGTTAGTGTGTTACAACACAGTTTTTGCATTTACATTCACACCACGCTTTAGATTGTTAAGGGGGTCCTTTTACAAAGCTGTGGGAAAAAGGGCCCTGTGGTAGCGGCGGGGGCTGTTTTTACTGCAGCAGGTAAAAAGCCCCTAAAAAAATGCTCATGTGGTAAGATTACTCTTACTGCATGGCCATGCAGAGGGGAATCACTTACCATCACCCACTGAGGTGGTGGTGAGGGCTCCTGTAACCCAGCAATAACTGGGCAGCACATGGCACTGCCCGATTACTGCCGGGTTAGTGCTGTGCTATAAAATAAAACATTTTTTCCAGCATGCCAGAAATGGCATGCGCTCAAGGTGGAACTAACACTGGCAGCCGCATTGGACCAGTGTAGTTCCGGGTTAGCGCCAGGCCAGCATGCCCTTCTGGTGGTAATTTCAGACTTGGCGCGTGCCCATAATGCCTGGATGAATTATTTATTTATATCCTCCTACGTGCACTGTTTCCGGCGTGCACCAACCAGTAACCATGTGTGTAGCGTGTGAGCCTTTACCGCTAGATCGGTTCTGTGGGACTGGAGAACAGCGGATGTGATCCCTCTTCACAAAAGTGGTGATAGGGAATAAACTGGAAATTACAGGCCAGTAAGCCTCACTTTGGTTATTGGAAAAGTAATCGGGCACCCCCGCACGCTGCTTGGTTACTGCCGGGTTAGTGTGGGAGCCCTTACCGCTTCCTAAATAGGAGGTGGTAAGGGCTGCACCAGGAAATGGCTTTGTGACAAGTGCTTAACTTACTGCATGGCCATTCCTGTTTTTTTTTTAAACATCCTTTTACCTGCTGTGATAAAAGGGGGCTTTGGTGTGAGGCAAACCCGTGTGCTGATGCCACCACAGGGGTCCTTTTACTGCAGCTTGGTAAAAGGACCTCTAAGGGATGTATTTGCACATGAGGAGACTCTGGGGGCTCTATCTGAGGAAGCCATTTTATTGGTCTATTTTTTTTATTATTTCTAACCATTTAAATTTTTACAAGCGATAAAACAACTTGCCAGAAATACAGAGAAAGTAATACATAGGAATTATTTCAGTCAGGTAATTCTATCCTCTTCCTTAGACCACTAAATAGGGAGAGTGAAACAAGACAAGGAGATCAATTAAACAGTAAATAGAAAAAAAACGTGGTAGTAATCTGATTATCCCCAGATATTACTCGTCTAATTCATTATTCCACATTGACCATCTGGTTGGCTTCTTCAAGGCCAATACGGTGTATAGTCAAATCATTTCATTGAAAACATACTTATTGGCCAATATTAGTTAGGAATAATAGATCTGATTACATTCATTCTCTTTTAAAAACCAGAAGTTATTTAACAATACATATACTTAAGTCTCTAATTCAGATCCCACTGATTAAAGTAATCCCAGTTTTCACAGGCTTCACTCCTTTAAAAGTAATAATTGAGGAAATATTTCTGAGGAAAACTTTAGGAGTCATACCCGGAACTCTGGGAAAAACAATAATCTCGATATTAATCATCTATAATAATGTTCATTTTATTATTCATTCAAAGTTTCTGGTCTATTATCATTTTCAAGATCATAACCACTTCTTGCTCGTATAGAATCATTTGTTAAATCAATTTTTCACTCTCAAAGGGTTCAGTTAAATTGTCCATGTAACTCTCTAATAAAATTATATCTGAAACAAAATTATTTACTGCCACCGTTAGGTCCCGAAGCGCCTTCCAGATGGTATTCAATGTAACCTCCACGGGAGCCAAAATCTCCAAGTTGATTTCTCTTAGGTGTTTAGGAGGGTTCCGCTGTAAGTGTCTTCCGTTTCAGCATATGCCTCTAACTCACTCCTCCACTCCTTTGGACATGGTGGTTGAATAATTCGGGAGTGATGGAGTTGTTTTTTCCAGGTCCAAGAGCATCGATGCTCCTTCGCCGGTGCTAATCAAAGGACTCACCAACCCTTTCATCTGTGGGCAGTTTGCGCGCAGCGGTCCCGCACTTGCTGCTAAGGGGACAAAACGCTGGCCATCAGCGGCTGACCGCCGGTTGTCCCCTTCCTCTCAGTTAAGGTAACTGCAATTGCAGAGAGGAAATTTGCATAAAGAAGATGAAACTTCAGAGGGCAGCTGGGCCATTGGGCATACGAACTTCAGGTCGCCATCTTACCACTTTCCCAGTTTGGGACACTCTTTGTCTGGTTTCTGCTCAGAGGCTTGTCTGATATGGGTAACCCTTTAGCATAGCCCTCTGAGTCATTGAAACACAGAAGCCCCTCCACCACTACAAGGTGGTGTCCCTTCGGAGGGGTAATTGGTCTATTTTTAATTTAAATTCTAGTAATATAGTAATTGATCCTAGGTGTTATTTTTTTGTTTTGCCTTTTTAGAGTGGTATTGGTTTTATGTTCTCTTATGCGAATATGGTTGGTTAATCTCTTTTTTTCTCATTTTTTATTTATAGGTATTTGAAAGAACAATCAAGTAAAATTGAACAATTTACTTCTACACCATAACTGGTAGAAAAAAAATAACCAATACCAAAAGAAAAATATTATCAGATTATTCAATTTTAAATCTTATTCAGTTAAACTACATAATAATTGGGGGATCCAATACCAATATACAGAATCAAGGAAAATGATTAATCTAGTCCTATAATATAATAGCATTTTAATCAGGAAACGGACAGTTTTCAAACCCGATGCATGATCACACCCTAACATTTTGTCTGAATCACCCCAACCTATTTACCGATACTTTTTTACTGTACTTGTCACTGTAATAGTACCCCTATACTGTATTTGTTCACAGCGGAGTCTGTAACCACCTCTCCGGAACTATGTAAGCCACTTTGAGCCTACTAATAAGTGGGAAAAGGTGGGATACAAATGTAACAAATAAATAAAATAATAAAGAAAAAGACAAGCAGTTATAGTTACATACGAGTGGTTATCTTCACTTAGCAGATCCCTAAGACACTTCCAAAGGAGGATCAGCAGCCCTTTTTGCAGTTATAACGGCCATCAGGTATGATGATTCCCCATAAATATACTTAGCAAACCGATATATCACAATACACTTACAGGAGAACTTTAAGAAAAACCTAAGGCCCCTTTTAATAAACTGCACTAGTGATTCCTAGCGTGGCAATACCTACAAAGCCTATTGACTGTGAATGGGCTTCGTCAGCATTGCCATGAGGGAATCATAGCATGGTTTGGTAAAAGAGGTCCTTAGCTCCGAAAGATAGTACAGCAGGCTCTAATAACAAAAATTGCTTAAATCATTTTTGGGATTCTCTAGAAATATCTGGAGACAGATGCACTTTTGTTCCCCTACAAGTGGTAAAAATTGATCCAAATTATCATTTCAAGATCTTCTCTTTATCAGCACTGATATTCAGAGTTACCAGTAATGTAGTACAAAATTGTCTGGCAACTGTCTTAGCAGTAATGTCACCTCGTTTAACCTCTGCACCCCATTTTTTCATTGGGAGGTAATGAACTTTATTAAAAGATTGTATATCTTCTGTAGTAAATGCAAAACTTTCCTAAGTATTGGATTAACTTTTCTCTCGGGGAGACTTTCATGTCTCTTGGAAAATGTAATAGTCTCAAATTAACGCTTCTCAAATAATTTTCAATATTTTCTAACTTCTTATCCACTCTTGTCATTAAAAATAACATCCTGAACAGTGTATACTTGTTGTAATGATTGATAAAAATCAGGAATGATTTTCCACCTCAGATTTTAATTATAATATCTCAGATTCAGCTTGTACCACTCTTGTTTCTGTAGTAAGCATTTGTGCCTCATGTTTTTGAACTGTTGGAAACACTATCTTGGGCAAATTTGAGAGAGCATACCATACAGTGCCAGTTATGGGCAGTGGCTAACAGAAATCAGTGGGGCAAATATCCCCTCTTGCCCCCTCCCCCCATGACCATGCACCCCAGATACCTTTTTGTCATCCTATAAGACTCCAGAGCTCTGAGTAGAAAACACACATCAAAACGATATGTTTTTAATAACATTTTAAAATTTCTTCATTGATGATTTTGTGATTAAAAGTCGCAAATCTGAATAGGAAATATGGCCATTTTTGAAATAGCAAAACATTTATCTTTTTTTTTTTTTTTAAATACCACATGTACCCCTCCGAAGGGACACCACCTTGTAAGTGGTGGAGGGGCTTCCGTGTTTCAGTGACCCAGAGGGCTATGCTGTAGGGTTACCCAAATCAGACAGGCCTCTGAGGAGAAACCAGACAAAGAGTGTCCCAACCTGGAGGATCCAAGATGGCATTGAGGGAGGACGTACGCTAGTTGAGTTCCCGTTTTACACCAGAATGCCTGAAGAAGAGGGCGCGCTCCCCAGAGAATGGGGAAGAGAAAAGGCAAAGCCGTGGTGCTGTCCTCCTCGAACACGGCTGGGGTTCCCACCACTTGTCAGTCTATTTTGGAGAGATTTGGGGTCATAACATCGGGGATATCGGTTCTTGCTTCGGGGAACAGCAAGGCTTTATTGACAAATCTCAGTGGAGGGAGTGACTTTGAGTCCCCCTGTTGGCATGACCCCTCCAAGACCTGGAAATAGTAATGCTTCACTATGGAGGTCAATAATGGAAACGCCCGAAGTGGGTTAGGATTTTCATGTGACCCGAGGAGGTCCTGGCGCAGCATCGACTCAGATAATAAACCAACTGGGGGATTGGAGAGTGAGCTCTTCCCCCCGAAGATATCTGGAGCAGTTTCTGTGGAGAAATTGGACTTGGTGAAGCCAATAATGTCATAATGGACGTACTATAGGAACTGCAGCAGAATGTGAATAACTCTCTTCTTCAGATGTTTAAAATTTTTCACTATGTGAGTTAAAGAATTTATATTAATACCTATCTAACAAAGTGGAAGTCCAAGATATAAAAATAGAGACTTTGATTACGGAAATGGCTTCTCTATGAAAATCAGATAATTTGGTAATGAAGAATAGTTATCTTTCTTGTAAAAATTGGAATTTCTGGAGAACCAATTAAGGGAAAATAACTTGAGAATGATAAATTTACCTATAATATCCTATATATCATCTACTGAATTCTTGAAGAAATATTTCTCTGATACTTTGCTAATACCTTCTGATAGCCATCTTTTGGTGACTAAAATTATATTTCCTTTAAAATCTTTATCAGAGAAAAGAGATGTAAGTTTAACTGACATTTTGGAAAATTCAGAAGTTATAGATAGAGTTATTATTACTGACTTTCGTCTTTGATTTAGATAGGAACAATGTTTTGAAATTGTATTTCCGATACATGGTTGATAGTTTTTTGGGTTCAAAGATGCATATATTTCCTGACACATCAAGGGAATCGCAGAGTGGGAGGTGTGAAGTCTTGGCTTTTAAGCCAGGAATCATTGCCCTAGGTGAGACCTTCCTAGCGCGATTCCCTTGTAAGTGTTTTATTTCCTTATTACTTATTTGTTTGAACCTAAGAAATGATAAGAGTTTGTGGAAACAGATGAAGAATCCTATGCAGCAACTTCCTTCAGTTACCACTGTACCGGCTGCAATAACCGATTAACCTTCCTCCCTCAGCAAATGTGAAGTGTTAAGATTAACCATTTTGAGTTTTTCTTATTTTCTTAAAGATTGTTTTCCTGATCTTGGATCTTCCAATTGTGGACAATTATGTAAATATATATTGTTGAGAGAAAATGTTTTCCTTTTTATATTAATTTCTGTATTTCCTTACATTTATGTGCTAAATGTGAATGTAATTAAGTAAAATGATAAATAAATAAAATAAAATAAAATAAAAAAATACCACATGTAAAATATTATTGTGCTCTGTGCGTTTATCTTATTGGGCCATTTTAAAAAAAAAGTCCAAGTGAAAAATGTAAAAAATCAAGTCACTGGGATGTAGGAGGTGCCAGCATTCTTAGTAGACTGGCCACACAGACATCCCAGGAGAGCAATGGGGCAACCTAGAGGGCTCTGCTGTGGACTTCATACAAAAGCTCCCAGGTACACTTCTCACCATTGCTCTCTTATCTTGTCTGCTGAGCCCTCCAAAACCCACTCACTGGGGGAGGAAGGGGGGGGGGGCTCATTTCTGATTTCCTCCGCTGGTCATTTAGGGCACCTTTTTGTGCCTTATCCATTCTAAAATCAGGTCTAGATCAAAACATTGAAGTTTTAGCCCTAGATGTTTCCTTTTGTTCCATTCTGACTGTAAAACATCCAAGTGTTAGGAACGCCCTAAACCCACCCTAATCCTGCCCCCAAAATACTCTCAACATGCCCCCTTGTGATGTAGATGCACTACAGATGAATTGCATAGATAAACACAGGGCCGGTCAAACCCGGTAAGCGGGGTAAGAACCACAGGGGGGCGCCTGCCTTCAAGGGCGCCGCCATACCGCGCCGCCCTTGGTGCTTTAAATCTTTAATTTACCTCAGTTCCAGCAGCCACGTCATTTGAAAGCCCTGCCCTGTCTCTAGCCTTCCCTCCCTTCGTTAGTTCGTTCTGCAGTCCCGCCTTCTGACGTCATTTCCTCGAGGGCGAGACTGAAGGAACGAACTTACAAAGGGAAGGAAGGCTAGAGACAGGGCAGGGCTTTCAAATGATGTGGCTGCTGGAATGGAGGTAAATTAAAGATTTAAAGTACCAAGGGTGGCGTGGTATGGCGGGGGATGGGGCGAAGGAGAATTGCTGGACAGGGGCAGGGTGGGAGAAGAGAGAATGGAGATTGGGGGGAGCGCCAACTCATAGTCTGCTGGGGGGCGCCAGAGACCCTAGCACCGGCCCTGGATAAACATCTGGAAAACAAGTTTCAAAATTACCGATCTGGCTGTTTTGAGAAACCATTTGTCCAAGTGCTGCTTTATGACAATTTTTAAATGTTTTCTGTTTCAAAAATGAGCCCCAACGATTCTGCCCCCCCCCCCCTCCAAAAAAAACATGGACTCTACTGGAAAGAACATGAAGAGCAGGGGAGGAACTGCTTTGCCTGAACACTGGATGGACCCACCCACAAGGGCTCTCCCTATTTGGGTCACTCATGCCAGACTGATCTGTGCTACACAAAATGGCATGTGGTCAACTACATAAAACTAAATTGATGTTTAGGAATTAGTTACTTGGAGAAGATAATCACAAGAATAGGTGATATTTTATATTTAGATTCACTTAATTAACAAAAAGAAAACTCTACAGGCCCCAGTGAGAATTGAACTCACAACCCCTGGTTTACAAGACCAGTGCTCTAACCCCTGAGCTATGGAGCCAGGTGAATATTAGTAACTCACAACTTTTAATATACTAGAATGTATCTGAGTTCTAACATAAATCTGTTTGACTAGTAGTGTATTGGAACTGTCACTAAGCTCTTATTTATACTATGAACCTTTCCTAAACAAACAGACATGGGCAAGGCTTAGAAATTGTGAGTCAGGCTGGACATTGGTTCTGACTCACCTTGTCATCTTCAAGTATAATGAGCTACAGCTGACCTAAACCAGAGTTGCTCCCTCTCCAAGTTATACTGTCTTTCATATTCTCTCTTTTCCAACCCAAATGCAGTATCAGGAAATATTTATTTATTGAACTGTGGAATGCCCTGGAGATGGTAGAGTCTAACACTGTAACAAACTTCAAGATTGGGTGGGTGGGGGAGTGTCTCATTCTCATACATGTTCCCAATATAATCAGCCTCCCCCCTGTGATCCCATATGGGATCATAAATTCATGCCAAGCATGTCAATTCAACCTGGGAAGGAGTACAAGATCCTTCAATCATGGTCTGTTATTCTAGCATTTTAACATTATGTTATTTGCCACCATGGAGCAACAACACTGTATACGACAGTAACTTACAACTAGAGTGATTCCTGCCAGGTCCTGATATACTCCTGTCTTATAATTTTTCCATTCTATCACCTTCTGTTGTCTTGCTTTAGCCAGGATCCGTTCTTTAGTGGGAAAGTCCAGA
The DNA here is from genome assembly GCF_901765095.1 of Microcaecilia unicolor. Classification (NCBI taxonomy): domain Eukaryota; kingdom Metazoa; phylum Chordata; class Amphibia; order Gymnophiona; family Siphonopidae; genus Microcaecilia; species Microcaecilia unicolor. The sequence continues at coordinate 229,960,010 of NC_044031.1, read as the reverse complement.
AAACAGGCTATAATGTCTCTTGGCGCCGAGTCCCGCTGCGGCCCCGCACTGCGATGCACTCTTTGTAGGTTGATATCTTGTTGCAAGTCCTCCTCTGCCGGATCCAGAATATACCTGCACAATTCCTTTATTACTGCTTACGAATTAGCAAATATGTCCAGTTCCAGGATTCCTTTAAACTGCAGATTATTGCGGCGGGATCTATTTTCCAGATCTTCCACCTGGTCCTTTAATTGTTGGATCTCCCCTTCTTCTACGTGTGATGCTGTCTCCTTTTTCTTTGTTTCAACCTGTACTCTTTCCAGCTGTTCCTCCACCTCCTCCACTCTTGTCCCCATGTCCCGGATCTCAGCCCGTATCTCTCTGAGCGTGTTTTGGATATCTTTGCGGTATCCCACAAGTTCCGACTTCAGCTCTTTGAACCAACCCACCACATCAGCTTTAGTAATCTCGCCAGCATTCTCTCCCTCTTCTCTGTGATCTTCATCTTCCCCATCCGAGGGTATAGCACTCAGTTTCTCTGTTCCTGTACTATTCCCTGTCATCTCTGGTTTCCCCTTGCCAGCCTGGTCTGCCGTATAGCAGAATTTTTCAAGGCTCTTTCTGGGTGGCATCTTGGAGCGTTCCTTATCCGCTGCCTGGGTGTTTTTGGGCTGCTCAAAAGTTCTTTGCTCAGTGCCCTGTTGACCCTTTATCACCAGTCTGTCTTTTCAAGCAGACCTCCTCCTTATTTCTGTTTCTTCGAGTTAGATATTCCTCTATGTGTCCCCTTCCAGTATCCTTTCTGAACCCCCTGCTCCAATCTCAGAGCAGAGAGCCTCTCTATGCTGCAGGATCTCTCTGCTGTGATGATCTTGGTGCTTTCCACTGCTTCTGCATTAGCCTGCTCCTCCTGAGGCTGCTACCGTCTGCCTTCTCTTTTCTGAGGGTCCTTCTCTCTTTTTAAAGTGGTCCCACTCCCCTCTCCGCTGTTCTCATTCCCCTGCTGCCTCTTCTGGTCTCCACATGCTTCTCCCTGCCATCTCACCTTGATTCGGGAGGGAGGGGGCGCAGCACGGACTCCTGCAAGTTCCCCAGCGATTCTCTGCAGTCCCGCCAGCCTCCGCCTCTCAGTCCTGTCGCCCACTCAAAGTCACAGCCACCACGATCTTCCCTCAAGTATGGGAAGGGACCACAATTGTTGCGTGTCTCAGGGACCAGGTAATTTGCCTACGTCTCCTCCGCTATCCCGCTCCATCTGCCATCTTGTTTTTTTCCCTGCTGCTCTTCGGGACGATTCCCCTGGGACTCCCTGGCGGTTTCGCCACCGTCGGTGTTCACGCCCCTGCTTTCCGCCGCTCCTGCTCACTATTTCGCTCTGTTTTGGGAGAGATTCGGAGCCCTCGATACCAGGGGCCTCGCCAGGGTCTCACGGAGCTCATTCTTCGGCGGCCATCTTGTATCACGGCGCCACCAGAAGCTTTCGCAACTTACAACTAGAGCTACAACCAACCCAATAATGGCTGATATCATTGTACATAACCACCTGACATTAGGCAACCAGCTAGTAATCCAATCGGTAAAGTCATGTATCAATTGTCTCCTGTGTTAGAATAATGAATGCCCATGGAGGAGAAAGTGTAATCCCACTTGAGAGATAAACCATTGGCTGCAAAGGAGAGTTGTGGTTTAGCAAAGCAGAAACTGTATTGAGGAGATCTCTATGGGTGTGAGTAGAGGAGATACCCAATCCAGGAGCATGGGAGCAGAGCCAGGGAGTGCCCATTCCAGAATCAGAATGGTGCCAATAGAAAGGACCATTCTGCAGGGAAGTCAGACCACAAGGGGTGTGGACCTGAAAAGCAGTGAGGAGTATAGCCTTTGGGGCTTGAAGTCTCTGGGATAGGCAAGGAAGTACAGTGGTAAAGGTCCCCACAAAACAACAGAAGTCTGTACTTAAATTATATAAGTTATACAAATGACTATGGTGAAAATTAATTCAAGTTGCTATCTGCCAGTTGCAAAAGTTCAAAAAAGTTGCATTGTGGTTTAAGCCTCTGGAGTACAGCGTGGTTCCTGGACTGAAGAGCAGAGTGGAACCCTGAATGGTAAAGTGTCTCACAAACCCCCAGATAGCTATTTTGGACCATTGACCCATTCCCACGCTCGACTGCATGTGTGCTGGAACTGATGAGTATGGGGAGATTGGCCCTAGATGTGAGACTGAATTGAGAGATTTCTTTTATGGCCCGGGTCCGGAGCTAGAACTGAGTGAGACCTGGGTTACATAAGTCACCAAAGTGGCCAGGCAGGCCCAAATTAGTTTTGGTATGGTGAATACATGGATCTCAGGAAGTCAGCAGTTGTAAGTATGTATTAAAAATGTATTAAAAATGCTACAGCTATGAGCCTTGGTCCCCTGCCTAGACTTTGGTTCAGGCTCTAAAATGAGGGAAAAGCTTACAGGCCTGTGTGACTTGCTTGAACTCCCAGTGTTGGAGCTCTAAAGAGAACAACAGGAAACACAAAGGTGCGGGTCCAAAGGACAGAGTGACATTGTGGTCAGCCATGGTGTGAGAAAGGAAAGGTGTAGCTGGATGCAGGGTCTTGCTTAAGATTCTGAGGTCAAGCGAGCTAAAGACAAAACCATGTTAGCAAGATAAAAGCTACTCATTAGCAGGAGCCAATCAGTGGTAACCATGACATTAGCATAGATCCAATCAGGTATATCTATTGTCATATTATCCATATCCTGAGGGCACCTATAAAAATCAGGGTATTTCCTGGTTTAAGCTAGAAAGAAGGGTTGCCACTCTCTCTCTCCAAGGGAAACCAATGTGTCCAGCAGAACTGACAAATTACCTAATTGCTTTCCCTTATAAAACCTTTAATTGGTAAAAGAAATTATAAAAGATTAGGAACTAATTAACACCTGTTTGCAGCTGGATTATTATATTCCTATAACTAATTGATTGTACGTGCCTGTTGTCAATCACTGATTTGACTTGTATCTTGGAAGCCCTACAAGGAACACACTAGGCTGTACCTTACAACGCACAAAGGTAAAGGAAACTACCTACAAGAATACACAAAGCTGGCACCACAACACACAAGGGAAAAGGGAACAGCTATAGGAATATACAGGGCAGTGCCACACTGTACACAAGGTAAAGGGAAGAGTAAGCAAATTGAGGAAGTTGCCTTGACACACACAGACCAGAAAAGGAGCACTGCTCACAGGAAACAGGAGACAGATACAGCAAATAAAGAAAACTAAAACAAACAGGAGCAAAATACAAGGACAGGGGGAGGCAGAACCACAGGGAGCAGAGCAGAAGCTCAGCACAACAAAAGAGAGAGAGAGAGAGAGAGAGAGAGTGAGAGAGAGAGAGAGAGAGAAAACTAAACAAACAAACTGAAATGATTCAAGGCACAAGCTTACCCTAGACAGCACAATGTTAGAGTATCAGAAAGCAGACCAGGTGTAGGGAAGTGAGGCAATCAGGCTCATGCTGGGAATACCCAGCACATATACACATAGAATAAACAAGCACTGAGGAGAAAGGCTAAACTCCAAGGTGAACACAAGCACCCAAGCACAGGCTGGCTTCAGCTGAGCAAACAAAGCAATCAAACGCTAAAGCAAGAGTTGTAGGGAAAGGTAGGCTTAAGTAGATCAGGCTTCTGACGTCTGCTATATCAGACATCAGCTCAGCCCCTGACAAGCCAATCAGGAGTGAGTCCTAAACATTCCCCTGCCTGCTAGCAGAATCATAACACACTCTCAACCCCCTTTCTACCCCAACCCCAAAGAACCAAAGGACCCAATAACAACAAACATACAGAACCATTAACAAAAACCCCACCGTCAAGAAGTTATCCCCCTCCAAACTCTGGGGTCCTTTTACTAAGGTGCCCTGAAAAATGGCCTGCGATAGTGTAGACGTGTGTTTTGGGAATGCGCAGAATCATTTTTCAGTGCACCTGCAAAAAATGCCTTTTTTAATTTTTGCTGAAAATGGGTGTGCGGCAAAATGAATATTGCTGCACGTCCATTTTGGGTCTGAGACCTTACAGCCAGTCATTGACCTAGTGGTAAAATCTCACGCGGTAACTGGGCGGTAATGACCTACATGTTACTTGGTGTACGCCCTATATTCACATCTGAAAATAAAAAATTTTTTCAGACGCATGCCAAAAATGAAATTACCGCAAGAGCCACACAGTAGCCGGGCAGTAACTCCATTTTGGTGCACATTGGGTGCATGTAGATGCTTACGCAGCTTAGTAAAAGGCACCTCTGTAAGGTGTTCTGACCCGCCAAAAAGATCCCAAAGTGTCTATCTGCAGAGTGGTCAATTTAGACATTAAATATATATGATCCACCTTTTGCAACAGATTGTCCCTAGTTGGCAGCCCTTCCTGCTTTCACTGATGAGCCAAACAGAGGTGTGCCACCGTTACCAGCAAAGCAACCAACTTCTGAGCAGCATCATCATACCTGGTGCTTTATAGGAAGGTGGTTACGAAATAGCCCACAGGACCTTCTCTTCTGTAATTGGGAGAGACAGCTGATCTGCCTTCCCTGCACTCAGCGCAGTCAAGGCACCACCCTGCAAGTACGCTTCTATATCTGCTTGTGCTGTATCATGCTCAGGCATATACAAGCCCTGAGAGTAATTAATAAAGGCTTCATGTATACCAGCAGTATAAGTATGTGGGGTCCCACTATGATCCATCACCCACAGAATCCAGTTCTGCTAACACCATTGCCTCAGTTGATGAGCTAACAGCTGCCCTGCTTTATTCCCCCATTCAAAGTACTGCTGTTGGGTTTTTTGCAAAGCCCGAGCAATAGCCTTCAACTCTAGCTCCTTAAGATCCCTTTGCCATGCCACCAGCTTGTGCCAAAGAAATTTAGAAGAGGGGTGAAGATGATGGGCTTTTTTTAAACGTTTAATTTCATGGTGCAACCTATCCGACTCCAACTGCTGCTGTCGATGTCAATAGGAAGAAACAGCAATACCCTGACCTTGCATGTAGGCCTTAAAGCATTCCCACAAAATGACAGGACCCACTGCACCGGTATCATTGAAAGAAAAATAATCAACCACTTCTGAGCGCAAGGCCGAAAAAAAGAGGCGGATCTGTCAGCAATGAATCATTCAACACCTATGGGCGAGGACCCAACAGCATCCACTGCATAAAAAAACGCAACATAGAATGTACCCGACTGCAAAGCAATTTATCCAAAATCTAAAGATCTGTTCTAGTATAAGAATCATGCAGTGCGGAGAAAAAGGATTGATCCCAAGCATCAAATCAATTCTTGTATACCGCTAATATCCCCTTTCCAGGGTTCAGTGTGGTTTACATTCTAGGTGAGACAAAAGCTGATAATGTTAGTGTGAGGTATGAGAACAATTTGAGATCATTGGTGTAATGCATGAGACCAAAAACATTATAGGAAAGGGTAATGGATGATACTAGGAGGTAGAAGTCAATGGAATGTTAAAAAGCAGTCTTTGGGAAGAGAAAGGTTTTTAGCCTCTTCCTGATGCTAAGGAAGCTAAGGTAGCGAAGGTAGTTGTTTTCTGTTCTGATGGCAATAGGAAGAGAATTCCATATTTTAACTCCAAGTACAGGAAATAGAGAGCTGAAAATCTTCTGATTTCTAATTGTCTTTTGAAATGGTGACACTAGCATCAGTATGTAAACTTTGGGCAGTAAATAAGCGAATAGTGTATTATTTAACCTGGATTGTAGGAGCTCGATGTAAACACATCCTCTCCCTATCAGCAGGCATATTTGTTCTTTCAGTCTGTTAGACTGGACCAAATGTAACGAAGTGGTCTTAGCCAGCAGTTCAGAGGTGAAACCCTGTAAGATTTGAAAAACTAAACAAGCAGCTTTGAACCTGAGTCTTTCTGCTATGGGAAGCTAGTGCAGTTTGTTAAGGTGAGTTGAAACACTAGTATATCTATTATCTAGTCAATCTGTATATTAGTCTAGCAGCTGTATTCTGTATGATTTGCAGTTTTTTTCTGATATTGACAATACCAAGAAATAGAACGTGACAGTAATCCAAGTGACGTAGGACTAACATTTGAACTAGTAGTGTGAAGACTTTTTGGTCGAAGCATGATCTGACTAGATGTAGCTGTCTCATTTTGAATAGTGTTTTCTTCTATAGCTGGTTAATATGGGAAGAGAAGATGAGTGAAGAATCAAGCAAGACCCCTATTACTCTGGTTTCAGACTCCTGTAAATCAGGATTATACAACCTCCAAACATCCTCTAGACCATTCCTGCTGTTTTTTTGCCAACATCTAGGCAAACAATTAAATCATGCAACTAAGAATCCACAAATTAAGCACAAGTAGACTGCAAACTGCGCTGAAAAACTCAAATGTATGCTTGCAGAGCTCATCACATAAGTAGCCATCAGCCTCAGTGACTTCACTTCCTCCACCAGTTAATCAGACTGAAATGTAGTGAGGTCACTTCCTCTACCAGTTAATCAAACTTAACAAAAACAGAACTTTCAAGGCTCCAGTGAGATTTGAACTCACGACCCCTGGTTTACAAGACCAGTGCTCTAACCCCTGAGCTATGGAGCCAGGTAGCTAATAGCAACTCACAACTTTTAATATACTAGAATATATCTGAGTTCTAACATAAACCTGTTTGACCAGTAATGTATTGGAACTCACTAAGCTCTTATTTATACTACAAACCTTTCCTAAACAAACAGAAATGGGCAAGGCTTAGAAATTATGAGTCAGGCTGGACATTGGTTCTGACTCACCTTGTCATTATTATTAGCATTTGTATAGCGCTACCAGACGCCCGCAGCGCTGAACACCTTACACTAAGAGACAGTCCCTGCTCAAAAGAGCTTACAATCTAAATAATACAGACAGACAAGACAGTTACGGATGAGGGAAGTACTGGGTGAGAAGGAAGGAAGGAATAAGGGAGGGCAAATGAGTAGAGGCTAGGAGCCAAAAGCAGCAGTGAAAAGGTGGGTTTTCAGCATGGATTTGAAAACAGGTAAAGATGGAGCTAGACGTATAGGTCCAGGAAGTCGATTCCAGGCATAAGGTGCCGTGAGAGAAAAGGAACGAATCTTGGAGTTAGCAGTAGAGGAGAAGGGGGACAACAAGAGAGATTTGTCCAATGAGCAGAGTTCACGGGAAGGAATGTAGGGAGTGATGAGAGTGGAGAGGTAATGGGGGGCTGCAGAGTGGATGCACTTAAAGGTCAGTAAGAGAAGTTTAACTGTATGCAGAAGCGGACAGGGAGCCAGTGAAGTGACTTGAGGAGTGGGCTAGTGTGGGTATAACGATTCTGGCGGAAAATAAGTCGTGCCGCAGAATTTTGGACAGATTGAAGAGGAGAGAGATGGCTGAGCGGAAGACCAATGAGAAGTAAATTGCAATAGTCCAAATGAGAGGTGACATGGGTGTGGATAAGGGTTCTGGTAGCGTAATCAGAAAGGAAGGGGTGGATTTTGCTAATGTTGTAGGTAAAGAAAGGACAGGTTTTGGCGATCTGTTGAATATATGCAGAGAAGGAGAGAGAGGAATCAAAGATGACTCCAAGGTTACGAGCCGAAGAGACAGGGAGGATGTGAGAGCCATTAACAGAGATAGAGAAAGGGGGAAGAGGGGAGGTGGGTTTAGGGGGAAAAATGAGAAGTTCAGTTTTGGTCATGTTTAGCTTCAGATGGCGTTGAGACATCCAAGCAGCAATGTCGGACAAGCAGGCTGAAATTTTGTCCTGGATTGAGGTTGATATTTCAGGGGTGGAGATGTAGATCTGAGAGTCATCTGCGTAAAGATGGTATTGAAAGCCATGGGATGAAATCAGGGTACCAAGGGAAGAGGTATAGATGGAGAAAAGGAGGGGTCCAAGGACAGAACCCTGAGGCACACCAACTGAAAGTGGGATGGAAGTTGAAGAGGATCCACCAGAGTGAACACTGAAAGAACGAAGTGAGAGGTAAGAGGAGAACCAGGAAAGAACAGGGCCCTGGAATCCAAGTGAGGACAGCGTATCCAGGAGTATAGTGTGGTTTACAGTGTCGAAGGCAGCAGATTGGTCAAGGAAGATAAGTATAGAATAGAGACCTCTGGATTTAGCTAGTAGCAGGTCATTAGAGACTTTGGTAAGTGCAGTTTCAATAGAGTGAAGAGGGCAAAAACCAGATTGGAATGGGTCAAGAATAGGTTGAGAAGAAAGAAAGTGAAGACAGCGGTGGTGAACGACACGTTCAAGTAATTTAGAGAGGAAAGGGAGAAGGGGGATGGGGCGATAGTTAGAGGGACAGGTAGGGTCAAGTGAGGGTTTTTTAAGGAGTGGAGTAACAACAGCATGTTTGAAGGCCGTAGGAACCGTTGCAGTGGAGAGTGAAAGATTAAGGATGTGACAGATGACTGGGATGATAGTGGGGGAGATAGTGTTAAGTAGATAGGTGGGGATGGGGTCAGAGGAACAGGTAGTACATTTGGAGGAGGAAAGAAGAAGGGCAGTTTCTTCAGTAGAAACTTCTGAGAAGAAGGAAAAAGAAGGAGAAGAAGGAGAGTAGGGGCGAGGACTAAGGGAGAGAAAGGTGGGGAGGGTTTGGATGAAAATTCAAGGTTAATCTTACGGATTTTATCGTGGAAGTGCTCAGCTATGGTCTGAGGAGAAAGAGATGGGGGAATTGGGGGCAGAGGCACCTTGAGCAGAGAGTTCAGTGTGGCAAAGAGAAGTAGAGGGGTGGAGCCAAGGGAATTTGTCAATTGGCAAGTGAAAGGGCAGACTGGAAGGAGTTAAGCATGAATTTGAAATGAATGAAGTTGGCAAGGGTGAGGGATTTAAGCCAAGAACGTTCAGCAGAGTGGGCACAGGAATGAAAGTGGTGGATTTTAGAGGTCAGCCAAGGCTGGGGTTTGGTACACCTAGTAGGATGGGGCATGGGAGGGACAAGAGTGTCCAGTGTAGAGGAGAGAATAGTATCATAGGAGGAAAAGGCTTCATTGACAGATTTAGATAGAGTGGTGGTAGAGAAAAGGTTAGAGACATAAGAGGATAGAGTAAGGGGGTCAATAGCCTGAAGATTCCTAGATGTGGGGGTTGAGATTGGGTGGGACTGGGAAGGAGGGTGCATAAGTGTGAAGGATAATAGGTGATGGTCGGAAAGGGGGAGATCTGAGGAATAGAAGCTGGAGGGAAAGCAGTTAGAGGAGAGGATAAGGTCGAGACAGTGACCATTTTGGTGAGTGGGTGCAGACTACAGGAGCATAACTGAAGATTGAATGAGGACGTTAAGGCAAGGAATTGGGAAGCATAAGAGTCAGAGGAATCATCAGTGTGGATGTTGAAGTCACCAAGGATGATGGAGGGGGATGTAGGTTCAGCTGAGCTGAACCAGATTTGCTCCCTCTCCAAGTCAATCTGTCTTTCATATTCTCTCATCAACCCAAATGCAGTATCAGAAAATATGTTTTCATTGAAATGTGGAATGCCCTGCATATGGCTGAGTCTAACACAATAACAGAAAGCATGAGAAAAGTACAATCTAGGACTACCTTAGGTCATTAGAGTAAGAATGAAAAGAATAAGGGCAGTAGTTGAATTGGTCTAGCAGGTTACAGATTATGGGGTTGACCAGACTGTCTTCAGAGCTATCATATTACTCAGTGCTTGGAGGGAGATGTTAGGACAGTCCTGGATTTCTGACCTGAGTCTGTGTTACTGTATGACCAGCAACACCTGCAACAGTGATTTCAATGGGTCAAAGCAGGGACTACAAATACACTAATGCTTTGGGATGTAAGTTCAAAATGCGGACTGGTCAAAGAGTTTCTTAACTGGAACATGATAACTTGGCAGTTATGAATATTGTAGAGTTGACAGCACAATTATAAAGTAATAACAATTAGGAGTTGCAGAAAAAGGCACAGAGGAGGCTCCACAGTTCTCTGTCATTGTCTTGGAGAATTTGGGAGCAGGACAGATTACAGACACTAGCTGTCCAGTCTGAGGCTATGCATATGTTCTCAGTGCTAATGTCTGAAAGGTTTTAAGAGTTCCTGTAGATTTTGTGCCAGGCAGCCTAAGATAGAATTTTACTGCATAAAGTGCAGATGAAGATTTCCCTTCAAAAGTACCAACTAGCTAACTCTTACAAAACAAGATTATTTAACCCTGTAGGAGAAGGGTGGTTTCTCTAGCAAATCAGAAAAATGCAGAAGTAGAGAAAAACATGGGGGGAAATTGTTTATAATAAATGTTCATGTATCTCTGGGAATCCGATGTTTATGTCTCGTAGTGTTTGCTTGAGGATCTCACTAGTGTAAGCAACTCACCCATCAATTTTCTCCCATCTCTTGGGAAAGAAAACTCAAAAAGGTTACAGTTATTATATATATTATATAGCAAAAGCCTCTGTGGAGAGAATCACAGCCTCCACTTAACCACAGTGGACTTACACTGGACTGGCTCACTTAACTCAGGCACCTTTGCCGTTTATTAGAAAAGCATTAAGTCATAGATTAACAGGCCAACAGTTTTACATCATAAATCATAAGACATGGGCTATTTGTAATCACGGGTTTCTGTTATATTCTGCTCCCCATCAGCAGGTCATTGAGGATTCAGGGCAAAGTCCAACAATTGTTAGCAATTTTAGTAAAGAATCTGTCTATTATAAGAATAATGAACTTATTGCATCTGGCACATATTATTTTTCTGCTTCCATCTGCACTGTGGCCAGGGGTCCAGGAATATGTAGACTAAGTACATAAGTATTGCCACACTGGGACAGACCAAAGGTCTATCAAGCCCAGCATCCTGTTTCCAACAGTGGCCAATCCAGGTCACAAATACCTGGCAAGATCCCCAAAAAGCTCAATACATTTTATGGTGCTTATCCCAGAAATAAGCAGTGGATTTTCCCCCAAGTCAATTTAATAATGGTATATGGACTTTTCCTTTAGGAAGCCATCCAGACCCTTTTAAAACTCTGCTAAGCTAAGCGCCTTTACCACATTCCAGAGTTTAATTACACTTTGAGTGAAGAAAATTTTTTTCCAATTCGAATTAAATTTACTACTTTGAAGCTTCATTGCATGCCCCCTAGTCCTAGTATTTTTGGAAAGAGTAAATAAAAGATTCATGTCTACCCGTTCTACGCCACTCAATATTTTATAGAACGCTATCATATCTCCCCTCAGCCATCTCTACTCCAAGCTGAAGAGCCCTAGCTGCTTCAGCCTTTCCTCTTAAGGAAGTCGCCCCATCCCCTTTATCATTTTTGTCACCCTTCTCTGTAGCTTTTCTAATTTCACTATATCGTTCTCAGTTTCCTGTTATTTGCTCATATTTACACAAGACATGCTTGTTATTTCTGACAGCTTCCAGCCTCTGGATAGGACATTAGTTATAGAGAAAGCTTAAACTGCTTGCTCAGCTAGAAAGCATTTGTACTATTTTCTCTCTTATTGCTCCATTCTAATATTTAACCCTTGATACTCTCCTCTAGACCGGGGGGGGGGGGGGGGGGGCGGGGTCCAGAGAGTCCTAGTCTCGTAGATGTTATCAATATCATCAGTAGTACTAGGTACAGGAAATAATGAAGGTATGCAAGGGCCCAGCATGTATTCTGCTAGCTGAGAAACTAGATAAGGGAGGTCCTCCCTTTAATAAAAACATGCAGTAGCTAGAGTAGAAAAATATCTCTTTTAAATCTCTTAGCTAGAGGATAAAAATGTAGAATTTCATATGTGGTTTAAAGAGACAGTACTTCTGGCATTTAAGTAGGCCTCAGGAACATGACTTTCTCACCAAGTCACACCAAAAATATGGCAGGGCATTTATGGTACAAATCACTGGGTTAGAAACTGGTTGACTGACAGATGACAGAAGGTTGTAAATGGAATTAGCTCAAAAGAAAGAAAGATGAATGGAGGGCCTCAGGGATCAGTAGTGGGAATGATTCTATTCAACATCTTTGTGAACGGCATTAGTGAAGGTTAGAAGGAAAGCTTTTTTGTATTTTTGTGGATGATACTAAGATGTGAAATAGACACCCTGGAGGGAGCAGACAACATGAGAAGTAATCTACAAAAATCAGAAGAATGGCCTAATGTTTGGCAGTTAAAATTTAATGGAAAGAAGTGCAGAATGATGCATTTGGGGTATAGAAATCAAGGAGCTGTATGAAATAGGAGACAGGTTCACACATTTTCCCAATGGGCAATCACTTTGCAGTTGTCCACATTAAATTTCATCTGCTGTTTGGATGCCCAGTCTTCCAGTCTCAGAAGATCCTCCTGTAAGTTCTCGCAGTCTGCACACAATTTAACAACTTTGAATAATTTTGTGTCATCTGAAAATTTGATCACCTCACTCAAGGGCTCTTTTATTAAGCTGATGGTCCAGTGGTAAGGAGCATGCTATCTATAGAAAAAAATCTGTTACAGGTAAGCAACATTGTTTTTCTTATCTTTCACTTTAAATTAGAATTTTCTTCTTTTACAAGGGGGTATTTATTCCCCTTGCATATGCAGCCCAATGATATGTAGGGCATTCACATCACAAAATTGGTCATTAAAATTTGCAAAGCATTTGACAGAAGGCTTGCTGAATACAGAGTCTTTTCTATGATGTGTATAAGGCTGTGGAAAAAATATGCACATCTGGAGAGTAAGCCTGTAATGTTTACCTATATATAGGCGTCCAGAGGTGAATGATTGGTGCATATTCTATAAAGGAAATTAGCTGCATATGCACATTTGCAGAGGTGGCCCGACATTTAGGCCACCTGAGGTGAGGGCCTCAGGTAGCAGTCTTTCGAGAGCAACATCTCCTCCCTTCCTTCCTCCACCCCGTTTCCTGATTTTAACTTGTTTTTATGTTTTTTAAAAGCTGGTGGCGGTAGCGATTCCCATATGCTGCTCTGCCACTGGCACCTGCCTCTTTCCTTTACTGCGGCCACCTCTCTGATGCAACTTCCTGTTTCCTCAGAGGTGGCTGCAGTAGAGAAGAGGCCAGTGGCAGAGACAGGGCAGCGTTTAGGAATCACACCTGCCGCCACCAGCTTTTGGACCATGAAGAAAGAAGATAAACTCGGGGAATGGAACGTAGAAAGGAAGATGGGAGATGCCAGAACTTGGCCCCGGGGGAGGGGGGGTAGCATCTCAGCCCTGCCTCAGGTGGCATCTTGACTTGGGCTGCCCCTACACATATGTGCAAGTAGCTATGCCATACATAGAGTTGGTATAAATGTGTGTTTCTATTTAAGCTCTGGAACTCTTTGCCGGAGGATGTGGTAACAGCGGTTAGCGTATCTGAGTTTTAAAAAGGTTTGGACAAATTTCTTGAGGAAAAGACCATAATCTGCTATTGAGACAGATATGGGAAGCAACTGCTTGCCTTGGAATTTGTAGTATGGAATGTTGCAACGATTTGGGTTTCTGCCAGATACTTGTGACCTGGCTTGGCCACTGTTTGGAAAACAGGATACTGCTCTAGATGAACCATTGGTCTGACCCAGTATGGCTACTCTTATGTTCTTATGTACCAGAGAAATGTCAGAACTTCTCAGAAAGAAAGTTAAGTGGGACCTTTCCTCATTATATAATTTTGAATCTAAGGGACTGCTTCAAACAGACCCTTTCAAGCTAACTCAGTAATCAGGTTGCCCTTAGTAACCTCTGCATATATTCTACTTTCTTACACCTTAATTAACACGTAATTGAGGTCAGTAGTTGTGCTACTGCTTCAGCAGCCAAAGAACAGAAAATACTTTTAGACGTTTAGGACAAGATTTGAGCCTTCCTACTGTCCTTTTAAAGTTCTTTGGCTGTTAAGTTTCTACCTCTACAAAGATTTTCAGTTTAAAACTATGGGAAAAGTGTCGACTTCTAGAGAAAATTTCATTTTAAAACTATGGGAAAAGAGTTGTATACTATGGAAACTAGTTAATGGTGCTTGCTTTTTTCTCTTTCCCCCCTAAGACTAAACTAGGTCTTGCAGTGCCTGCTAGAGGCTGTTAATGCTGTGGTACAAAGTTCCAGCTTTAAAACTAGGGGGAAAAGAGATTAGTTGATAAAGTTTGCTTTTTTATATTTTTAATCTGCCTATCACTAACATACAATTCCTCCTTTAAACCCCTATTTTTTTAATCATTTATTTATAATTTTTCATTTTACAAGGGTCACTTGCAAACAGTAATACAGAGATGACTGTACATTAATACAATATTAAAGGAAAATAATCTCAACTAGATAAGTGGATTATATACAATCTTCTCTTTCTTAGACCACAAAATAAATAGGGAGAGTGAAACAAGACAAGGAGGTCAATTAAACAACAAAGAAAACATGGTATTAACCTGATTATCCCCAGTTATTATTTATCTGAATCATTATTCCACATTGATCGTCTGGTTGGCTTCTTCAAACCCAAGACAATGTATAGTCAATTAATTTCGTTGGAAACATACTTATTGTCCAATATTAGTGGAAATAATACACCTGATTTCATTTTTCTTCTCTTTTAAAACCAGAAATTATTTAACAATACAAACACTTGAATTTCTAATCCAATTCCCACTGATTAAGGTAATCCCAGTTTCACAGGCTTCACTCCTTTTGAATTAATATGCTAAGAGGGATCATTTCAGAGGAAAAAAAACTTTAGGAGTCATACCCGGAACTCTGGGAAAACAACAATCTTGATATTAATCATCTGTAATAATATTCATTTTGTTCACATTTTTCTGGTCTATTATCATTTTCAAAATCTTAACCATTTCCTACTCCTGTAGAACTTCATTTGCTGTATCAATTTTTCATTCTCAAAGGATTCGATTCGATTATCCATGTGGCTCACTAATAAGATTATATTTGAAGCAAAATTATTTACTACCACCGTTAGGTCCTGGAGCGCCTTCCAGATGATATTCAATGTAACCTCCATGGGAGCCGAAAACTCCAAGCTGATAGCTCTTACGGGTTTAGGAGTGGCACCGCCGACATGGGTTCAGCTGTAAACGACTTCCGTTTCAGCATACACTCCTAACTCACTCCTCCACTCCTTTGGACATGGTGGTTAAATGACTCGGGAGCGATGACGTTGTTTCCAGGTCCAAGAGCATCGACGCTCCTTCGCCGGCGCTAATAAAAGGACTCATCAACCCAGTCATCTGTGGGCAGCTTGTCGTGCAGCGGTCCCACACTTGCTGCACAGGGGACAAAACGCTGGTCATCGGCGGCTGAACCCCCATTGTCCCCTTCCTCTCAGAGAGGAAAAACCCCAATTTTTAAGTTCCCAAAGCACAAAGCAAAATAATGTTCACTTACTAGAGCAATGTCCTCTTCTCTCAGAACTGCTCATAACTTCCATTACCCTCTTGAGCAGTACAGTTCTTCTGCTTTCTCTCAATTTAACAGCAACATTCGATCTAATTGACCACACTATTCTCCTCAGCAGACTTTATCATCTTGGATTAAGGAACACTGCTTTTCAGTGGTTCACTTCATATTTATCCAACCAATCCTACACAGTGCAAACCCCTATGGCCAAGTCTAAGCTCTTCTCATTCCCTTCCGGTGTACCACAAGATTCAGTTCTGGCTCCAACTTTTAAAAATCTTTTTCTTGCACCTCGCTTAACACTTTTACAGTCTTTAGACTTCACTCCTTATGTTTACACAGATGATATACAAATTCTTTGAATGCTGGACCCTTCAGACCATGTACAAGTCCATTCCATCAACATGAGGCTGATCAGTGTAATGGAGTGGCTAACTGCCAATAAACGTGTACTACACCCCACCATGTTGAAAATCCTTTTCACTAATCACCCAAGCCTAACACCGCAGCATCTATTCAGTTATGTTCCACTTCGATCCCCGTAGTTCACACTGTTAAAAAATTGGGTGTCCTTTTAGACTCTTCACTTTCTTTCCTCCCACAAATTTCCGCTGTGGTTCAGCGCTCAAGTTTCGCATAATACACTCCATTAAATCCTTACTACATCTGTCGTCCATTAAGATTCTCATACACTCCCTAATACTCAGTTTGATTACTGTACCGCTTTGTACAAAGGCCTCCACATTAAAGGTCTGCATCGCTTGCAATTAGTCCAAAACATGGCCATTAAACTAATCACTGAACACAACATTTGATCATGCTACCCCCCCCCCCCCCCCCCCGTGCTGCACACCTGCTCCCAATCTTTTCTTGTATAACGTGCAAGCTTCTGTTACTGGTCAATAAGATCTGCTTGGCCGGCAAAACAGCCTATCTGTCTCGCCTCTTTATTCCTTACTGTCCTTCCTTAGATCCTTCCTTAGATCTTCTCAGACAGAATCAACTCGTCATTCCATCTATTCGTGAAATTAGGCATACTGCCACTCGTCAATCCATATTCTCCATCTAAGCCCATGACCTTTAGAACAGGCTACCTAGTAGCTTGCGACTCTTGCCCTCCCTGCAATGTTTTAAAACTGACCTGAAGACTTTTTTTTATTTATAAATGCCTTTAATGAACTTACTCCTCCATGCTCTTGGGAATGATGGCACCCTGGAAGACACGATACCCACCCTCCTGTGTTGCCCTCTTTGCTTTTCTTTTTATATTGTATTGCATCCATTGTCCCCTTACTATGTTGTCGTCTCCATTTTCCTCTATATATTTTTCTTCTTATGTTGTAAGCCTCTTAGACATTTTTTGATGGGTGAGGTGTAAACCTTTAATAAACTTGAAACTTGATGTGATGATCTTAAGGTGGCCAAACAAGTAGAAAATGCAAAGGTGAAAGCTAGTAGGATGTTTGGATGCATAGGGAGAGGAATAGCATTAGGAAAAAAGAGGCAATGATGCCTCTGTATAAGACTCTTGTAAGACCTCATTTAAAATATTGTGTACAGTTCTGGAGTCAGTCTAGAGAGTGGCTACTAAAATGGTCAGTGATCTTCATCATAAAGCATATGGGGACAGACTTAAGGATCCCAATATATATACTTTGGAAGAAAGGCAGGAGAGAGGAGATATGATAGAGATGTTTAAATACCTACATTGCATAAATACACAGGAGGCGAGTCTTTTCAGTTGAAAGGAAGCTCTGGAATGAGGGGGCCATAGGAGGAAGGTGAAAGGGGATAGGCTCAGAAATAACCTGAGGAAATACTTTTTCATGGAAAGGATGATGAATTAGTTGAATGTCCTCAGCTGTAGCTGAATTTAAGAAAGCTTGGACCAAGTACATAGGATCTCTAAGTGAGTGAAAGGGAGAGTAGAGGGCATGGATATGCAGACTGGATACGCCATATGGTCTTTATCTGCCTTCATTTTTCTATTTCTATGTTTCAATATAAACCACTTTGAACAAGTATTTGTTACCTGTATAAGCAGTAGAGACAATTAAAAAAATATATATAAAGATATAATCCCAATACTGGGGCCTTCCTCAATAAGCACTTCAGCTCAACTAGTGCTAGGACATGTCCCTTTGGTCATCAAATGAATTTGTTTTTATGCTCAAACACTTCTCTAATAGGTGAACATATTTCAGAGAATCCTGGTGCAAACTTTGCTAGATATGTCAACATCCCAAGTATCTTGAGACCCCATGTTTATTTATTTATTTATTTGTTGCATTTGTATCCCACATTTTCCCACCTCTTTGCATGCTCAATGTGGCTTACAATACATCATGAATAGTGGAACTACTTGAGAAAGTATACATTTAGTAATAACAGATGGATTTGGGGTAAGATGGTAATGATAAAACATGATATTATTTTAACAAGCAAACATAGTAAGAAATAATTAAGAAATATATAAGAATTATATAAGAAAATATACATTTGGTAATATCAGAAGGATCTTGGGTAACATAATAACGAAAACATGATAGTAGTTTGGCAAACAAATATTGTAGAGGCAGTTCTGGATATGTGTAGAGGAGTTCATATTTGTTGCTTATTGTTGTATAATGACAAAAACATGATAGTAGTTTGGCAAACAAATATCGTAGAGGCAGTTCTGGGTATGTGTACAGGAGTCCATATTTGTTGATCATTGTTGTATGCCTTGTTAAAGAGATGGGTCTTCAGTAGGTATCTGTAGGTATAGGCATATTGTCTATTTCTTTAATCTTCAAGGGATCTAGATGCATTCCTTCTGCTGACAGAACATCTCTCATAAACTCTACGGGTACAATTTCTATAGGTTTAAATGAATACATTTTTATCTGTATCTGACTAAGATGTCTTCAATGCTGATGATGGACTCCTGGGTGTTGATCTCACCATGAAAACCATGAAGTCCTCTTGAAAGGACCTGAAGAGGAAGGAGGAACTGCGTTGTCTGAACACTGGATGAGCTCACTCACAAGAGCTTGCTCTATTTGGGTCTTACATGCCAAACTGATCAGAGCCATGCAATCTTGGCACATGTGGTCAACTGTAAAAAATAATTGATGTTTAAGGCTTAGTTAGATGGTGAATATAATCATAAGAATAGCTGAAATTTTACATTCTGAATTTAGATTTTAAATTAATTAATCAACAAAAACAGAACAGTGAAGGCTCCAGTGAGATTTGAACTCACGACCCCTGGTTTACAAGACCAGTGCTCTAACCCCTGAGCTATGGAGCCACATAGTATAATAGAATGCATCTTTGTATTCTAACATAAACCTGTTGGATTAGTACTCTATTGGAGCCCTAACAAAACTCTTAGTTATACTATGAACCTTTCCTAAATAAACTTAGAAATGGGCAAGGCTTAG